>NC_137052.1:11729524-11999524 GCF_032717465.1 Coenobita brevimanus | reverse complement strand
CTATTAATATGTCGTGGACCCTGAAGTGATGGAGCAAAATTTTTTGGTCATTGGTAGGGCACAGTCACTAGGAAAAGTCTAGTGTAGACTACTAATGACACGATGACTATTTTATTGTATGGGGATGCCTTACATTCTATGCTGTTGGAGAGTTTGTGATGCTTCCCGAAAAGTCACGATGAACCTAAACAATTTGACATTTATATGACTCTCCGTCTGATGGTCATTTATGATGTGCAGTGATTTTTATCAAAGACAGCCAAGTCACTCGGTTTAGTCTGTGAAACAGACCATTTTTGGATTTTTTTTTTTTTGGCTCAAACCTCCACTTTTGGTGAGAAACATCGAAAAATCATAGAGAAATCGCTCACCTGAGGTTTAAAATACTCAATACAGGTAGCTGTACCTCCTCACCTTACTGTGTATTTAATCAGGCTGGCTCCAAAGAAACCAAGTTCTATGGGAGGGTAACCATTCCACACCACTCATAAACGGTATTTATTTATTTATTTGGCACGAATTTATATGTAGTACAAGAGTATATTGGTTTTCACACAGTAATATAGGCAATATAAGCATTGTTTCACTCACGAAACACATCAACATACCTGACCTTTTTTGGCGACATTACCTGATCATCATTTCTGACTGTCTTCCTCTAATGCTATGTAAAGTTTGTCCTCCACATTGTCATCGATTGGGAAATCACTGTGCCCCTGAATTTCGTACCGTGGCACGACATGTCTTTACTGGCCAGGTCACTGGTAACAGGTAAACTGCAGAGACAATGGCGTGCGGGGGGGGGGGGAGGAGGTCATGCTGGGTAAGGCATTGTCCCTGCCTGGCATCATGCAGAGGAAGGTGTCCCGTGTATACGTACCAAAAATCACTTGCGGAAATTGAAAATTGTGCAAATTAAGGACCTTGCAATTGATTTGTGTTTATGTACGTCAATGGGATTGGCAGTGACAAAATGTGTGGACGTTTATTCACGTCAACGGCACTCAGCGGGTTTGAGCTAAGTCATTCATTAGAATGAAACACCATAAAATTTCTTTGAGTCATCGACAAACGCCTATTATTGATGCTCGAGACTGCATATCATAAGCTGTGGACTGTGTTTCCAGCATCCTACTTACACAACCCAGTTGATAATGTCCACAAACAATTGCAAGGGTAAATCTTGTAAACAGAACCAACAAATTACTAAACCTAGGATGTGTATCCACTTAACATGTATTATTAGCATTATTTTTGGTGGGGATAATTGTCATCTTTTCCCAGTTCTTTTCTCGGCCACTGTACCTACATAGATAGCAACAAATGCATCGTTTCCTGAACTCTGAACACATACACATGCTTAAGGTCAGTGATCATTAATCATCCTACAGTGTCAGCTGTAGATTTATTCACCTAATGGCAGCTCCTCATCTGGTATAATGAAATCTGATGAAAATGGTGTTAAAGGGAGTGGAATGTATGTCAATGCTATGGTCACTCGGAGAAAATGGTTACCGGCAGTTGGTGGGAAGGGTAAATGTGAATAGGCTTGAATTTGGGAGATGGCGTGGAATTCCAAGAATGTGGGTGGAAATGAAATTGAATGTATACAAAAAATTGAAGTATGAAATTGATGAGGCTAAGAAACTAACATGTCATCACCTTGGTTGGATTAATTGTGTACAAAGGGGCTCATGACTTGGGTTTTACATCGTTTTTTCTTACATAATAGTCAATGGACTGTCTCACTACAGAGTAAGAAACATCATATCTATAGTGAATAAAAAACAGTATGTGAAAATTGTGGAAGAAGCAGTCGTGGCAGGCAAAGAAGAAGGTAGATAAATATGGTTAATGAGTGTGTGAGAGGGAGGGGTATGGGAGCTGATATGCTATGGAACTGGCAAGAGATCAAGGTGGCTGAATGAATCTTGTATGAAGTACATGACCAGGGTTTGGCAGTCCTTTCTAAATCAAGAGTCATTGGACTGATTCTGTTTGATAAGTGAATATGAAGCTAGGTCTAAATGTGGAATAAGTAACATTCAGGTGGAGCCAGGACTTCGGTGGCTTGAATGAAGTGCGGCCCTGTCAGCTGGGTAAACTTTGTTCAGCATTTCTATGAAGTGTGTTCTGGCCCTCTGAACCCCACTTCACCTCAGTCTAAAGTGTAAAAGGACCCGCATAATGATGATGTCGACGGTCATGATGATGTGAAAATCGTTAGGACTGTGATGTCGAGCTATAATTCTAGGAGCTTATATGGTAAACGGATGAATTTCTAGCCCACCTTCCTGGGCATACTGTTCATTATTATACCTACGTCTCGAAAAAACATAGGCTATTATATTTTACCCAGTACGAGCGCACGCATGTCTGTTTGTCTTTATGTATGTATGTATGCATGTATGTAAGTATGTACGTATGTATTTCTGTATTCCACTGGCCGAAAAAAACACGTTCAACTATGACCAGTAGCCTACATTTAAGTTTAAGAATATACGAAAATTTTTGGAGTTGTCAGGAATAAAAATGGATCTAGTATAAAGAAATGTCCCTACTATGATTCGGTGATGGGCACAAGATATATGTGGTAGCGCTGACCCTTCAGTTTAGTACGAGACACCAAATTCTTTACCCTGCTGAAGGTTACCCATTCATGTTTTCCAGGAAGAAGGTTATGGTCATCAGAGGTGTCGACGAAACACATTACTGTAGATGATGATCTCTTATTAACTCGCTGTATCTCCATACATACTAGTTGATACCCGGGAGATTGGACTTGTTCCAGGTCAGGGCAAGGATAGGAAAGTACTTGAAAGCCAGACAGTGGCGATGCTGGACCCAGTCGCAAGTAGAATACGATGCTAGAACTTGGTTGAAGTCTACTCCCAGACATACACCCCTGAAAGTGTTGAAACTTTCATGTAGTTTCAAACAAATTACTAAGGTGAAATTATTATACTTCAGTGTGAAAAAAAAAATTTCATATGAATATATCAAGGTATTGAGATACTTCAGGTGCCCTTTGACCACCCTGACCTCTAGTTGTTAGAGTGATACTGCACGAGATAAGTACTCATTACTCATACTTCATAGTTACTAAACAGTTTTTAGTATAAGAATGGTGTAAGACTGCATAATTTTACTCCAAGCTGGCAAGCTACTGACACAGCTCTTCTGTACCTCCTCACTCAGCTCGTCTGTACATCTTCACATAACTATTTTCATAGAAAAATTACCTTTCATTTCTAAAATAGGCCTAAAACTATCAAAATAACATTTAGGAGTTTTGAAGTCGATGTTCTAACTCATAATGGGGCTAGGCAAAGGAAAAGCTCCAGGCTGGGGTGTACGGTGTCGTCCATTAGGAGCCAGAACACGGAGAAAGAGCTTCTCTCTCTCCTCAGGGAAGTGCTCAACCCTACCCTCAAGGGACCCCTATGATAAAACTTTTAAACTGTCTATGATATTTCCTTTTAGCAATGTGGATATATATCACAAAATATACAGGAACACACTGGTAATACATTACTATCAAGTCTCATCGCTCAACTAAAAAAAAATTAACACTGAATCGATATAAAAGAATACGTAACATGATGACAAAAAAATATAAAAAACATGGGATATTACGGTGTAAGGAGAAAAATATTGGCGTTTACTGTATTTCCAACGTTTACAGTATGTACGTATGTATGAATTAGACCGAAAATCGTTCCATCCACAAAACGTGGTGGAAGGATTAAGGATTATTCGAGAGGTTGATGTCCTATTTTCGGAAACAACAGGTCAAAGCATTAAGTCACTGCTTGCTCCAGCAAAAATTACTTCAACAGTTTTAGTTCAATTTAGACCAAAGTCGGTGGAAGGGTTAGAATAATAAGAAGAATGAAGCGAGTCAGTTGAGGGCAATTAGCCAAAGGCCACCTGCGTATCTGTCTAAACAAAATAACTAAAACACTTTCTAACGTCAAATGGCAAGGACACCAGAAACAGTTTTCATCTGACTTAGACTAAACTTTGTGAAAGGGTTCAGGGTAATGAGAGAATACAAAGTTGTTATTTTTTTTTTTACACATGCTGTTTAATGTCAAGGTCACAAGGGAATGTCAAAAGTATAGTTCACGATGTGAAGATCAACTCAGCGTCGATCTGATTTAAACCAAACTTGTGGGGGAGTTCATTTTCAAGCAAGGATGAAGGAATTCGATTTTGAGAAAAAATTAGTATACGGTCTAAGGCATAGGGTAAAGTCAGATGTTCAGGCCTTAGAGCAACTTGTGGATCCACGGGTATTGCACTTTCTTAGTGCCACTTCTTGTTCCCCCGTTATCATGCAGTCTTTTCTTGATGTCACTTGCCCTCTTAACTGCATGCTGTATCAGTTTATTTCCTTATTTTGTATCTAAAAGATCTGCAGAGTCTGACTTGTTTATTTTGAATGAGCTGCCTTAAACCAAAATCATTTCCAGTGCTGTAGTAGCCCATTCACACCTCTTTTCTTTCTGTCAGATACTTTTCTCTGTGTTTCCATAGTAAGGTGTTGTTGCACTGTTTTCACTCAATGAAACACTGTCTTCCTTTTATGGCATTTCCGATAACCGTGCTCTCCATTCTTCTGATTTTGTTATACTATTCAAACACACGTGATTATCGGTCATGGATTCATAAATTCAAGTGAACCTGTTGATATTGTTTTGATCTGTCAGGGGCTTAAAAATTCATGTTATTTTGTGATAATAACAGTTTGAGCACATCTGGGTACTGTATTCACTGGTCGGTCAGTGAAATCAGCTAGCCGTGTCAACATCATGTACTTTTTTTTCATGTACTTTTTTTTTTTTTAGTAGTACAGTGAAAATAGTAGTCAAGCACGAGTAACAGCCGTGCCGTGTGTGCAATTATTCGACTCTCCAAGAAGGTGACCAGAGAAATTTCATTCTTCGTTCAGATGTGTCCAGGGGAGGATGTTGGTCCTTCAGTGTCTCAGGACCCAACACCGTGAAGGCTGTAATATGGGAGTGTTTGTTACTGTTTACAGTAGTATCTCAGGAAAACTGTTTCGGCAGGCATGTGGACAGGTGTCAGGAAAATAATGATAGGTAATCCTTTATTTGTAAGGAACCAAGTTTCGTTCTAGTGAGTTTTTTCATGTTGCTGATAAAACTTGGTTAAGCAAAACAGTGTAGACTAGAAAGGCTTGTCCTTTTGTGATGTCCTGACAACCTAGGATATATTTCATCTTTAGTGATGGGTCAATCTGTTACATGGAAGTGACTGAATCCTATTTCTATAATTACTCTTTGTAAAAAGAAATATAATAAAGGAATCAGTGGTATATATGCCTAATAAGAAGAATCCTTTTACTAAATGCATACTTCATTTTACATTTTTTTTTTTTTACAAACTTATGACAATATTGCAGTACTACAATCTCTCCGATTTCATAGGACTCACTGGATTTGTAGTCCACTTGCCCATAACATCTGAGCTCTTTCCCAACTACGTGTCATGTAAAGAATTTGCATAATATAATTATGAAATATATAATTATAATTATTAAATAATTATTAGATTCTACCTCAGATTCCCTCTTTTGATCAATCAGCCAACTAGAAAACCCGCTATTATTAGCCCTTAGTTAAAAATACTACTATCGTGCCCTGCACTCCCTCAGCAACCATTTACATGTTTTTTCACTCATCTTTAATGAGTACGACTTATGACTACTGCTTATCTAGATAAACAGCACGAGAACAATAGACGTTGGCACAGTGGAGAAAAGTCCAGAGATAATCTGTAACACTGATGTTTGGACAATGTGACACTGTGTAACTTTTTCTGTCCCAATTCCCTCCCAGTCTACGATAAAAACTGTTCACACACTGAGGTTTCAAGACACAGGTACGATTTCTGCTTTACTCTTACTTAGTACAAGACAGTTACATTACTTTAGCCACACAAATGGAAAAAGTCATATAACACACTGGAGATTTAACTTAGTTACATATAATTACAAACCTTTAATGTATCATTATGACTCACTTATGAGTATCATGTTTTTACTCGAGTTGTTAGTCACTACAAGAATAACCACTATAAATAACCCTATGACCATGGACTAGCTTTAATTATTGCTGTATGTCTAGCGGAAGTAAACTGGCATTTTCAATTAATGCTTAGGTATGTGAAATTCCCTTCTCCTGTACACTCACAATCTCCTCATCTTAGCTACTTTCATTCACCAGATTCCATTTGCTGTTCATGGTCGCATGAATGTCTGCTTTTCTTATCAGAATTGTTGTGTCCCAAGATACTCCAATCTCTGTCCTGTCTGCCTGCCACCCAAACCTGTACTCTGTTGTTGTATATCTAGTTCCTGGAGCACTGTCTTGTCCCTCACTCGAGCTGTCTAACTGTCTCCACCTGAATGACTTGTATTAAAATTACAGTAATGTTGCTTCTTGTGACCTCTTACTAAAATTGATTATTCACTTGAGCAGTACATTCTCATAACGGATGCTTGTTCACTCTATGTCCCACAAAGTATCCTTGGTACTCCTAACGAGTCATGTCAATGGTAGAAGGTCTCAAGAACCTTTGCATATTTTACTGTCGTTGCCTACATTCACTCCTTATTTCCTTCCTCTTCTGCGTTTTCCCTTGTCTCTCACCATCTCTATGTCTTCACTGCAGCTGGTCATGCTTTTTGTGTTTTTGTTCTGATCATCTCATGGTGCTACTTTTAAAAACATTATATACCACTTTCAGGAACTTGGAACACTCGGTGTATAGCAGTTTTTTTCTCCTCTTCGTTTTCTTCTTTGCTTTCTTCTTTCTCCTCGGTGTCACCTGCCGATCGTACTGTAAGTCGACATTATTAGGTGTGTCAGGTAGGCTAAGGGATCGAAGGGAATACCCTTGCTCCTAACGTGGTGGCTACGTCTGGATCGGGATCAGTAATATTATCTAGTGTTTGGCTGTCCCGACACTACTACAAAAAAATGCTTGAACATCTATACAGGATAAATATAAAAATTCCCTCATATCACAGCATGAGGCTCCTCGCCACCAGGTTAGGTCGCTTACATGCCTACCAGTTCGCTGTTTAGCGCATCACTCCGCACTGACATTCACTGGCTAGCTCCGACGTTCACTCCACAGTACCAATGCATCAGAATAATTTAACACATAAATCAGATTATGAAACAGACAAAAAAAAAATGAATGTGGTCCTTACCTGAATTTTGAGGAATGAAGAACTTGGGCAGGGGGGAGGGAATTTACCCTCCAGACTGGAGAAGGTAGCTGTAACAACACTGCAGTTTGACTTGACTACCTGTGCCGTAATCTGGGTCTCAGTTTACGATCGTAACTATCAAGGTTCCTCCACAAATCTCTCAAATTTTGCAACTGTACGTCTAATATAATCAAGCACTTTCGCCCTGACATCGTCGGCTGCAGGTGGTGGTGGTGATAGTGGTCATGCCATGGTAGGAGGAGGAGGAGGAACTCGTCAAGCTGCGTTAAGTTACAGACTGAGTGGTTAAGTATAGATATTTCCCTTTTTGGTGGTGGAGTCCCTTATACAGAGGGGGAAGGTCTACCATATCAGATTTTGTCTCCAACCTCCAGTTTCGTGACATACCAATAAACGTTGTTACCTTACAAAAGGCGATTGCAGCAAATATCTTACACAGAATAGTAGATGAACCGTTGGCTCAGTGGGGTTCTCGTTCGTCTCCTGCCTCTGCTGCTGCTACTGAGATTGCTCATCCATTTCTTGGTTGTCCTTTCGCCGATTGTCTGGGGACCATCAGCCACACCCCTCCGTACCTCCTAATGGTTCACCCACTTGCATCAGGCAGGTGATATACGAACAACCACAACTGCTGCCTTTGTCACTGGCCACACTGATTCCACCGTACCCCATACCTCCTTAGTTAGAGTTATTGTGCAAGTGCTCTCCATAGAAGCAGTGCCGACACACACACACACACACACGCACACACACACACACACACACACACACACACAAACAACAACAAAGACACACATGTGCATGTGCAATTCTCACACACACACACACACACACACACACACACACACACACACACACACACACACATAACAACAACAACAACAAAGTTGCACACAGGAACAAAGACACATACACATGTACACACACACACACACACACACACACACACACACACACACAAAACAGACGCACACAACAACAAAGACACACATGTGCATGTGTAATCACACACACACACACACACACACACACACACACACACACACACACACACACACACACGTATACCATACCCTACATTAATATAACACATGTAGGACAGACTGGGTCTGGAAGTTACATGGATAACTTGTTACACCCTAAACGCTTGCCAAGCTACAGACCTCATATGAGTCACAGTGGTCTGCACGGTCACAGCAGCAATCATCATATGAAGTACTACTTACACTGGTTACGGACCAATGACCCATGGGAGGAAAATTACCCTACAAAGAATCAGTCAAGCATGGGTTAATATTTCCGTAATTTCTCAATAGATGTGTGAATGTCCGTTGGTGTGTTAGGCTCCTAATAAGCAAAGGGAGTCTCTGAAGAGGAAATTCAATGGCCTTGCTTGAGTAAGAGTTTAGAAGAAATCTTACCTTGTAACTGACAATTAATTTTTGTATGTTTAAAAATTTGTTGGCACATACGTATCGCCTGCTGATGCAGCTGAGTCACTTGGTGCCAAGACTGTACCATGTATGTGAAAGGGCAATGAAATTATCAGATTTTCATGATGATGGAGCAATTTTTTCAAAACAAAAGATGGTCAAGTGGACAGAAAATTGTTGTTAGGGATTGTTATAATGGGAAAACTTTTTCAGTGCCAATTTACCCCTTTGAAAACAACTTTTACAATTTGACCCAAAATTTTCGTATACCATTCAGACCATACCTGGAACTGTCAGTGAAAAAAACACTGATGTCAGGGAGGCAGCAGCCTACTCGAGTTGAGGATAATTTGCATTTTAAAATGTTGCAGATCAGTACAGTTTAATGTATGAGTAACTGATTGATTAATGAGCAGTGTCGGTCAAAGTGAACTTTATGTACATATACGTATAGCAGGTGGCATCTGTGTTTGTTTCTTAATTTATTTCTCTATTTATATGTCGCAAGCTAACAATCTATGAATTAATCTACCATCTATCAAACTATGTCTCGATCTCTATCTATACCTATCTAGCTAGCTAGCTGTCTTAGTCACACTATCTACCTTTTTTATTAATCGATGAATCCTCTGTAAACACACACACATACACATTCATTGTTTCCACAACAACCAACTTACCGAATTATTCCTCTCTTCTCACAGCTCTCCTTCTCCCAGCCATTCCCCGGCCACATATACTCTCATTACTTTCATTTTAATGTTCAGTAGTTCCTTAAAGTGCTGTCTCCATCTGCTCACTTTTTCTCATTAGCAGAGATAGTAATCCACCATTTTTATTTTCACTCCCCGACTAACTTCTTTAACACCCTGTATAAGTCTCTTTACCTCATTCCAGAACATTTTCTTAGATTCCCTCCACTTTACACTCAAATTCTTTCCAAATTCCGCATCCACACTCTTTTCACCATTCACTTCTCTCTTCCGCTCTACACACAACTCTCTCTCTTCCGTCAGTAGTATAAAAATGCCCAGTACTACACACGCGTAGTGCTGGGCACTTTGTAATGGGCATCCCCCCCCACCCCCACCCCCTATTGCGTAGTACTGGGCATGCCTTCATGCATCCCGTACTTCTATCATGTCCAGCACTACGCATGCGTAGTCCTGGATATGGGGTTGTACTGCCCATCCCCATTATTAGGTCACATACCCCCTGTCCAGATCTACTGTATACGCAGGGATCAAGAGTTGTAATCACGGTTGGGCAGACTTCTGCCTCCCGTGATGGCTGGTGAAAAACTGAAGAAAGTGAATGGCCTTGACCAATACTTTCACTAGGCAAAAGAGTCTCACTCTCTCTCTCTCTCTCTCTCTCTCTCTCCATTCTGTTTTCTATCTAATTTCGTCTTCTTATTCTCCACAGTAACTACGGTTAACACCACCACCAATACTATTACCTGATTTAAGGAATATCTTTTCATATAAAGGACAAGTAAAAACAAAGTGAAACATTAATGTTTTTTTTTTTCCTATAGCGTCAGTCAGGTACAGTGGGATCTACATTTTTTAAAGCAAAATATCATGGGTATCTTGTGTGGCTCACTCTGTGTTTCCAAACGTTACAATTAGAATTTAATTGTACTATTATTACCATGATTAGAAAAAATTAGTCTGTTTTTTTTTCTCTCTCACTTACCTGCCGTCACTAATGATCCTAGGTTGTCAGCTTTGACCGTTTGTCATTTAAATGTCACCTGGCGAAAATAAATATATCTCGGGCACGCCTTTGGTAACCATAAATGATAACTATCAGCAAAACAAGTCTCACCTTCCTCTTTTTCTCTCCATTTTTGTTTATTCCCTGTTTTCTACAGTCAAAATCACCCTTCTTCTTGAATTTTACAGCTTATTATTATTATTAGTAGTAGTAGTAGTAGTATTAGTATTGAAAAAATATTTAAAGGTTCTGGAAAACAAATCATGGCTCCTCACTCCAGGCACCAAGATGTAAGAAATTTCTAGTATTTTCTAAAAAACAAATCGTAGATCGTTACTTGTCTCTAAAGTTGTCCTTAAGCAAATTCAAACAAGTCTCATAGGGTTAGGTGAACCGTAACTTAACTTTAACTCACCTGACTATTGCTCTTCTATCTCCTAGCTTATACCTCCTTGAATTGGCCAGTTCTTAAAGGTTACTTAGCAAGGGAGTTCGGACAGCAGATGACGACGAGCCGCTTTTCTGTAGTTGCTTAGGCTTCAAGTGTCCTTGAGTGTTAATGTACAAGCTGCCAACTCGACGAGGTCTAGGAGCAGAGTGAACTCAATGGCTGGCTTCTTTCTCCCTCATCGGATTCGAAGGTGCCAACTATTAATAAATTACAATATTAAATACAGTTAGATTACATCATGATATATACAGGGCGTATCTAACATATTAATCTTAGTTTTAATTAAACTAAAGTTAAGCCAAATATTCTCTTTAACCATGTGAATATCTTAAATCCACATCTGCTTTACATGAGGACCTTTTCATCCTCGCCACGTCATCTAACACGCAGATTACGTCACCGGAACTTTCCATATAATTACATGTATTTACAACATAGTTGTCCACGAGGGTTAAACACAGTAGCATTTAATTTATCATTAATAAGAATTATTGAAGAGAACGTAATTACTTGGTTTAAAAACTGCTTGAACAGGTGACAATGATCTTCTGGTTTTCCTCTGCTTCTAACCAAGGATGACTATTATAAAAAGTAGAGAGCGCAACTGCTCTGGGAGAAAATATTTCCCACAGTTATGGGGCCCCGCGAAAAATGATACACTGCATCATGTAATGTGACCCTTAGCCAAGAGTTCCCTCCATAGATCTCGAGAACCCTGTGCTGTGGCCCTTCTAGATCGCGCATCCTGGCCCATTTGATCTTCACCATCCCCTGTATCCGGAGTAGCCAGGAACTCGAGGGGTACCAGTTTATCAATAGTTTTTATACTGGTGTGTCCCCTGCATTTTATTTTTTACAAGTCTCAGCACCCTCTCTGAATCTGGATGTGTGGAGATCACATTAGCTAATCGCCACTGGGATCTTGGTTGTTCGGTTTTCACTAAGACCACATCCTCTATGTTTATAACATATTTGTTGCTGGCAGCCTCAGCCCCATAAAATCTTTCTCGTAGGCTCAAAAGATATTCCTCGCTCCAATGTCTATTCCAAGTTTCCAACACCCTTTTCAGACGTTGATATCCCTTCTGCAGATGTTGTCCTAAATAATTATTTTCTATGGTAGGATCATCTACTTCTTCTTGGATATCCACACAAGGCACCGGATGGAGCTTCCTGCCATATAACATAATAGCTGGTTTCAAGGCCTCTAGAGAGATGCTAGTGTCACCTTGATAAGTCATAGGTCCATTATATATCCTGGTTTCAATTTCAGTTATTACTGTTCTTAATGCTTCTCTTGTGATCTTAGTTCTGTGTAATGTTTTCCTCAGGCAGTTCTTGACAATAGCAATCATTCGTTCGATAAATTGTTCATACCTCCTACAAATGATGCAGTCTTTGAGATATTTTTTATGACCTGTCTACCCTTATGGTCAGACTCAAATATGAAGTCCGTTTGGGTGGGGCCCGAGAGGGGATTTCCCTCTCTACAGCTCTGCCGCATCAACCCCAGTACCTATCTCTCTCTCTGTCATATGTCAGTTATTTACTATTTGAAATTGTATATCAAATATTGAGTACTTATTAAATATATTAAATAAGGCTATATAGTGCTATGAATGTGTCACTTTTTAGGATAATAGCAATGATTTGTATAAATTCCACACCACGTGACAACGTCGCTTTCCGACGTTGCCAGAGGTCAAGGACACCCACCTCAGACTACAGGTGACCGGTCACTTCCTGCCTGATCCCCACCCACGATGGCAGCTACTCCGACTCGCTCTCGTGTGCTCCACAGTCGGGAGAAAGAACTTATTTACAATGTGAACAAGTATTTTTTAGAAGAAAGATCAGAGAGAGGACTTATGCCTACTGGGGAAACCTCTATAAAAAAAAAACGCGCCAAGACTTTTACCTCACTGGTGGTGTGGAAAAAAGGTCGAAACAATATAGAAGAAAACACAACTTATAAATATATTAAAACTTTCTCAATCAACTGAGAGAGAGAGAGAGAGAGAGAGAGAGAGAGAGAGACAGGAGGTTTGGCAGAGCTGTAGAGAGGGAAATCCCCGCGCGGGCCCCACCCAAACGGACTTCATATTTGAGTCTGACCATAGGAATCCAATACCTTTCCCGAATTTGGGAAAAAAGTCTGCGGCACACCTCCATGGACAGTGGAATCATGGGCTTCCTTTATAATTAATTGTACAACGTATCTGCTCTTGGGTAATAAAACGGGGTGTTTGATTTGGAGAGGCAAATTAGCCTTTATTAATAGGCCCCGACATCTAATCAGGCCTTTTCCGTCTAAGAACAAACCTAAATCCTTTATCAGCTTATTCCTGTTCCTAGTGCCTTGGCCTAAAAGGTTATATATCTCTCCGTAATAGTTCTTTTGTATTCTTTTCAGTCAATATTACAGAGGATCTAACTTCTGAAACCCCACTTTCTCATTCAAAAATTCAACAAACAATTTAGTAGTGTTTATAAGTTATCTTATTGATGAGAATCGGCTGTTGTCAATTACATCTGGCTCAGGTACTACAGGCTCCAAGTTCACTACACTAACCTCAGCATTACTGTACTGTTTCTGCTCAGGCCAATCCTTAGTGAGTAACCATTTAGGACCTTTAAACCACAAGTTATCTTTGATCAGTCTCCTTACGGTCGAACCTCTCGAGAGCAGATCAGCTGGATTTTGTTTGGAGGATACATACATGAAATTAAATTTGGAAGACAGCTCTTTAATAGTCTTCACTCTGTTACGGACGAAAGGAATTTTACTGTCTTCCTTTCCTATCCAGTAAAGACAAATTTCATTGTCAATCTATATATAGAGATCCTTAAACTGAGTATCAAGAGTAGTGGTTATATACCTGGTCATTTTACTTCCTACTTCTGTGGAAGCCACTTCCATTTGAGGTAGGGTTCTTCCTTTAATTGGCGCAATTCTGGCTTTGGACATAATAATCTTACTATCCTCTCCTGTTGCGCAATAAGCTACCGCTCCATAGGCCCTTTGAGAAGCATCACAAAATATGTGATGTTTATTTTCCTGGGAATACATATGCTTGATGTGGTCTGAAACTCCTTTCTAATCTGTTCCCATTGTTCCACATATGTCTCACCCAATTCAGTGTCCCAGTCTAACTTTTCTTGCCAAGCCTCCTGTACTAAATATCTGCCCCGAATAACTATACGATTGACCAATTCTAATGGGTCAAATAACATGGAGACCTGACTTAACAAGGACCTCTTGGTGAATGACATCAGAGAACTTAACTGATTTTAAATTTACGAGTATTTCATATGCTCTTGTATCCCAGTTATGACCCAACACATTTTGAGTTTTGGGAATGTCAGTATTTGGATAGTCCTCTTGTATTTTATTCTTGAAAAGCGGTGAATTTGTATTCCAGCTCTGTAACGGCAAATTTGCCTTCCCACATTCGGAATTGGCTATTTCATAAGCCTTCAAAGCTTCCGACTCTGTATCAGCAATACCTTGCATATTATGCATGTACAAAGCCTGCCCCATTTCTGGGCATTTGGCATTTTCAAAATTATGCTTTAACGTGTTGCAAAGTAGGAAAGGACTAGCACAAGAGTCAAAAAGCACCTATCGGAAACAATAAATATTCAATGGACTATCCTCGTTTTGAGGATCGTGAGGCCAGAGGAATTTTGTAAATTTCCTATCCTCCTCTCTCAGTCCTATTCTAAGAAAAGCCTTACTAATGTCTGTTGTGTAAGCATAAGGTTTCTCTCTAAATCTTAGTAACACATTCCCTAACTTCTCTGTTACTGTAGGTCCAGAGTATAGGCAATCGTTTAAGCTAGCTGATCTCTTGGACGCTTTACAACTACAATTGAAAACTATCCTTATGGGAGTAGTTACTGGGTCCTTGCTTACAGCATGGTGTGGTAAATAATGTCCTTCTTTATGGTTAACACGGAATTCTACCTCTTCCATAAATTTACTCTTCAATTGATCCTTTATAATATTATCATATTATATGGTTATATGTTCTGGTTTATCTCTCAACTTCCTTAGAAAAGAATTTAACTGAGCCTTAGCCGATTGGTAATTTGTTGGTAACTCCAAATGGTTTGGTTTCCATGGTAATCCTACCCAATACTGTCCATCCTTAAATTCCACAGACTGATTATACAAATCCAAAGTTGGGGATGGTTCCCCAGAGTGTATTCCTACACTGTCCAGGTCCCGCAATTTGTGTACAGGTTCAATATTTTCATCCAGCAAGTTATTTCTGTGAGTAGGTTCTATTCTGCACCTATTCTAGCTACCATCAATGACTGTGTGGGAGTAACAAAGACTGAGTCTATTAGTTTGGCCTCTCCTTTACCTTGTTTTGGAAAAGGCAACTGACCCATAATAAGGTTACCTCCTGGACTCTTGAACAACTGTACCTTATTCCTTTTGAAGGTCTTATGTAGGAATATTCCACAGTAATCTGAACCAATGATCATTTTTATGGGACCCACAGTATCTGATTCCACATTTCGTTGAGCCAACTTTATCTGAGCTTTGTAGATGATCAGAGGTTTCCTTCAGTCCCTTTATGTATATACTTGTCTCCATATTATCAAGCACAGCTGTTGTTATACGGCATTTATATCTGCCTAATTGTATTACAGGTCTAACTAAATCAGATGACTGAGCTTTCTTCGTTGTTAAGAATCCTATAATGGCTAGATTTACCTTGCCAATAATAGGTAACTTTAATTTCTTCACAATGTCTACAGAAATGAAGGTTTTCTGAGCACCCATATGAAACAGGGTACATGCTAATAGGTTTCAATTCTCAAACAATACCTTCACATCGGCTACGGGAACTGCAGCTGACATAACTAATGGAGCATTTCCTTTTGCAATTGTCATATTGACGCTTGCTGGTTTAGGAACCTCAGTTTTCATCCTAGGGCATAAAGCACTATGATGATAATCTTTTTTGCTTTTAAAACAAAGATTTAATTTAGTCTTACAATCCGCAGTAGTATGTTCGGAGATCATACAGATTATACAACATCCCAGTTCCTGAAGCTTTCCTACTCTAGAAGCATATTCAGGATACTGTTGACAAGATGCACTGGATTCTTGCTCACCACAAAATACGTCAACTTTCCTGTCTTTTACCATGGAAGGTATTATTTCTTTAATTCCACCAGCTTGTCTGTTCCTTGTCTTTAATACTTTATCCTCAGCCTTTAAGGAATTAAGGAAAGTACATATCTCTTCTTTAGGCACATACTTAGTCTTCTTTGACTTAGGTTTCCCAACCAGTTGGTTAGTGTTTTTTTTTTTTTTTTTTTTTCAGTCTTCTGTTTAATCTCTGTAGATTTTACTGTCCCTTGCAAATGTTTAAAGAGTTGCATCAAGCCTTCT
Source organism: Coenobita brevimanus (assembly GCF_032717465.1). NCBI lineage: Eukaryota > Metazoa > Arthropoda > Malacostraca > Decapoda > Coenobitidae > Coenobita > Coenobita brevimanus. Next base: position 11,983,247 of record NC_137052.1, on the reverse strand, counting down.
TCAATCTCTTCGAAGGGGAAATTATCCTTTTGATACCTACCATACAAAGCATCCTTGGTTTTTGGTTGAAGCTTTAACCCGCCCCATCCCAACCACTTTTCAACCACTGACTCCCCCCAATCCCGACCATTTTAGATTTTTTTTTTTTTTTTTGGCTCAAACCTTCGCTTTTGGTGAGAAACATCGAAAATTCATAGAGAAATCGCTCACCTGAGGTTTAAAATACTCATTACAGGTAGGAGTACCTCCTTACCTTACTGGGTTTTCTCTCAGGCTGACATCAAAGAAAACGAGTTCTATGGGAGGATAACTATTTCACACCACTCATAAATGGTATTTATTTATTTACTTGGTACGAATTTATATGTAGTACAAGAGTATATTGGTTTTCAAGCAGTAATATAGGCATTATAAGCATTGTTTCACTCACTAATACCTGACCTTTTTTTGCCACATTACCTGATCATCATTTCTAACTGTTTCTTCCTCTAATGCTATGTAAAGTTTGTCCTCCACATTGTCATTGATTGGGGAATCACTCTGGCCCTGAATTTCGTACTGTGGCATGACATGGCTATACTGGCCGGGTCACTGATAACAGGTGAATTGCTGAGACAATGGCATGCAGGGGGGGGAGGAGGTCATGCTGGGTAAGGCATTGTCCCTGCCTGGCATCTTGTTGAGGAAGGTGTCACGTGTATACGTACCAAAAATGACCTGGAAAAATTGAAAATTGTGCTAATTAGGGACCTTGCAATTTTTTTGCGTTTATGTACGTCGACGGGATTGGCAGTGACAAAACGTGTGGACGTTAAAGAACGTCGACGGGACGCCGCGGGTTAAGGAAACAATTCTTGAAAGCACCCAATCTGATGCCTTAATATCTTCGTAAGTACCTAAGGCCTATAAGTTACAATTTTTGCAAGGAATCAAAATCGTGTCTAGGTATGGGTAATTCAATTAGAGCCTTCAGTAACTGAGTAATAACTTGCTTCCTATCTTCGTAGTTTGGCTAAGGATGGTCAAGGCCACCTCATAATTGTTTTCTACTGGTAATTCTCTTATTAGCCGATATGGTGTTCCTTTGACCTGTCCTAACAGATATGTAAGTTTACTAACTTTAGGGAGATCTGTTCCATCGTGTACTAAATATTTGAATTGGTCCCAGAAGGATTTCCAGTTCTGCTCCCCATAAAACTCCGGAAGTGTTATTTGTGGTAACACAACTCTACTCTGCTGTGCCTCTAATTGTGTTTCCGCGGCAGTCTCAGCAGTGTTGCCAACCAGTGATGACCAAAATTCCCCATAGTTCCAGGCTAAAATTCCCCAGAATTCCCCATCCAGTAATAATATACTATAATATGTAATTATTATTGTACAGGTTCAGTCTAATAGACAGAAAATTGCAAACATATTAAGAAGAAATGGTTATTCACAATTGATTGATTAAAATACTTTTTTTTTCTAATTATGTAAACTATTATTTTGAGGGAAATAAAAACAATGGCCTTAGAAGTAATGTACTTTTGGGGTTATGACGAACATTAAGCATATAGAATCAACAATATACTCTTGGGTAGTGTTACATTTCACTTATGAATGGTAGAAACAATATCACCCATATTAGTTTTGGGTTAGCCTTGGAATATGCAATAATACGAAACAAACATAGATTATGCTTCATCAAGGTATCCTTGGATTATGAAGAAAAACATTTCAAACTAACAGCATTCAGATAACTCTTGAGTTAACTTAGGGTTTGTCTAATTTCTTTTTCTGTACCGTTACTTCTGGACAAGAATAATAATAATGGGTATGGTTTGTGTAAGGCATCATTATCATTAGTCTGCTGGTCTCTGCTGCTGCTGCTACTGCTGTTGCTGTTGTCACCCATTTTCGTTCATTCGAATGCACACGATATATCGACTTAACTTATGAATAAAAACAGATGCACTATTGTTTCATTATAGAAAATTTAAAGTCACTCTGAAATTACGATAATTATAGATAACCTCTTTCAGTTCATACAGCTCAGTATATAGGTTAAATATCCTGCCATTGGCAAAAAATCCCTAAATTTAAAACCGATTTCCCAATTTCCCCATTTGTACCCCGAATTCCCTAAATCTGGGGATAATTCCCAATGGTTGGCAACACTGAGTCTCAGCTAGTTTTGACTCTAGTGTCTTTACTACAGTTAAGTATTCTTCTAATTTACCTTCTAACTTCGTAGTTTCTGACTCCAAGAGTTCCTTATCATCAGCCTTTACTATAGCCGCTTCTAAAGTTATATAACTTTCTTCATACTTGTTTCATCGGTCTTTCAGGATATTTAGGAGACCATTTTATATCTCCCTGGACAGAGGTATTCCGTCCAACGATTGTTTAAAATCATTTATGGCTCTAGTTACCCATCTTTCCTTTCTAGTAGAAGATCACTGCAGTAAAGAAAGACATGATGACTGGTTTCTAATTTAATAATATAATTATAAGTTTCAACCACAATTTTACCCCAGCTTAGTAATTATCTGATTATTTTAAATTTTGAAGAGAGTAGGGATTAGGTCCTCTTTGTGCAAACTATCCCCCTGGGTTAATAAACCTCTAGGGTTGTATTTATCCACCCACTCAGTTTCCAAATAATCATTACTGCTCTGCTAAATAATTTAATTTTGAGAGTGTAGGGATTAGTTCCTTAACTTCAGCTTATCTCTCTGGGTTATTAAACCTCTAGGTTGTATTTTATCCCCAAACTCAATTGCCAAAACATCCATTTTCCCTGAACGCGGTATGTACGTATTTCCACATCATCCACTGCAACCGAACGTAGTAGTAGATTATGCCCAACAAAAGCAACTGTAAACACATTTGGTACTTCGGCACACATCGGCTCTCCTTACTCGTTGGGGGCACCAAAATGTGAAAAATATTTAGAGGTTTTGGTAAACAAATCGGGGCTCCTCAATCGGGGCACCAAGATGTAAGAAATTTCTAGTATTTTCTAATAAACATCTCGTAGGTCGTTACTTGTCTCAAAAGTTGTCCTTAAGTAAATTCAAACAAGTCTCATAGGGTTAGGTGAACCGTAACTTAACTTTAACTCACCTGACTATTGCTCTTCTATCTCCTAGCTTATACCTCCTTGAATTGGCCAGTTCTTAAAGGTTACTTAGCAAGGGAGTTCGGACAGCAGATGACGACGAGCCGCTTTTCTGTAGTTGCTTAGGCTTCAAGCTTCCTTGAGTGTTTATGTACAAGCTGCTAACTCGACGAGGGCTAGGAGCAGAGTGAGCTTGAAAGCTGGAGCTGGCTTCTTTCTCCCTCATTGGATTCGAAGGTGCCAACTATGAATAAATTACAGTACTAAATACAGTTAGATTACATCATGATATATACAGGACGAATCTAACAAATTAATCTTAGTTTTAATAAAACTAAAGTTAAACCAAATATTCTCCTTAACTATGTGAATATCTTAAATCCACATCTGCTTTACATGAGGACCTTTTCATCCTCGCCACATCATCTAACGCGCAGACGCAGATTAGGTCAATTGAACTTTCCATATATTTACATGTATTTACAATATAATTGTCCACGAGGGTTAAATGCAGTAGCATTTAATTTATCAATAATAAGAATTATTAAAGGGAACGTAATATCTGGGTCATAAAAACCGCTTGAACAGGTGACGATGAACTTCTGGTTTTCCTGTGCTTCTAACCAGGGACGACTATTATAAAAAGTAGAGAGCGCAACTGCTCTGGGGGAAAATGTTTCCCACAATTATTATTAGTAGTATAATTATAAATTATTATTATTATTATTTTTACTATTATTATAATTATAATTATCACAATTGGAAAATAATTAATATCTGTCTGTCTGTCTGTCTGTCTGTCTCTCTCTCTCTCTGTCTCTGTCTGTCTGTCTCTCTCTCTCTCTCTCTCTCTCTCTCACTATTTGTTTTTTTCCTATTACTATAGTCGAAATCAATATTAGAGCTGAATTAACGACCACCAATATTTACCATAATTGTAAAAACTAAACAAATATAAATGGCTAAGAACAAGAACAGTAATCTCCCTTTGTGAGAGTGCGTGTGTCTGTAAAAATCTGACCACATCTCGAAAGGACCTGTGAAGCTTACCGTTGGCAAGTGAGGCTCTCAGGATTTATAAACCCACCGATAAACTCTGTGGGGCTCTTTTTCATCATGGTTTGTCAAGAGACCCACTGCGAGAAGTGTGACAACAAGATTAACTTCAAAACCGCCCACACCTGTGTGAAATGTCCAGTTTGTGAGCGATTTATCAATATTTTTTACTTGCGTTATCACAGACAGTCCTATTTACAAGTTAATCATAAACACTGAAGAGTGAATATCCTACAGTATATACATCTTCTTGTTAAATGGTTTCACAGTATCATTGTATGCGGCCTTCATGGATTTGGGGAAAGCATACAGTATGACAGGGTGGATAGACAAAGACTGTGGGAAGTATTAAGAATTATATGAAGTAGATGGGAAATTGCTGTAAGTCATGAAGAGTAGTATGAGTGTGCTAAGGCTGCAGTGCATGCGGATAGTGAAACTGAGAGAATTTTTTTCTATTTGAAGATTGGACTGAAACAAGGATGTGTCATGTCTCCATGGTTGTTCAATCTGCACATGGATGGGGTAATAAAAGAGACATTAAAAGGTAAGGCAGTGGATGCTGGAGTGGCCCCCCTAGTAAGAGAGGGCAGTGTCTGGAAACTCCCTGTACTGTTGTTATCAGATGATACTGTTTTATTAAGTGAAGATGAAGAGGAACTGCAAGGCTTGGTGGATAGGTTTGGGAAAGTGGAAAAAGGAGAGGGAGGGGGAGACCAAGGATGAAATGGGACATGGAGTGGAGAGGTATATGAGAGAAATGGGGGGTGAGCTGGCGGCAGGGCAATAAATGGAGGGGTCAGGATGACATGCAGGCGATTTCTTTGAGGCCACCCCTTACAGGATTAAGGCGTCTGTCAATGGACAGATAGATAGATAGATAGATAGATAGGTAGAAATAATCAGGAAGAAACCTTAAGGAAAACAAAACACTGCTGTTGCCAGGCAGAGTAGGGGGAACTTCAGAGCAGTTAAGACGACCCCATCTCCCCGGAAAACAACAACTGATGATGATGATAATAGGTCACTGCCTCTACAAGTGTGGGGATTGTGGTCACACCCTCTACATGCACAACAAGCTGTGAGTATCTCCCTACACCCTCTACAAGTAGGGGTGACAGACATACGCCTTCATCATCATCTATACCATCAAGCTCAACGTCATTTTTTAATAGCCTATTACAAGAGGTCAGATTTACTTCTCCACGTGAGTACTCTCAGGACCCGGCAGTGTTCTTAACAGATTTTGCTACATTTTTCAGTCGCCATATTCAAAACGTATTGAGGCAGATGCAAGCACCATCTGTTGGTATATACTTAGTGCTGGCAGTTGTTTTAAGACGGGAACTTGTTTTAGAAGGGGAAGATACAACCAGAACTCACTATATTCACACTCCACGAGTTTTCATTACTCTCAACACTATTGGACAAACACTGGAGGAGCTGAACAGTACATTCTAAATCATAGAGAAAATGTTCTGTTAGGCACAGAGGGGAGTGGGTTCATTTTAGACTACGGTATATCAAATATTTAGAAATAAACATAATTAAAAATCTTGTTCCTCAGCCTATAGGTACATATGTAAAAATCCCCACTGGTGTAAAAGGAAAGAAGCAGATATTTAATCCTCGACGTATAACAGGAATAGATAAAGAAGCTTGTATAATACAGTGCTTGGCTGCTCATGAGGTATTTTCTATCTATAATAAATGGAAGGGATATTCAGTGTCGAGTGGATTCATGGGAATAATGTAGTATTTTGATAAAGTTTCCTCGAGGGAAAGCGATTTCTTGGTACTCTCTTGATCAGTTAGAAACTCAATATCAAATAAGTATTACTATTTGTAGCCTGAATGATAAATATCCCTACGAATTGGCTGTAGTCAGAACAGGGAGCAAGAAGTATGAGGACAAAGTAAATTTCCTTTTATTAGACAACAAACACTGTTGCCTGATAAAAGATTTAAAGAAATTTTTTCAGGCATTTCTACATAATCGTCAACCTATGAGTCCCTTCTTCTGTGAAGTGTGCTTTTCGGAATTTGCTGGGGAGGAGGAGAAGGTTTAACATTCTCAGTATTGCTGATCTCGACAGATAGAAGTAATTCCTGACCCAGGTTCCACCATTAAATTTAAAAATTGGTGGAAAACAGTGTCCCCTGATTTTGTGTGCTTCTGTGATCTTGAAGCCCAACTGAAGGATGGGAGTGATAAGGATCATATTATCAGCACACATCACGTTAGCATATGCCTATGTCATTGTGGATAGAGATGATAATTTAGTAGATTCATATACACATGTTGGATCCGATGCAGCCACACATTTCATAGATAAAGTAACCCTCTCTTATGAGCGGTTACAATGTCACCAAGAATTTCCTATCCATATGACACATGAGGATGAAGAAATCTTTCAAAGGCCAATGATGTGTCAGTTATTTGAGTCAGCATTAGTTAACGGTAGCGATAAACACAGACACCATCTCCATTATAGGTAATTTAATAATTATGTAGAGGCTCTGTGTGGGAAATATAATATGCAAATAAAAGATAACTCTAATAGACTAATTACCATAGCTCATAACAAATGCTCGTGTGCCCTTCGGGCCCCTCGCGCTTGCTCCTGCTGAGGGCTTTCGCGCTGCCCGCTCGCTTTCTCGTCCTTCACACTCGTTTCCTTGTGCTTCTCACTCGTTTCCTCACACTTCGCGCATGCGTTGTTATAATTTCAGGTAATCTGAGTCACATTTATGTGCTGTCCTAGTCTAACGTTGTCACTTTGATTTTTTGCAGCTAACCAACTGATCGTGTTATTAGCAGCTTCGGGAATTGAACCCAAGTTGTCCGAATGCAAGTCCGAAATACACACACAGACACACGGCTATTGCTATAGTATATTTTAGTTGTAGCTATGGGCAAAAAATTCTACGGAGATCCTATGCCGGGCGCCGGGAGCGGCGTTTTTTTGGTCAAAATGTGATCGCTTATTAAATACCGTAAAAGTTTTCAATCCTGATGGGACCAAGTTTTTTCAGATCAGCGAATTTTTTGCGATTTTTTTGCCGATTTTCGTGCGATCTGAATGTGTAGTTCCTGCTGCTCCACACACACACACACACACACACACACACACACACACACACACACACACACACACACACACACACACACACACACACACACAGGTAGTGCTATAGTATATTAGATATGTCCTATGATTTAGGGTCAGTCATTAGGGAAATGAAACAAGATCCCCCATTAACCTGCTTTGCAAACAGGCACTTAAGTTTTTTAAGGTTGATATTGGCAAGCTGAGATTCATCGATAGTTATGGCTTTATGAGTGGGAGTCTTGCTGATTTAGCTAAGGTACACGTTCAGTCTGGAAATTCTCTCAAATTCACTAAGGAAATACTTGGAGAAATGGATGATTTCTTAAAAGAAATGCTAATTTCTGTGAAGCAAGTATTTCCATATGAATATCTTTCTGAGAAGAGACTGAAAAGCTTGAAGACCATAGTTTACCACCCATTGATGCATTTTACAGTTCAGTAAAAGGAAGGTGCATTACAGAGGAAGAGTATGATCATGTATCAAAAATATGGTCAATGGCGGGTTGCTCTAGTTTGAAGGACTATCTCATGCTGTACCTTAAAGAAGACTGTTGCCTACTAGCTGATTCGTTCACTATCTGGCGTATAACTTTACGCCAACAATACCATTTAGATATGGTTAATTATGTCTCCCTCCCTTCATTCAGCTTCGATAGCTGGCTCAAATCTTCAAAAATAGAAGTTCAACTTATTAGTGATAGGTCTTTGATTCACCTCATTCAGAATAACATCCGAGGTAGCTTCATCAGAGCTAATAACAAATTCATCAACCCCAATTTTGATAGGTCAAAAAAAATATATAAATTTTCTCATGTTATAATGACTATAATTCACTCTACGCCTCAGTAATGACAGAATCGCTTCCCATTGGTGATATAAAGAAGTTTAGTGACAGTGAGATGAAAACATTTCTTGATAAGAGTATTGAAAGGTAACCTACTGACGGTACGTTTGGGTAATGGGTTCTGTGTGACACTCTACCAGTGTCTGCAGGGGTTGCTCAGTTAACAGATGATTTTCCTCTGGGCTTAGAGCAAAAAAAACATTACTTATGATGATCTTTCACACTACTGTAAACAGCTGTTGGAAAAGGAAGGTAGAAAATATCCAAAATTTATTCAAAAACTTATAGCTTCTCACTCAGCAAAGTACAACTATCTTATAGCTCTACCTTTGTTGCAGTTATATATGAATCATGGTCTGAGATTAGCTAGATTGATATCTGTGTTCATTTTTAGACAGGAACCTTATTTATATGAGTAGATAGAACGAAACATTCAACTAAGAAATAATGCCTCAACTAAGGACAAATAAGCTATGTACAAGCTAATGTCAAATTCAATGTTTAGGAAAATTTTATTCTATCCCCAGAGATATGCCACCAAAACTGAAGTTTGTCGAAAGAGAATATAATTCGTAAAAAGTTTCAGGAATCCTTTCTACAGAAGGGTGATACCTTTAAAAGAAAAACAAGTAATAACAATCTTTCAGTCTCCCAAAATACTGTAGAACTGTCTCATCTCCAGTTTGTGGGTTTTCAAATTCTTGAGTTGGCCAAGGTGGAGGTGTATCATTTTTGGAATGATGTTCTCACAAAGCACTATGGGGAAAGAGTAAAAGCAGTGTACTCAGATTTTCACTTGAGTGTTAAGATATATTCAGTGAATTACAAAGGTATCCTCTTGTGGACTGGATAGATACATCTAATTTCAGTCCCCAGCATCTTTTGTACGGTGATGCACATAAAGGACACTTGGGTCTGTTAAAAAGTGAAGGAAGGGAGGAACTTATAGTTGAATCATGTTGTCTGAAGGCAGAATTATACTCCTTACTTTTGCAGTCAGGTACAGAAATGATAACTAGTGAGGATATTCCTAATTATGACACGAAAAATCTTAAACATCAAGAATACAAAGACACTCTTCTGGGGTCCAATAAGATTCATTATGTTAGAGCTACCGGTATATCTAACCGTCAGGGACAGATCACCATGCTATCAGTAAACAAGAGAGGGTTGTGTGAATTTGAAGATAAACGTTATTATTAGTCCCCTTCTCAGTCAGTCAGCTATGCTCATCCTTTGGATAACAACATTCAAGTAAAAGAGGGCAAGAAGAAGAAGAAGAAGAAGAAAAAAAAAAGAAGAAAGAGATGGCAAGGAGCTTCCATCTCTGTGGGGGTTACGACTCATCCCCATTACCCAACAGTATTTCCCATGCAAGCGAAAACAGGGGGCGGAGTTATACGACAGACGAAGGAAATAGGAAAATGGTAAATATTTCCTAGATAGGATGATCTATGAGGGTGTTTGTAACATTCTTTTCATAGAAAATTTGTATGCAAATCCTATATACTGCATACTCTGTACCAAAAAAAAACTTTACTGACAATGTGTAAATAAGTTTCTGCAGTGTTCATGTTTTATTTATCAGGTGAGGACATTTTTGTTTTCTTTCATTGTGTGTTTAAAGACCTTTCTTAAATAGGGAAGCTACTTCATGATGTATGAGCGTGTTAGTATCATTCTTTTAATATATATAATTTGTAGGCAAAATCCTATTTACTGTATCTACTGTACTAAAAACCTTTACTGATAATTTGTAAAAATAGTGTCCGCAGTGTTCATGTTTTATTTATTAGGTGAGGACGTTTTAGTTTTCTATCAGTGTGTGTCTAAACACCATGGAGAACGTTTATACATCAGAACATAGATATTTTTCGTGATCCTGCCAGAATTATTGTGGTAGGGTTTTCAAACTCGTGCTGATATCTAAACTCATCAAATACTATGCAGAAAAGTTTTCAAAGATATTTATCTGTGGTGTAAGCTATCACCCTCTTCAAGATGATCCAGTTATTGGTCGTAAAGTTTTTGTGCACAAAGATATAACTGACCCTTCAGTACACTCTACTCCACAAGGAAAATCACTACTCAGATTGTAGTCAGATTGAAGCTGAAACTTTCATCAAGAGACGTCAATCAGATTTAAGTGTTGTATTAATATCTCAAAACCTTTTTATGAGAGGTCCCTTTTCTCGTGACGTATCAATTAATGCCACGCATTTTTTACTCCTACGAATGCGTGACTTGGGTCAGGTGGAATGTTTAGCTCGTCAGATATTTGGTAAACATGTGCCAGATATACTTGAAATATGCAGGCGAGCTGTGATCAATAAACTTTATGGGTATTTACTAACTGATTTACCTATAAAAACTCCACCACAACTGCAATTTAGGTCAAACATTGTTGGAAAGCCTCCTTGTGAAGTAGTCTATACCTGTGGAAACTAATAGCTTACTTCGAAACATATACTATGATCCTACATCACCTGCATCCTTGGGAAGTATTGGAAAATTTTATCGGGCTGCCCACAAAATTAATTCGCTACTGGCTAAAACAGATGTGAAGAGATTTCTAAAAGGTTCTAGAGTTTATATTCTGCATAAATTACTAAAAAAAAAAAAAAAAAAAAGATTCCCATGACGAGACACTGTAGCACCAGGACCCCGCATTATTCTGACATGTGGCCTGACTGATTTTAGGCACTTACGAAGGGATAATAACGGTGTACAATATTTACTGCTATGTGTAGACCCTTCAGTACGCTCTACTCCACCAGCTGTGGCGAGGGGGACACAATCTGGCCGCCCTATAGGGTGGTACTGCTACTCTGCGGCCAGGTTGTGTTAGGAAGAATACTGCCACTGTATTCCCTGCGTGTCGTAAAAGGCGACTAAAAGGGGCGGGGTGAGGGGACTAGGGACCCCCTCCTCTATTTTTTAGTTCCTAAACAGAGACAGGCCAGAGAAAGGGATGGGGGATTGAGTTATCCCCGTACCCCGAAGATTGGGTCTATGAATGTGCGTGGATGTAGTACGATTGAGGCTAAAAGGAAGGAGATTGGGAGAATGTTTGTGAGAAGAAAGTTGGATGTGTTAGCTTTGAGTGAAATGAAGATGAAAGGGAAGGGTGAGTCTATGTTTGGAAGTGTGAATGAAATATTGTCAGGTACTGATAGAGGAAGGGCAAGAGAAAGTGTGGCCCTGTTAGTGAGTCCGGAAGTACAGCAGTGTGTGATTGAATGGGAGGTGTCATCCAGACTGATGTGGGTGAAAGCGAAGTTTGAACATGAGTTGTGGGTGTGTGTGAGTGCATATTGGCCTGGTAGTGAAAGGGATGAAGAAGAGAGGGAGTCTTTTTGGAATGATGTTGATGAGTGTCTGCAGAGTTTTGGAGCGGATGTGAATGTGGTAATGATGGAAGATCTGAATGCTCGAGTGGGAAATGTAGCAGTTGAAGGTGTAGTTGGTATGCATGGTGTGCCTGGAAGAAATGAAAATGGGGAACGAATGATAGGGATGTGTGTTGAGCGAGAGATGGTGATTGGAAATATGCTGTTTGAGAAGAAAGATATTTATAAGTATACATGGGTGAGACAGGAGGGTGGAATGGTTGTGGATAAAGCATTGATGGACTATGTGGTTGTGTCTAGAAATGTAATAGGAAGATTGTTGGATGTGAGAGTTCTGAGAGGGGAGGGTGGAGGTATGTCTGACCACTACCTGGTGGAGGGAAAGTTAAGAGTAGGTAAGAGATGGGTGAGAGCTAGGAGGGTTAGGTGTGGCAGGGAGGTTTTGAAAGTGGGTGAGTTGGAAAAAAAAAAACGAGAAAGTGATATAGTATCAGGAGAAATTGTAAGATGAATGGAACGCAGTGAAAGATCAGGAAAATAGCAGTGTGGAGGAGGAATGGCAGTTGCTTAAGAGTGCTGTGGTGGGGCATGCAGAAGAAATGTGTGGTGTGAGACGTGTGGGTGGTGGTGTAAGAAAAGGAAGTGAATGGTGGTGCGAGGAAGTAAGTTTGGCTGTGGCTGAGAAGAGACGTGCATATGAAGTGTGGCTGCAGAGGAAGGATGAAGTGTCATATGAGATGTATAAGGAAAAGAGGAATAGGGCGAGAAGGGCTCTGCGTGATGCTAAAGTGGCAGCAGATGAGAGGTGTTTTTTTTTTTTTTTTTTTTTTATGTGTCCGACTCTGGGCATAGGCTTCAAAGCCTGCTCTCAAGGCCCAGTAGTCCTCTTATATATATATATATATATATATATATATATATATATATATATATATATATATATATATATATATATATATATATATATAACAGAACGGAGGAAGGAAAAACAAATGAGTAAAAATAATAATCCATACACCAGATTACTGGTGTCCTCTATTCATAAAATATCTGTAACAGACTTGAACAGTTGTGGGTTGAAATTTGGAGGGAAACAACTCTGGGGAAGCGAGCTCCAGAGAGATGAAGTTCGGGGAATGAAAGAATTCTGATAGGCAGAAGTTCTGCAATATGGCTGAGTGACATTCCAGTCATGAGCGCTACCAGATGCCCGTGTAGCACGAGGGAAGGCATGGAGAGGTGGCACCATGGACGCAACTTCGTCTGAGCATTTGTCAGAAAATTATCTGTAAAATAATGCAAGGGAGGCAACATTCCTTCTTACTTGCAGGGGAGGTAGTTTATATGTAATGGCAGGGTTGTTAATGATTCTAACAGCTTTGTTCTGAATTTTGTCTAGTTGTCTTAATGCAACCTCTCCACAACCATTCCACAAGGGTGAGCAATATTCAAGCTGAGAGCGCACATGACTCTTATAAATTATAGCTAACTGCTTATCGGCGAAGAAGTTATGGACTCTGTACAATAATCCAAGTTTCTTTGAGGCCGTTTTAGCAAGTGATCTGACATGAGAGGTCCAGCTGAGGACACTGTTAAGTGAGAAGCCAAGAATTTCAATACTTTTGGAGATGGGAATATTAGTAGCACTGAAGATAATGCACGAATCTGCCAATATCTTTCTATTAGTAAACTGTATATACTTAGTTTTACTAGCATTAAACGAGACAAGGTTGTTTTGTCCCCATTCACTGATTGTAGATAGATATTGATTTATGGAGATGGCTGTACTGAATTTAGAGGTAGAGATATTAGACTTTGTAAATGGATGTCTGAGTGTGAATGAACTATGTAGTGTTGAGTCATCTGCACATGAGTGAATGGGATTGTGGGTGACAGATAAGAGATCATTAATATGAACCAGAAATAGGGTTGGCGCCAGAACTGATCCCTGCAGCATGCCAGCGTTAATTGAGTGGAAATTAGAATATACATAATCTACTTTTACACTTATTTTCCTGTCACTAAGATATGAAGAAATCAAAGGAACAAAAGACGTTAGTCCATAGCAAGGGAGTTTGGACAGCAGGGAACGGTGCCATACTCTGTTGAAAACTTTAGAGATATCAAGAGCTACTGCATGAGTTTCTCCAAAATGATCAATTGATTGATGGATGGTATGAGTTAAGAGATTGAGTATGTCAATGGTGGATCTTTCGTGGCGAAAACCATATCGTCTATCTCTAATTAAGTTGTTGGATTCAAGATGTTTAACAATGTGCTTATTAATTAAAGGTTCAAATACCTTACCAAAAGATGTGACAGCTATTGGTCTGTTATTGGAGGGGTCAGACGAACTTCCTTTCTTCGGAACTGGGTGGATATTGGCTTCTTTCCATGAATTTGGGAATAAAGAAGTACGTATGCATAGTCTGAATAATTTAGCTAGGACAGAGGCAAGTTCAGGAGAACACTTTTTCAAAACAATTGGCGGAATTCCATCTGGGCCTGTAGCTTTGTTGGTAGGTAAATTGTCTAGGATAGATTTTACGTATCTTGTCTGTATTTTAAGTGGGGCAATTTCGGGAGAATCAAGTTCCAGTACTGGGACACTCTGGCTGGTATCGTCTATGGTAGAGTTTCTGGCAAAGGTACTAGCAAAGACATCTGCTTTCCCACGTGGGTCATTTGTAATTTGCCATCTGAAGATTTTAGTGGGGGAATGGAATATGACTTGTTAAAGTTATTATTGCAAGAATTAAGAGTTGACCAGAATATTCTATTGTTATTAGGGTTAAGTAGTTTAGATGCTTGCTTTTGAAGAAAGTTTGATTTAGATAGATTTAATACAGCTTTTGCATGATTTCTAGCAATTTGAAATTGGGAGATCGATTCAGATGTTTTTGATTTTAAGTAAGAGTTATATGCTAATGACCATACACCTCTCTACATGTCACCACTTCGGCGCTAACACTCACCGTCCATATTGAATACACGCTAGGGCTGTCTCATACAGGACTGGTGTATTGGTATTCACGGGGGTACTTTTATGACATGTCGGCAGGTCATCTGGTAGATCAGGAAAGTCTGCATTTATGAAATTCGAATCCTTAAACTGTTCCCTGCCCCAGCCGGGATTCGAACCTGGGTCCATCAGGACTGCAGGCCACCTCTCTACCGATTCAGCGGCTGACTGAGAATTTTCAACAAAATAAGAAATGTTCTGGAAGGACGTTAAAAGGGTGCAAAAGGGAGAGTCTGGGAAGGAAGAGCGGGTAAAAGCAGAGGATGGAAGGATGTTAATTGATGATGTTGCTCCCTGAGCGATACTAGGTAGTCAGTGGTCACTCTCCACAGATATTGTGAGATCTCTGTTACATATAGGAGACGTCAGTTCATTCCCGAATTAGTCCGCCAGGTGATGTCCATGAGATCATCATCCCTGACTTCCTGTTTCAGGAACTGTCTAAGATGCCTCCCATTAATAAGTTGTGAAGGAGTAATAGGGAGTGGATCATCAAGGTCACTATATGTATAGCCAAGTGGACAGTCATTGACTGTGGCCTCGAGCTCCAATAATACAGTATCCAACTCTTTACGGGTTACTAAAGCTCGACCCAATACCTTTCTCAGGCTAGCCTTCAAGATCCCTATCACTGTTTCCCAGATGGCACCAAAGCATGGTGCCCTGGCTGGTATGAACTGCCACTCACAGTTTACTTTTACCAATTCATTCTGTAACCTCGGATCGTTTTTTAACTTCCTCAACACACTGGCTCCACTTATAAATGTAATGGCATTATTGCTAATTATGAGTTCATGGAAGCCTCTCCTGCTACAGAACTGACGGAAGGCACGAATGAAGGACTCACAGGAGAGGTTTGACATCGTCTCAGTGTGTATTGCCCTAGTGACTACACAGGTAAACAAGACTACATATAATTTTCCTACAGTACCCTTTTCTTTAACCCCTTAACTGCGGGGCGTCACTTTCGTGATGCTCAGGCGCAATGGAACATACCACGGGGCATCACTTTTGTGATTCTGTGTTATTTTGAATTATCCCGGGCTTACAAGTGGTGGCTTGTATCATCTATCATTACTGCCAATGTCCAACATCCATTGTTGACAATTTAGCCATTTTTCCCCGTTCCTGACTCCCCTCCCTACCTCCCCTCCATTACCCTGTCCTCTCACCTCCCCGGCCGCGCTGTGCTGAAGCAAATTTCCCCCGGAATTATCCACTGATTTCATCCATTGAAATAAGCCCTATGCCCTATTCTTATACAAAACAATATATACCAAAAAGAAATAAGGTAAGTAATAGTGCTATACACCTTGATTTGGCTAATTATCATCTGACAACACCTCACATGCATTCATTCGCTAATTTCCCACAGAAATTTCCCCTTTGAAATATGCCGTATAATCTATTCTCATAAAAAAATTTTATATAAGAAAGGAAGGGAGAAGCCAAAGTGACATTTACATTCACCTGGAACTACCTACTTTTTTCTGTATTTTCGAGATTTCCTACTAATCATTTTTTTAGCATGTACTGCTACTGTCCACCAATAGTCTGCACTCCTAATCTCATCTGTACTCCCATCCATTGTTGACAATTTAGCCATTTTCCTCCGTTCTTGACTCCCCTCCCTACCTCCCCTCCAGTACCCTCTCACCCCTCCCTACCTCACCTCCTTTACCCTTTCCTATCCCCTGCCCTGCCACACTGCGCTAAGCAAATCTCCCCTAGATTTTTCCACAGATTTCATCCATTGAAATAAGCCCTATGCCCTATACTTATACAAAATAATATATACCAAACAAAAATAAGGTAGGTGATAGTGGTATACACCAGGAATTGGCTAATTATCACCTGACAACACCTCACATGCATTCGTTCGCTAAATTCCCACGGTAATTTCCCCTTTGAATTATGCCTTGTAATCTATTTCTGTAATAAAAATATATATCAGAAAGGAAGGGAGAAGCCTAAGTGACATTTACATTCACCTGGAACTACCTATTTCTTTATGTATTGCCGAGATTTTCTACCAATAATTTCTTAGCATGTAAGTTAGCAGCTGTCAGCCCCATTGTCACTGTCAACCCTTGCCTTCTCAGATAAGCCGTGCCATTTAGTTCCTTGTCCTCCTCTGTGGTCAAAGCATGTCGCACTCGCGCCACGCCATTTCTGCCACTTCTGCGCCCATTGCAAAGGGCCCCGTGACCTCTACACCCAGAAAAACCCGTGGGGGAAGCAGGAAAGGACTAAGTGACTCTGCAGTGGAAAGTGAACTACCCGAATTATCAATGATAATGATGGAGAGTGACTATGACTCTTTCGGGGATTCGTGTGATGAGCCGGGTGAGGAAATCGTGCCAGAAACTACTAGTACAAGTGCTTCAGTGTCCCAAGTTATCCCTAGCTCCAAGGGAAAGGAGCCGTTAGTGCAGCAAGGGAAGGAATTTGGGAAGGGAATGAAAAGGGTTAGCCCTGGAACAATGGCCCTGCGTGACCCAGCCCGCCATGAGTCCTGAGGTGATTCACTTCCCCATTCCCCAAGCCCCACTTCACTCATTTCTTCCTCTTCTTCTGCTGAATTTTCTCCGGAGTCTTCATCGTCGGAGTCACCACCAGCATCAACAGTGAAGGCAGGCCGTAGAGGAAGAGGTAAATCCCTGACCCGTAAAGGTAGAGTTGCCAGTAGAGTAAGGGCTGCTAGTGCTGTACGGCAACCCAGGGTCAGTGCGAGTGACCTTGAACCAGATAAATCTGCCTCACAGGCACCCTCCACCCTCACCCACCCTACACCGCCATGACAGGGAATCCTGGACACCTTCGCATGGACGGAAGGGTCCGATTTTGTCCCAGAACATCTCCATTTTGATGAGGGTTCATAAGGAATACAGCCTGCCTTCACTCTTGACGAAGATGCTGAGTGTGTGGACTTCCTTTTGGCCTTCCTAGATCACGAAGTCATGCAGCACGTATGTGATGAGACCAACAGATATGAATCACAACGTGCTGCAAGTGGTACAGGTGCAGCCAAGATGCAACAGTGGTCCATGCTGGGAGTGCAGGAGCTTTATGTGTTCTTCGCCCTCATGCTTCTCATGCCACACTCAAAGAAGCATGAGTTGGAAGAATACTGGTCCATGGACCCCTTACTACCCTCACCCACCTTCAGTAAGTACATGGCCAAAGATCGCTTCCAGAACATCATGGGAAAGCTGCACTTTGCCGACAACGATGTACCTTCCCAAACTGACCCACTCTGGAAGATCCGGGAGATTCTGAGCAGAATGAAGGATAAGTTTATGACATTCTTCCACCCCTTTCAGAAGGTTGTCATTGACGAATCCTTGGTTTTGTTCAGAGGACGTCTTAGGTTTGTGCAGTACATTCCAAGCAAACGCTATCGCTTTGGAATCAAGTTCTTTGTACTGTGCGACTGTAAGACGGGGTATATCCTTGACTTCGTCATATATTCAGCCAGCACTGTCGATCTTGATAAAACACACCCCCTTGGCTTCTCAGGCTGTGTAGTGAAAGTGCTCCTTGAAAGGTATTTTGGTGGGAATCATGTGCTGTATACAGACAACTATTATACAGCACCGAAACTTGCCAAATACCTTTCAGAGCACGGCATCGGCTCCTGCGGCACTGTCAAGAGTAATCATGCCCACTTCCCTAAATTCCTAGAGGCAGGAACCTCGCAGCGAGGAGACGTGCACCTACGCAAGTCAGAAGATGCTGGTAATACAGTGACATGACAAGAGGGTCGTGCACATGCTCACCACCATACACAAGGGGGAAATGACAGACAGTGGGAAGGTCGACCGTAAGACAGGCAAACCTGTGAGGAAACCTGATGCTGTCTTAGACTACAATATCAACATGTGGCTGGTGAACAAGTCCGACATGATGATTGGAGAGATCGACTGCCTCAGAAAGAATACTATGTGGTACAGGAAAGTTTTCCTGCATCTCATAGACATGATGATGCTGAACGCCTTCATCCTGTACAAGATGAAGGTCAAGCCACCCAAGTCCTTCTCCCTGAGGTTGTTCGCCAGGACTTGTGTTCAGCAGCTGCTTGAAAGATATGGTAGGGTGACAGCAGCAACTCCAAGGCGCCATGCAGTAACACTTCCCAACAGACTTGAGCTGAGGGCATACATGGATCGGCAGAGACTGGTGCAAATGCCTGCACAACCAAGAGGAAGGCTGCGATCCGCAGATGCCAGGTGTGTGCACATACCACCCGACGCACACCTGAGCACAAACGCACCTCTTGGCAGTGCGCTGAGTGCCAGGTTCCCCTCTGTGTTTCTTTGATTACCACAGCCAGAAGCAGTTCTAAAAGTGCAAGTGGGAAAGGAAAATAATGTGTAAATAATGTGTAAATAGCAAGTGAAAGCAATGGATGTACAGTACATATGATTGAACAGTGTAATATAGTTTTATCTTACTGAAAGTGACAGTGAATAACATAGTGTAAGTAAAATAGAAGTGTAAATATTGAAAATACACTAGAAAATGAAAATATAAATTTAAGTAATTAGTAATATAAGAATATGAGTACAAATACTTGAGGTTATAATAGTGAAAGTGAATCCGTGGCTCTCTACGTATTTTACTGAATGAAAAATTGAATGACTTCAGTGACAATAAACTAATACTACTGAAGGAAACTTACGGATAAAGACTGCAGATATATATAAGTGTTAAATAGTAACAGAAATATAAGTGTGAGGGGTTTTATGAATAATAAATGACAGAATACCAACAGCGAACTAGCGCAAGTGGGAAGGTCATACGCGCTCGTAATTTTCATTCCTTTCACAGTGTTTTTTTTTTTTTGGAGTATGGATCCCAAACTACCTGATAATCATAGAACATTGTTTCTAGTGATAATATCTGGCTGTGGTAATCATATTACGGGTTGTCGGGAAGTGTAAAGTGGAGACTTCGTTACCCAATTTCAGAGGTCTCCACAAGTCCTACGGTAATCGACGAAGGCTCAACAAACACCCCTGGAGAAAGCTGAATGTATGTGCCATAGGCAAATGTAATTTTAATATTCTAGGACTAATAACTGATTTTTGGCAACTATTTTTTGAGAGTCTGTCGAAGCCCGAATATGCCCGCTGGACACGCAAAACATTGGAAAACAAGCCCGCGGTGTAAGGGTTAAGATGGATGCAGTAAGGAAGAGATGGGTAGAGTATTTTGAAAGATTGTTAAATGTAGAGGAGGACAGGGTGGCTGAGACTGTGGCAGATGGAAGGGTGCAAGGAATAAATGTGTTGGGAGAGTCGAATGATTCTTTGACCACGAAGGAGGAAGTGGAGAAGGAAGTAAAGGAGATGAAAACAGGGAAAGCTGCAGGTATGGATGGGTGTGCTGTGGAATGCCTGAAGGGTGGTGAAGTGACTATTGTTGACTGGTTAGTAAGGCTGTTGAATGTGTGCTTTGTGAAAGGTATGGTGCCAATTGACTGGGCAAGTGCTTGCGTGGTCCCGTTGTATAAAGGCAAGGGTGATAAGTATGAATGTACTAGCTTTAGGGGTATAAGTCTGTTGAGTGTTGTAGGTAAGGTGTATGGTAGAGTGTTAATCATGAGAGTTAGAGAGGGTACAGAGGGAGTGATTGGTGATGAGCAGTGTGGCTTTAGGAGAGGGAGGGGATGCGTGGATCAGGTGTTAGCTGTGAGACAAGTGTGTGAAAAGTATGTAGCGAAAGGCAAGGATGTGTTTTGGGCATTCATGGATTTAGAGAAAGCGTATGATAGAATTGATAGGGAGGCTTTGTGGACTGTTTTAAGATTGTATGGACTTCATGGTAGGTTACTAAAAGGGGCGAAAAATTTTTTATGTAAATAGTAGAGCGTGTGTAAGAGTGGGAAATGCTGTGAGTGATTGATTTCCCGTGAGAGTGGGGCTGCAACAGGGATGTGTGATGTCGCCTTGGTTGTTTAATATTTATATGGATGGTGTTGTAAGGAAGGTGAATGCAAGAGTTTTAGGTGGAGGTCTGAGTCTGGTGAATGTTGATGGTGGAGAGTGGAATCTGAGCAGCTGCTGTTTGCAGATGATGCTGAACTGGTGGCTGATTCTGGCCAAATCGCTCCTACAATTCTCTCTTATATTCTGCCTTATTTTTCATCCTCTTGCAACATTTCTAACCCCTTGTCTGAATTACTTCCTTCTGTCCTTCCCTTTTTATTTTCCTCCATTTCATTTGAACCTTGACTTTCACCTCCGCCAAGTGGTTATCAAAAAGTCCACTCCCCCAGCCTCTATACGTTCTTGCATCCATTACATACCCTCTCATCCAATCATCCACACACACATAAACAATCATTGCCTTCCGTTCATTCAGTTCACAACACACTCTTCTCATCACTCGCCACGTATACCTGTGGATCATTTTGTGTCTGAAGTGGGTATTGGCTGTCACCAACCCCCTCCTGGCAGAAATGTTCAGTAGAGTACTGCCATTCTCATTCACTGCTGCAGGCATGCCGCACTCACCAACTACTCCATCGACCTGCACTTTCCCTACTCTTCCATTCATACCTCCAATCAAAAACATTCTTTTATTTCTTTCAAACTTTTCCATGCCCAATTCCACACTTATCCAGAACTCTTCTCTCACTCAGCTTCCACGATCTTGCTTTGGTGCACACACACACACACACACACACACACACACACACACACACAATTGCCCACATTTGTGGTCAAATTTTCAATCTTAACCACACAATTCTTGAGCCAACTGATCCATACTGTCTTATATTCTCCTTCCATCTCTTGCACACACCAATACATACACATTTTGCCCTCTCATTCACACCCACTCCCGTGTATATACTAGGGTTCATTGAAAATAGGGGTCAAAAATCAAATCACGAATTAACTGGATGTAATACCTACCAAAAGTTCCCAGTGCTATTACTCATCAATAATGTAATATTTTATTTAAATAGGACTAAATTTTCTGCCCTCTATCATCTGTTTTTTTACCAACATGTGACAGAAATGACACAAATCCTTGGCACTTATTGTATTATGCAGTACAATGTACAATTATACATTATAATATGCAATATACAAATGTACATGACCTAACACGTGCAGCTTAAGCCAGGAAACACAACACTTACAACAAATCTAAAAAGTTACTGTTTGGTGGGATATTCACTCTTATTATTAAATGTAGGCGTGATAGCTCGAGCATGCACTCTTGCTCGAAAAAAGCCATCTCTTGCTTCTTGTCCAACAATAGCTATTGATGCCTCTGTGTCTGCCTTTATGCACCTTTCCACTGCTTGTGCATGTCATGGAAAACGTGGAATTTCAGTGGCAAGAATTGTTTCGTTATGAACCACACTTTCCAGGTCAGCATAGGAGAGTGATTTTGTGACTGAAGGTTCAGTCAGGACACACTTCTGCCAGTCAATCAAATCAATGTACTCCTCAGCACTGAGACTGAGAGATGGTACTTGAACACATCTTATACCACGTTGACGTGTCTTGGAGGCTCGAGCTTTCATGATTCGTCGAACGCCCAGCTCCCTGATATGTTGTCGCTCGTCGCTTACCATGGTCAGCAAAATGTTCCCAGGGTGGCCAAAGTAGCCATTTTGCTGAATCACTGGATCAACTACAGCTTTCAGATCTTGCAACAGGTAGCGTGACCTCTAAATCTGCATCCACAGGTGCATAGAGCCATCCTTGCATGAAGGTTTGAACTTGATCGTGAACCAGACTGTAGTGTAAACCTTCAGGATAAATTCAGTAATTGTTTTGAGATTATTGCTAGGCCTTTCTGTCGCAACATACAAGCGCTGAATTCGATTGGCCAGTGTGACCCAGCGGGACATTAAGTGTTTTCCTGGCTGATGATGTGACAAAGAGACAGAGCAACTGACAGTTATTACTGCTTGGCAAATAACCAATTAATACTGCTGATCCGAACTCAAATCTTCAACGTTGACATCCGGAAATACACATGTTATTGGCTCAAAAGCTACAAATGACATTTCCTCACAATTTGCCAATAAAGAACCAATTGGCCCTGAGTAACTTCTTGGTCCTGTCGTGCAACCATCCAGATGTTCAAACAAATGATGTAGAGAAAGTTTATTTGCATGGAGAAGGCAAACAGACCACTGCAGAGGAAGTATGACATGTTCTTCATGGGGTTACAAAACACCGGCCTTCTTCCCTGTGTTCACTGCAGTGCCATCACACTCTATTGCCACCAGCTTCAGAACGTCTATTCTGTTTTCACCAAGAAAATGGATGATGGCCAGCTTTATGATTGCAGAATGGCCACATTCAATTTTAATGTGACCGAGATAGGTGTAGCGAGGATCTTGTATCAGTGATATATGTTCCACGACAGCCACTCTCTGGTGAGCTGCGCCATCAACTGTTTCGAGAATCAGTGTTTTATCCTTTCTGCCATCAAAATTTAGGCCCTGTAGTTCAGCAGCAAGACTTGCCGCTTCAGCACGGATGGTTTCATGATACTTCTGCCATTCTCTTCAAACTTTGTTTTTGTCGATGACATCACTGCAGTCCTCAGATGTTACTATGCCACTTCTTCCAAGACTGCAGATGCAATCTCTGCCACTGCTCTATTTGAAACTGAATGTTGCTCCGAAGTCCTTGCAGTATTCTCTAGCCGATGTCTCTGCTGTGCTGCTGCTTGAGAAGTACATACAGCAGTAGCAGAAAATATTTCAGTGTCACTATCTGTGCTTTCACCAGGTTCATCTTCTGCAGAACTGCTAAAGCTGCTTTCAGCTGTCGATGAACTGGCATTAGCTTCAAGGTGATACTGGGCTAGCCTGTCTTATTCCTTCGACATTTTTCTCAGAAGCTCCTGTAACCTCTTTGTAGCTATGCTGTCAAGTGGTCCTACCATCATCTTGTGTGTGGTTCATTGATCTTGAAGAAAAGACAGTTCAGAAATTGGAAGGTTGCAAGACTTTGCACGCAAATATGATGAATGGTTAGCACATTTGCATACTGCAATGTCGAATTCGGTGACTTTCTGTTAATACTATTTTTTTTTTCTGCACTGGTTATCCCACAAGTTTGAGTTATTCGTATCAGCTTTATAATGCATGTTGATGTTACAGTAGGTACTGATGCTCGGGTCCAAATTTCTTTAATTTTGACACCAGACATCAGACAATTCTGCAACCATTGGTTCTTTTTTTTAATTACTCTTCAATTTCAATCTGACCCACTGACAGTCCATAAGCATGTCATCAATGGATGGCAACCTGTGCAAGTTCATTCTTTGAGGAATACCGAAAATTCGGCATGCCGGTGGTTTTCTCGGATGAGGCTCAGCCATCTTGTCAGAACGCAGTAGGGTAGTAGGCCATTCCTAACAGATTATGTACAGACATCATTCGATATCATCATATCTCATATATGCATAACATTTCAGCACCATTCGCATTGTTTTGGGAGGTAAAAGAAAAAAATAACACCTGCCCAGTTGCGATGCGGCAGTGTCTCTGGGCGGCATATCGGTTGCCGATATTTCGGCAACTTCCGCGCTTCATTGCAAGCCACAAAATGCGTCTAGGAAGCTGGGATTTGCACTGTTAGGTGCACCTGATCTTTCTCTTCAATATGGCAAGAAAAAAAAAATCAATTTTCGAAACTTCAAAAAATGGCCCCGACGTCTGCCTGGGGTGCACGGAAAATTCAGGGCCTTCGGCCACGGAGGGGTTAAGTATAGTATAAGTTAGTATATGTTAATATTGTAAGTGTAATCTTAAGCTTAGGTGTTATAAATATAATCTGTACAGTTCATTTAGTCATTAAGCCCTATGTTTAAGTTTAGTCTTAGATGATATTCATAATGTGAGTAGAATTCTGTTATTCTGTCTATCTATTGCCAGATGCCTCAATCCCGTTGGGGTCGCCACAAACAAATCGCCTCCACGTCGCCCTGTCTCCCGTCATTTCACTGCTCCACTCCCAACTCACCCCCACCTCTTTCAAATACCTCTCCATCCCATCCCTCCATCTCATCCTCGGCCTCCCCCTCCCTCCCTCCACCTCACTCACATACACTTTCTTCGTCAATCTTTCACCCTCCATCCTCTCCACATGGCCAAGCCACCTCAGCGTATTCCTCATAACGCTTCCTATCACATCCACATCCACACCACAACGCTCCTTTATATTCTCATTTGTCAGCCTGTCTCTCCATGTGACTCCACAGGCTCCTCTTAAATAACTCATTTCCACTGCTCTCACTCTTGACTTGTGTCCTTCCAGCAACGTCCAAGCTTCACTTCCATATGTTAGAGTTGGTATCACAATACTGTCATGTAGTAACTTTTTCACTTCCATGTTCACTTCCCTGCTTCTTATCACTGCTTTCAAGGAACCAGCAACCTTTCTTCCTTGGTGTACCCTTTCAAGCACTTCACCCTCCAAACCTCCATCCTTACTCATCACACAACCCAAGTACAGTAATCACTCTAATATCCAGACGCCCAATAACCGAACATCCCCACTAACCGAACGTTATCGTCCTGGGATCAAACATTCCCAAAATGGTCTGAAAATCCAAAGAAAAAAAAAAAAAAATCGATTTTTTGCCGTCCGTAATTTGAACTTGCCGCTTGAGAGCATTGTTTTCGTTCGTCATTCCTCCGACGTCCGATAGAGCGCCGCTGCATCCTCCCCACTTCCCGCCTGTCTCTCACCGCAACTGGACCTACGCTCTTCCAATGGCTGCCCACGTGCTCGCTTTTGTGGTGGTGCCGTACTTGCTACAAGGCCTCCTGCTGCTCTCTGCCCTCCTCTTAGTGTGTGTGATGATGGCCCCGCCTCCTGAGAAAAGGAAGAGAGTGGTGTTGACTCTGGAGAAGAAACGGGAGATATTGGAGAAAGTTGATGCGGGTTGGTCTTCTTCACGCATTCTCCACGAGTTTAACCTGGCCCGGTCGACTTTGTTCGATATCAAACGTTCCCGAGACAAACTCATGCAGTATACGGCTGACTTCTCGTCGAGAAGCAAACGCAACGTGGAAAGGAAGGTTATGTTTACCCCCAAGTTTGCAGAAATCGACCGATCCACGTTGATTTGGTACCGACAGCAACGTGCAGCTGGTGTGATGGTACGTGGAACGGGGCTGAAGGCTGCTGCTGAGAAGTTTGCAAGGCTTCACGACACCCTAGACTTCAAGGCATCCGAGGGTTGGCTCTTCACGTTCAAGTTGCGACATGGCCTTACTAACCGTAAAGCACATGGCTAAGCATTGGACGCTAACGAGGATGGAGTTGACGAGTTTCGGCACAAGGTGAAAGGCTTGATCGACAGGGAGGGCCTCACTCTCGGTCAAGTCTATAACGCAGACGAAACTGACCTATTCTATCGCTCGGTGCCAACTAACACTCTAGCTGATGAGACGGAGAAAGCGTGTACCTGGCCGCAAGCTTTCTAAGGAACGGATATCTGCTTTGTGTTGTGCCAGTGCTAACGGCATGCACCGGCTTAAGCCCATTATTGTTGTCCGTGCAAAGCAGCCTCGGTGTGCCTTCGTGGGGTGATGGATGTCCTTCCTGTCGTATGGAACCATGTTTTGAAAGCATGGTTCACAGCTGTGATTTTCAAAGACTGGTTTCACCGTCACTTCGTCAAGGAGGTCATCCAGTACCAGATGAAGACACTGGGAATCCCTCGCAACCAGGTAAAGGCTCTCCTTCTCCTCGACAATGCACCTGCCCACCTGTGCGACAAGGACTTGGTTGCTGAGAATGGCCGTATTAGGTGCATGTTTCTGCCACCTAATACGACTGCTCTCATTCAACCCATGGACCAAGGAGTGATCATGGCAACAAAGCGCCTGTACCGTCGGAAGTTCCTGGACGAGGTGATGGTTGTTCTCGAGGACGAGGACGAGCGCAGGGAAGGATGTGACACTCGAGGCAAGTGGACTTTGGAAAACCTTCGCCGCTACAACATCAAGTCTGCGCTGTACAACTGGGCTAGTGCATGGAAGGAAGTCCCTGTGAAAACTCTTGAAAATGGTTGGTCTCGTCTGCTTCTCGGAACAGATGTGGAGTACGATTTTCTAGGGTTTGACGTGGATGATTTCCATGCACGGCTACGTACGCACAGCGACAATGTTGATGTGGATGATGTTCGTGAGTGGTTGGACGACGACGAGGGCGATCCTGGGTATCAGACATTGTCTGATATCGAGATCGCGTCTTCAGTTGCTGGTGTCAGTCCCGAACTTGAAGATTCCGACGACGAAGGCGATGATGATGCGGACTCCTCTCAGCAGGACACTACTCCAGCCATCCCCAAGCTGAGCGCACTCTGGGAACATCTAGAGTTCGTCCTAGACTACCTGGAACACCCGGACTGCGACAGGAGATGGGGCCCTTGGGACTCATGGAGGAAGTGCGTGCTTTCCGGCAGCGCATCATCAATCGCCAGAATCGTCGGTCCTTGTGTCAGTCAATGATTGACAGTTTTTCAGGCCCGTGACCCCCGCTGTGCCAAGCCCTGGTTCCACTCCGTTGCCTCCCCAAGACAGGCCCTCATGCTCCGAGCGACAGCCCAGCACATCAGCTACAGTGGAGTCACCACCGATGTGAGTTTGCGGCTTTCTTCAGAGTCTTCTACTGAAGACGGTACGCCATCACCACGACCCACCGATGCACCCCTTGGTCGCCTGCCAGTGATACTCTCGGACTCTGACAGTGAATAAACAGCAAGAACTTCTCCACTAGACCACACGGGAATTTTGAGTGTTGTGCAGTGAAAAAAACGGTGTGTTGTGTTAAGGTTTTCGAAATGAGAGAAAAGACTCAGTGGAAACAAACTTAACGTGACTAACCTTCTTTGTTTTGGCTTTAGAAATTTTGAAAAGATTGGGAAAAGTTAATGTGCAACACTAAAGTTAACTGGAACATTATTTGGACTAAAGTGAACACTGTGAAGAGAACGGACTTCTGTGTGTTATTGGCTAAGTTCAGTGCAAGACTTCAGGAAGAGTGTACTGCAAGTGCTTCAGGAAATCGTTCTTACTGTCAGAGTCCGAGAGGAGGCGGTTATTCATCGAGGTGGCCAGGGATTTGCTGTAAGTAGCCAGAATGTTTCATATTGTACTTTTTTCCATACTATACTTACCAGAATGTTTCATACTGTACTTTTTTCCATACTATACTTACCTCATGCATGTGCAGTAGGAATGTGTTTTTCAGAGTTAGGCTAGGTTAGGGTCCATAAGTACCAGAATGTTTATTAATGTATGAACATACTTCTAAACCCTCATTTTATGTTTCTTTTGCATTTATTTCAGTCATTTATGTGCCTTATTGGTGTGATTTGGGTGTTAAATAGGTGCTATGCATGTCCGGAGGGAGTTGTATAGGTGTTTCTCTGAGTTAGGGTCCATAAGTACAAGTCCATAAACTGGGGCCCAATATCCGGACGAAACCAATAACCGAACCTACCGATGGCTCTATTGATCCGGATATTGGAGGGGTTACTGTACTTAAACGTACTCACATTCTCCAATTCCTCACCATCCAACCTCACTGTACATTCACTGACTTCACCTCTCTCAAAGACCATCACTTTACTCTTCCCTACATTCACCTTTAGATTCCGTTTCTTACACACTCTCCCAAACTCATCCACCAAGCCTTGCAGCTCTCCTTCGTCTTCACTCGACAACACAGTATCATCTGCAAACAACAGTACAGGGAGTTTCAAACACTACCCTCTCTCACCAGAGCCATTCCAACATCCACTGCTCAACCTTGTACCTCTTTTATTACCCCATCCATGTACAGATTGAACAACCATGGAGACATGACATCCCTACTTCAACTCAACCTTCAAAAAGAAAAATTCACTCAGTTCGCCATCCACACTCACTGCAGCCTTAGCACCATCATACGTACCCGGTACTCTTCACGCATGCAACAAATTCACATCTACTCCATATATTCTTAAAACTCTCCACAATCCTTGTCTATCCACCCTATCATATGCTTCCTCCAAATCCATGGAAGCTGCATACAACTTCTTTCCCTTCTCTAGAAAATTTTCCACTAAAGATCTAAGAATGAATATCTGATCTACACAACCTCTTCCCTTCCTAAAGCCTCCCTGTTCGTCTCCAACTAATTCCTCTGTTCTTTTTCTAACTCTGTCAATAAGTATCCTACCATACACTTTTCCTATTATACTAAGAAGACAGATGCCCCTATGATTACCACACACTTCTTTTTCCCCTTGTCCTTTGTACAAGGGAATAATTATACCTGACTTCCAATCCTCCGGGACTCTACCTTCCTCCCAGGCCAATCTCCACATTTTGCACATCCATTCTACTACCATCTCTCCCCCATACTTCAGCATTTCACCACACATTCTATCAATTCCTGGGTCTTTCCCCAATTTCACTTTCTTCATTGCTTCCACAAATTCTATCCTACTGATTTTTTCCTGTCTTCTCACCTCCCTCCTCCTCCCAGCCATTCCCTTGCCACTTATACTCGCATTACTTCCATCCTCTATGTTCAGCAACTCCTTAAAGTGTTCTCTCCATCTGCTCACTTTTTCTCCCTTCTCCACTAGTAATCTTCCATTTTTATCTTTGACTCCCCTGCTAACTTCACTTCCACCCTGTCTTACTCTTTTCACCTCTTTCCAGAACATTTTCTTACGGGCCCTCCACTTTACACTCAAGTTCCTTCCAAATTCCTCATCCGCTCTCTTCTTACTCTCTCTTACTAATCTTTTCACCTCTCTCTTTCTTTCTACATATAACTCTCTCTTCTGCCTCTCAACTTCTTCCACGTCCCTATTACTCATCCAGTCATTGAATGCTTTCTTCTTTTGTGCCACAGCCTGTCTTACCTCTTCAGTCCACCACGCTGTTCCTTGCACACCCCTCCGTCTTCTCTTCATCCCACACACCAAATCACATGCTCCATGCACTTCTGTAAATATCCTGCACACACCTTCCACGTTCCCCATCTGCTCCAATTCATATTTACCCAATCGTTCCTCCACTTCTCTCTTATGCTCTGCCTTTTTCTCATCCTCTTGTAACCTTTCCACTCTCCTTACAAATACTCCTTTCTCCCATCCCTCCCTTCTTCTGTTTCTCCATCCTAATTGGACCTTGATTCTGGCCACCACCAAGTAGTGGTCAGAAAGTCCACTCCCCCAACCTCTGTAAGCTCTTGCATCCATTACACATTTTAGCATCCTTTCATCCACACACACATAATCAATCATTGCCTTCCTTTCATTCAGTTCACCACCCACCCTTCTCATCACTCGCCATGTATACCTGTGGATCATCTTGTGTCTGAAGAGGGTATTGGCTATCACTAACCCCCTCCCAGCACAAATGTCCACAAATGCACTGCCATTCTCATCTATCTCAGCAGGCACGCCCCACTCACCAACTATTCCATTCACCTTCACATTCCCTACTTACCATTCATATTGCCGATCAAAAACACTCTCTCATTCCTTCCAAACTTTTCTATGCACACTTCCACATTTGTCCAGAACTCTTCTCTCACTCTGCTTGCACGATCTTGCGTTGGTGAATACACACACACTGTCGCCCACATTTGTATTCCAACTTTTAATCTTACCCACACAATCCTTGACCCAACTGATCCATACTCTCTTAATCTTTTACTCACAACTATACATACTCCTTCTTTTGCCCTCTCATTCTCACCTACTCCTGCACATATACCCCATCCATACTCCCATTCTCTCACACTCTCACCTCACCATTTTGTTTCAGTTATTCCGCATACATCAACTTTCGCACCCTCAAGCACCTGGACAATCTCTCTCTCTTTCACCTCATCATTCGCTCCCCTTAAATTCCAGGTTCCGTTAACCATGTCCTTTGTCCGGTCCTTGGTCGTCATCTTTTGGTCAGTCCTTGTCCGAGACTTATTGTTTGTCTCTTTAGTTAATTGTTTTCCGGGGAGGGGCACTAACCCTCTGCCAACCCTTTTAGTCACCTTTTACGACAAGCAGGGATACTGGGGGAGTGTTCTTGAAAACCCCCCTACCCCCAGGGGTAATTCTGTTATTGATAGTTCTAATTTGAGTATTGGTGTGAATATGATTAACTTTTATTACATATGAACCAGCCGTTATTGACAAAGGCGTAAAACCATGGAAATTTTAGTAGGGATTAGTAATCGCGAATGTCTTTCTTCGTATTCTGATCTAGAGATTTACTCTAAATGTCAGTGTTAATAGTCCTCCCCTTTTGAACTATGCAGTAATGGACTGAGAGTTGTATGAAATAAGATTGTTGATGATAGTCATTTGTGATGCGCGAAATTCATGTTATTGGAGTCATGTTTACAGTCACGTAGGCAAAAGAACCTTGCATGGTAATAAAATTGCTCAGTTTCCTAATTGATTTGGCATCTTTATGATTAAAGTTCCTTTATACCTAAAACAAAAATTTTAAACATCGTAAGTCACTTTTCTACGTATGTTGAGTGCAAACGCATCTTTCATATTCTTCGGAGAACTTAGAAGAATACTATTACAAGGTAATAATTTAAAGTTTTAGCTGATTCCTGAATACTATGATGATGAGTATAAACAGCCAGTGAGCAGCGCTAAACAATGAGATCGCCGTTCCTCTCTCCATCGTTCATAGGTTAGTACTGAACTCTCATCCCCCTCTCCTTTCTCCTTCGTGTAATGTAAGTCATCATATTATACGTTCGTTAATTAAATTTGTGATATTTCCCCTGATCTTACTTGTACGGAATGATGAGACCGCCGCTTCTCTCTCCATCATTCACAGATGAGATCGCCATTCCTCTCTCCATTGTTCACAGATTGTGCATTCAAGCAACTGGCTAATGTCTAACACTAAATCACCCCCCTCCCCCTTTTCTTAGATCATGCAGTCAAAGTGCTTATTGGCTGGTCCATTTGATTACTGTCCATTTGAATACTGTACTTAGTTGTATATGATTCTTGAGTTGTACCTATTTCGTTTTAAGAGAATATTTTTGGTGGTAATTTTTTAGGTTTCTTCCCGAAGAGTCCAAATGAGACCACGGGATGAATATATCCAAGTGTATCATTTGATTACTGTCCATTTGAATACTGTACTTAGTTGTATATGATTCTTGGGTTGTACCTATTTCGTTTTTTTTAAAGAAAGTAGGTATACAAGCATGGGCGATTGTATGTGTGTATGCTCCAACAGAGGATCGAGTGGCAAGAGTGAAAGACGAGTTTTGGGCGAGAGTAGAAGCATGTATGGACAAGTTTGAGAGGAGCGAGAGAGTGCTGTTGATTGGAGACATGAATGGCAAAGTTGGGAATGTACGAGTGGATGGAGTGGTTGGTCAGTGGGGTGTGCCAGCTGAAGTAGATGGGAATGGTAGTGCTTTGGTGGACATCTGTGCTGGTAAGGGGTTGGCAATAGCCAACACCTACTTTCGTCATAAGATGATCCACCGGTATACGTGGAGAGTAATGAGGAGGATGGATGGTGAACTTGTTGAACGAAAGGCAATGATAGACTACGTGTGTGTGGATGAGCGAATGAGAAGACAAGTGTTGGATGCAAGGGTGTGGAGAGGGTGGGGGAATGGAGTCTCGGACCATCACTTGGTGATGGCCAAGGTAGAGCTGCAGAGAAAGTGGTTGAGTCGACGAAGGTGAAGACAGGAGGAAACAGCTCCTGTGAGAAGAGTGGAGAAATTGCAAGATAGTGAGAAAAGGACAGAGTATAAGAGCATAGTGGAAGAAAGACTGGGAAGGTATGAGCTAGAGCAGATGGAAGGGGTGGAAGACGTATGTAAGATATTCACGGAAGAGATAAGCGCAGCGTGTGAGGCGATTTGTGGAGTGAGGAGGAGATGCAAGGGTGTACAAGGGACAGCATGGTGGAATGATGAGGTGAAACGAGCTGTGGAACAAAAGAAGAAGGCATATGGTGAATGGTTGGCGAGTAGAGGTAGGGGAGAAGATGAGAGAGAGAAGAGAGAGGTATATGTGAGCAGGAGAAGGGAGGTTAAGAGACTGGTGAAGGAGAGTAAGAAGAAAGTGGATGAAGAGTTTGGGAGGAATCTGAGTGTGAAATGGAGGGAGAGTAAGAAATTGTTTTGGAAGGAGGTAAAGAAAGTTAGGCAGTGTGAAAGGGGAAATAGTAGGGGAGTGAAAGATAGGAATAATAGATTGTTGGTGGAGAAGAGAGAGAAATTGAGGAGATGGAAGGAGCACTTTGAGGATTTGTTGAATGTAGAGAGTGAGAGCAGTGTGAGTATAAGTGGTTGGGGAATGGCTGGGAGAAGAAGAGATGAGAGGAGGGAGGAAGAGATCAGTAGGTCGGAAGTAGTGGAAGCGATGAAGAAGATTAAGCTGGGAAAGGCCCCAGGAATTGATGAAGTGTGTGGTGAAATGCTTAGGTATGGGGGTGAGATTGTTGTGGAGTGGATATGGAAGTTGTGTAGACTGGCTTGGGAAGAGGGAAGGGTTCCAGAGGACTGGAAATCAGGTATAATTGTTCCTTCATACAAAGGAAAAGGGGAGAGAGAAGTATGTGGTAACCATAGGGGTATTTGCCTTCTTAGTGTGACTGGTAAAATATATGGTAGAATACTCATTGATAGGGTTAGGCATATGACAGAGGAGCTAGTTGGAGAAGAACAAGGGGGATTTAGGAAGGGAAAAGGGTGTGTAGATCAGATATTTGTTCTAAGATGTTTAGTGGAGAAGTATCTAGAGAAGGGAAGGAAAGTGTATGCTGCCTTCATGGACTTGGAGAAAACTTATGACAGAATAGATAGGCAAGGTATGTGGAAGGTATTGAGAATATATGGAGTGGAGGGGAAATTGTTGAGTGCTGTGAAGAGTATGTACGAGGGAGCTAGGGCTACGGTGCGAGTGGATGGTGAGCTGAGTGAGTTCTTTGATCTCAATGTGGGACTGAAACAGGGGTGTGTGATGTCTCCATGGCTGTTTAATATATATATGGATGGGGTTGTAAAGGAGGTGCAAGGTAGGGCAGTGGATGTGGGGGTGGCCCTAATGAATGAGGGTGAGATTTGGAAGCTTCCGGTGTTGCTGTTTGCTGATGATACAGTATTATTGAGTGAAGATGAATGGGAGTTGCAAGGTTTGGTGAATGAATTTGGGACAGTGTGTAGGAGGAGGAAGCTGAAAGTTAATGTAAACAAAAGTAAAGTTATGGTGTTTGAGAGGAATGAAGTCACAGAGTGTGCAGTGAGATTGGATGGTGAGGATATGGAGAATGTGAGTGCATTCAAGTACTTGGGTAGTGTGATGAGTAAGGATGGAACTGTGGGGGATGAAGTACGTGAAAGGGTACAGCAGGGAAGAAAGGTTGTTGGTACACTGAAAGCAGTGATGAGAAATAGGGAGGTGCGTATGGAAGTTAAGAAGTCACTGCATGATGGTATTGTGATCCCTACCCTGATGTATGGAAGCGAGGCGTGGACCTTGCAAGAGGGGAACAAGTCAAGAGTGAGAGCAGTGGAAATGAGTTACTTGAGAGGAGCATGTGGAGTGACGTGGAGGGACAGGTTAACGAATGAAGAAGTGAAGGAACGTTGTGGGGTAGATGTGGATGTGGTTGAAAAGATTAGGAGAAGTACACTGAGGTGGTTTGGACATGTGGAGAGAATGGAGAATGAAAGACTGACTAAGTGGGTGTATGTAGGTGAGGTGGAGGGAGGGAGAGGGAGAGGTAGACCTAGGATGAGGTAGAGGGATGGAGTTGAGAGGTATATGAGGGAGGGGGGGGGTGAGTTGGGGGGAGGGGAGTCAAATGGTGGGTGACAGAGTGACTTGGAGGCGTTTTGTCTGCGGCCACCCTTTGCGGGACTAGGGCGTCGGGCTATAGATAGATAGATAGATAGTATCAGTACTCTTTTAATATTAATTTAGGTTGTAACGATTCATATTTCTGGTGATACAGATCCTAATTTTATATTGTTTGCTTTGTTTCATTCACAGTTCGAAGTGTAATCTGCCTTTCAGTTCTTAAAGGTTAGTAAATCTTAGGTTACGTTATTTGGGGTTTTAAATTTTGCTACCCTCAAAGGAGTGACACAGACGAGATTGAGTGGCCCACAAAGGGTACTAATATCTAAACTGCTCACGCAGTCTCGGTTAAAATCACGCTATCCCATTTCCCATAATCCTTAAAATTCTCAGATAAGATCACGCTACCCTATTTTACATGCTCAAATAAGATCATACTACCCTATTACCCATAATCTCTAAAACTCTCAAAGAAGATCACACTACCCAATTTCTCATATTCTCTAAAATTCTGATCATTACACTGATGACATATTCTCGGCATTAGCGGTGGCATCTAATTTTCCCAGCATTACATTCCTGGTGGTGGCATTAGCGGTGTAAAATTCTCGTCATTACACTTGTGGCTAAAGTGATGGGATAAGATATTGTTGTGGGATATGATATTGTTGTGGCATAAGATATTGTTGTGGGATAAAATACTGTTGTGGGATAAAATATTGTTGTGGGAAAAGATATTGTTGTGGTATAAGATATTGTTGTGGGATAAGATATTGTTGTGGTATAAGATATTGTTGTGGTATAAGATATTGTTGTGGGATAAGATATTGTTGTGGGATAAGATATTGTTGTGGTATAAGATATTGTTGTGGTATAAGATATTGTTGTGGTATAAGATATTGTTGTGGTATAAGATATTGTTGTGGTATAAGATATTGTTGTGGGATAAGATATTGTTGTGGGATAGATAATGTTACAGTTAATGAATCAAGATAGAATCTCACAATAACAGTACACTACAGACCCACTTAATCTCGCGATAATTCTAGAATTATTGATCTTTAAAACTCCTGGAGGACGAGCAAATTATTCTTCACTGATAATAGAATGAAATCCGAGATGGGAACACAACTTGTGTATTTTGTGGTTTGGTCTGGTTAGAGGAGGAGTAACGTGGAAGATGAGTTGTTGATGGAAATTAGGGGTCACATGTCAAGAACATGTGTAGCTCAGTGGACCATTATAGCAGATATGTTCGGTTTTCCCCCCTCAAAACAAAACAAGCCACACACATCACGCCATCGTGTAGTGGAAATGTTGATGAACGGAGGTGTGTACATGGTAGAGGATGTGTTCACGGAGAAGAGGATGCAAGGGGCCGCGGGACAGGTAAGGTCCTGTTGTGGAGAAGAGTGGCTCTTGGTACTCCTGGAGGGGGCCTTTGAGCCTGATCCGTGGATGAATAGTTGCTGCCCCGTGAGGGATGCCCTCCCCAGAGACTTATTAAAGAGTGTTGAATATTTAAGCTGGTTATTGCAGTATTAAGGGATCGATAGGGAAATGTGTGCGGGTCAGACTGTCTGACTATTGACCGTGACAGTTTAGAGTGTTCATAGGAGTTTGGGTTATGGGTGCAGCCCAGTTCACTGGGAATATTAGGTTGCCTTAATCCGAGGGGCAGTGTGCACGTACCCCACACATTATAGTCAACACGGTCTAGGGTGAAACAGTGACTTCAGGACCTGACAGGCACTCGACAGTTACTAGGCAGAGAGCTGGAAGCGT
Organism: Coenobita brevimanus; assembly: GCF_032717465.1. NCBI lineage: Eukaryota > Metazoa > Arthropoda > Malacostraca > Decapoda > Coenobitidae > Coenobita > Coenobita brevimanus. The sequence goes on along the minus strand of NC_137052.1, from coordinate 11,947,129 downwards.
AGGAATGAGTGGATGGGAGAGTGAATGCGATTAGTTAGTAGGTTGTATGAATGGATAGCGCCCCTGGCACGATCCTGGCAGCGAGAGTACGGGTTTAGTCCACGTGAGACGACCATGTTGCCACCCAGGCAGGAGGATGGCTGGGGCACATCTTTCCACTGAATTTCGAGAGTTTATCGTGACAGAGAAGCGACCCCCTGGGGAACGCAATTTTACTTGTGGACCACTTATTGGAGAAAGAGTTAGGGAAATCTTTATCTCATTCTAAAGAGATAAGTTCATAGAGAGGTTCACAGTCAAAATTTGGTAAGCCTGTCCCGTCCGCACACACGTCCCTAGAAAATGTAGATGAACGAATTGAATGTTGACTTTCGATCTTAAATTTTTGTTTTTCCGGAAGAAGGACCCGTGTAGTGCAATAATTTTAAGTATAGTGTAAGTTAGTCTATCTATCTATCTATAGCCCGACGCCCTAATCCCGCAAAGGGTGGCCGCAGACAAAACGCCTCCAAGTTACTCTTTCACCCACCATTTGACTCCCCTCCCCCCAACTCACCCCCCCGTCCCTCATATACCTCTCAACTCCATCCCTCCACCTCATCCTCGGTCTACCCCTCCCTCTCCCTCCCTCCACCTCACCTACATACACCCTCTTAGTCAGTCTTTCATTCTCCATTCTCTCCACATGTCCAAACCACCTCAGTGTATTTCTCCTAATCTTTTCAACCACATCCACATCTACCCCACAACGTTCCTTCACTTCTTCATTCGTCAACCTGTCCCTCCATGTTACTCCACATGCTCCTCTCAAGTACAAGTTAATATTGTAAGTGTAATCTTAAGCTTAGGTGTTATAAATATAATGTGTCCAGTTCATTTAGCCGTTAAGCCCATTATTTAAGTTTAGTCTTAGGTGATATAATGTGAGTAGAGTTATTGACAGTACTAAGTTGAGTATTGGTGTGAATATGATTAACTTTTATTACATATGAACCAGCCGTTATTGACATAGACGTATAACCACGGAAATTTTAGTAGGGATTATTAATCACGAATGTCTTTCTTCATATTCTGATCTAGAGATTTATATGTCAGTGCTAATAGTGCTCCCTTTTTGAACTATGCATTGGTGGATTGAAAGTTGTCTGAAATAAGATTGTTGATGATAGTCATTTGTGATGCGCGAAATTCATGTTATTGGAGTCGTGTTTAGTCACATAGGCACAAGAACGTTGCATGGTAATAAAAGTGCTCGGATTCCTAATTGATTTGGCTTCTTTATGATTAAAGTTCCTTTATGCCTATTATAAAAATTTTAAACATCGTAAGTCACTTTTCTACGTATGTTGAGTGCAAACGTGTCTTTCATAATCTCCGGAGAACTTAGAAGAATCAATACTATTACAAGGTAATAAAAGTTTTAGCCAGTTCCCTAAACAATGAGATCGCCGTTCTCTCTCCATGCATCGTTCACATGTTATTGCCGAACTCTCATCCTCCCCCCCTCCCTTTCTCCTTCGTGTAATGTAAGTCATCATATACATTCGTTAATTAAATTTGCGATATTTCCCCTGATCTTACTTGTGCTGAATAATGAGACCGCCGAACCTCTCTCCATCGTTCACGGATGAGATCGCCGTTCCTCTCTCCATAGTTCAGAGATCGTGTGTTCAAGCCACTGCCTAACCTCCAACACTAAATCACACCCTCTCCCCTTTTTCTTAGTTCGTGCAATGAAAGTGCTTATCGGCTGGTCCATTTGATTACTGTCCATTTGAATACTGTATTCAGTTGTATATGATTCTTGAGTTGTACCTGTTTAGTCATAAGAGAATATCTTCGGTGGTACTTTTCTAGGTTTCTTCCCGAAGAGTCCAAATGAGACCACGGGATTAATAAATCCAGGTGTATCAGTATTCTTTGAATATTCTAGGTTGTGACGATTCATATTTCTGGTGATATAGATCCTGATTATATTTTGTTTGCTTTGTTTGATTCACAGTTCGAAGTGTAATCTGTTTTTCAGTTCTTAAAGGTTAGTAAATCTTAGGTTATATTGGGTTTTAAATTTTGCTGCCCTCTAAGGTGTGACACAGACGAGATTAAGTGGCCCGCAAAGAGTACTAATATCGAAAGTGCTCACGCACTCTCGGATAAAATCACGTTACCCCATTTCCCATAATCCCTAAAATTCTCAAATAAGATCACGCTACCTATTTTACATAATCAAATAAGATCACGCTACCCTATCACCCATAATTCCTAAAACTCTCAAAGTAGATCACACTACCCAATTTCTCATAATCTCAAAAATTCTGATCGTTACACTGGTAACAATTTCTCGGCATTAGCGGTGGTATCTAAATTTCCCAGCATTACATTACTGGTGATGGCATTAGCGATGTTAAATTCTCGTCATTACACTGGTGGCTAAAGCGATGGGATAAGATATTGTTGTGGGATAAGATACTGTTGTGGCATAAGATATTGTTGTGGGATAAAATATTGTTCTGGGATTAGCGGTGGTATGTAAATTTCCCAACATTACACTGGTGGTATTAGTGGTGGTGTCTAAATTTTCCAGCATTACACTGGTGACTAAATTTTTCGAGCATTACAATTTGCACCCCTTACATTCAAAGTCGCAAATCGTACCATCTGATTTGCTCGGTACTTAGTTGTCACCTGTTGGTCAGTCCTGTTTCGAGGCTTTTTGTACGTATTTTTAGTTAGTTGTTTTCCTGGGAGAGGCACTAACCCTCAGGCAACCCATTTGTTGTCAGGCAGGGAAAACTTGTTGGTTAGTTATAAGGTTACCACCCAGCGCTGCCATTGATTTCGTGATTTACAGGAAATCATTTGGCTTGCCACTCAATGAAGAGCTACCTTAAAAACAGTGTACTGCTACACTAAGTAAGTGGATCATAGGCACCCCCCACCGACCACTTGGGAGAGAGAGAGAGAGAGAGAGAGAGAGAGAGAGAGAGAGAGAGAGAGAGAGAGAGAGAGAGAGAGAGAGATTAAAAACGAGTGGTTTAGGAAAAGCTAGCAACGGTGAAGGAGTGACTGATTTATAGTCAGTGTTTCAGGTATTGTTATGGATAGTGCTGGAGTGACAGAGAGAATGATAATGATAAATTTCCCACACTACATCCAATATGCGAATACGTCTATATTCACTTGTTAATGATTTAATAAGTAAGGACATATTTGGGTTCTATAACACGTATCAGTTTCCTACGGTATGCATAAAAAGTTGTATCTGGAATAAACTGTGACGGAGGACATGCCATAACATATCTTTAAATAATCGTGTAAGAATAATATTTTTGTTTATTTTGTATATAAAGATAATAAAATATCATATCGCCCTACTTCCACACAAGAAATCCTTATGTTATACTTTCACCAATGATGCAATGATGAAAAATGTAAAAATGTTCACAACTATATGCGGTCTTCCCCTACACTATAAACACATATACACATGTATACCACACACACACACACACACACACACACACACACACACACACACACACACACACACACACACACACAAACACACACACACACACACAAACACACACAAACACACACACACAAACACACACACACACACACACACACACACACACACACATATATATATATATATATATATATATATATGTACAGTAAACTCTCAATTATTTGTTGTAATTTATTAAAGTCCTATGCCGAATGAAGTGAAACACTGGATAGTTCATAGTAAACCACCATCAGTTCAATGTTTGGCGTCGGGCCGGATACTGTATCACTATCCATCTCAGCCCAGTACCTCCCAAAATTTCCAATGAGTAAAAGAAGAAAACTAAGCATAAAATACAATACAATAATGATGTAGTACAGCCATACAATTCATGGTGTACTAGTGTATGTACTCTCCAAGTTTTGGCACCAATTGAGGGTAGACTTGCACACTGTGCGGTGTAGTTCTGTATAATGCACACCTCATGTGGTCTAGTGGTAAATGGCTACCCCAAAGATTACTCCAGGCCATAACTTTGCAGTAACAACAAACACGGTAAGCCACAGAGTTAGCCATAGCACTAGTGCTTCGTGACTGCGTGACCAGAAGAATGGAGTGCACAGAAATGCCTTTACTACATGACATTGATGGAGAACAATGAGAATGTGGCATTATTCTTGCTGCTCCCACAATGGATTCTGGTTGGCTGGCATGTAGCAGGCATTTCCATTGCCTGAGCTCATCGGGGTTTTCCCAGGCACCAGTTGGCTACCGCTTATGAGCCATTTGATACGCCTTGATGCAGGACATTGCATAGAATAGCTGGTTAATCCTCATTTCAGCACATGATGTTGCATAATTTTGCCGGATACTGCTTTAATAGAGCCAAGCCAGCTGTGCTGGATATTGCTTTGCGATGATGGATAATATATACGTGGGAAATATTTTCCCCCAGAGTGGTTTCATGCTTTACCTTGTAAAATAGTTGTCCCCGATTAAAAGGAGAGGAAAACCTGAAGAGCGTTAATGACTAATTCAAGTGGTTTTATAATCCAGAGATTATGTTCTCTTTAAGAATTCTTATTATTAATACATTAAATGCTACTGCATGTAACCCTTGTGGACAACTATATTGTAAACACATGTAAATACTAAAGAATTTTCCATTGACCTAACAGCGCCTGTGTGGTGGGTATGACGTGCCCTCACATGAAAAGTGAATGAGGGTTTAATACATATTTACATAGATAAAGGGAATAGTTGGCTTGGTTTAATTAAAACTAATATTAAATTAAGTTAGATTTACCTTTTATATTTCATGAAGTAATTTAACAATATTTAGCATTATAATTAATAAAGAGTTGGCATCTCTTCAGTCCTATGAGGGAGAAGAGACTCATCATGTTGCACTCCATTACCAAAGCCCGTTCAAGTTGCATGCTGTATAATACGTACCTAAGAACGCTTGGAAGCCCCAGGCAACCGACCGAAACATAAGGCCCGTCGTCATCTGTTGTTCTGACTTTGTCTAGCTAAGTAACCTTTATGATTTTGCCAAATCTGGGGATAAGTGGCTAGGAGACAAGGAGAGTAATTCCTGGTAAATTAGAATATTAATTGTACCTTAATCTCCAAAGGGACTTATGTAAATTTACTTTAAGGTCGTGTTTAGACTAACACATAAAATTTTCTGACATATTTTGGTACCCTGAGAGAGGAGTAACAGATGTGTGCTGAGGAAGTGAATAATTTTAAGGTCAGGTTTGTTGGACACAGCTACGTCCATGAGGACGTGATAATACGTATATACACAGCTCCTGATGGAAGGGAAAGTTCCTTTGATGATGATGAATAGCTAAATGCAGCTCATCATCAGAAAACGAACTGGGAGCATGACTGTACTAACCTTTTCCTGGGAGGAAATGACATTTGTGATGATGTGGAAGTTAATGAAATTGTTGAAAACATTCTAGGCGTGGTAGGAGCCATTCTAGGTTCATGTAAATTCTCGGTAACCATAATCCTTCTTGAGCCTAGAAACCTACCATATGGTTCACCAGTTTTTTTACGGTATGTACAAATTAGTTGGCAGGGTCGTAAATAGGAAGTTGCAGAGGATAAGGAAGGGAAAGGATTTTGTCCACTTTAATGCAATGCCCTTCCAAGCAACTCTAAAAGCCTATGGTATACACTGGAATCACCATGGCAGAAAAGCGGTGGTGCAGAAATGTATAAATTACACAGAGTTAAAGAAAGAACAATTCTATGCTGCACAGGCTTTGGTGGTACTATGTTGTATTAAGATGTTAATTGGTTCTGAACTAAGGAAAATATGGGTTATTTTGGAAACTGAGTGTGGGGATAAAGACATAACCCCAGAGGTTTAACAACCCAGGGAGATAGGTTTAATTCCATAAACCCAATCCCTACACTCCTCAAAATTTAAAATAAATAGATAACTACTGAGCTCAGGTAAATCTGTGCTTGTAAAATTTAAATTAATGTTAATTCTAGTAACTTAGAGATCAGTCAAGAAGTCTATTTTCTTGTTACAGAGTTCACCCAGTGGTAAGGCAGGATGGGTAACGAGGGCCATAAATGATTGTAGGCAATCATTAGATGAAACACCTCAGTCCAGGGAGAAATTAAGTAATCTTTTGAATATACTAAAAGACAGATGGACTAAGTATGAAGAGAGCTATGTAAAATTTGAAGCAGCAATAGTAAGAGGTGATGAAAAAGATCTTCGGGAGTCAGAGACTACCAAATTTGAAGGTAAATTAGAGGAATATATAACATCAGTGAAGTTATTAGACTCAAAATTGGCTGATAGTACTGCAGAAACACAAGTTATGGAACAGTGCATTAAAGCTGCACAACTGCAAATTATGCGTCCGGAGTTTGATGGGAAGCAAAATTGAAAGTTTTGGGGGGATCAGTTTAAACAATATGAGTAATTTCTCATGTCTGTTAGGACAGGTCATTGATAAAGAAACTTCCTGTGGAAGGAACAAATTACGAGGTGACTTTGACTCTCTTTAGAGGAGAATTATGAAGACAGAGAGCAGGTCATCACCCAGTTACTAAAGGCTCTATTTGAATTACCCATACCTAAGCATGATTTTGATTTTGCAAAATTTTTGGATTGCAATAAGTTGTAATTTAAAGGCTTTATTTACTTTCGAAGATATTAAAGCAGCAGAAAGGGTGCCTTCTAGAACTGTGTCGTTAAAGCTTCTACCTAGAACCAAGGACGCCTTGTAAGGTAGGTATCAAAAGGATGATTTCTCCTGTGAGGAGATTGAGGAATGTAACTCTGTAAACATTTGCAAGGAACAGTAAAGCCCACTGAAATTAAACAGAAGGCTGAAATAAGGAAAAGAACCACAAACCAACTGGTTGGGAAACCTAAGTCAGGGATGGCTGAGTCTGTACCTGAGGAAGAGGTAGGTACTTTCCTTAGCTCTTTAACCCGCTGCATGCCAGTGCCGTTTTAAAACGGTCTGACATAATCCCACGACCAGTGCCAGTGCCATTTTAAAAGGGTTTAAAATAAGAAACTTCATTGTGACTGCATTTTTCAAGATTCGCGGGTAAAAATTGGCAGGCATGTAAGGTAACTGATCCTCTACCATCCCCCAGGCTGTCAAGGCCATACACTCACTTGCCTCCCCCCCTCAAGCTCGCTCTGCCTCACTCTGCCTGTGTGCCTCACCCAGTGCTGTACATAGTGAAGGCATTTTGTAAATATTTTCATGTAAGTGTAAGTTGTAAATATTTTCTTGTAAGAGTAAAGACTATATAGTGAAGTCAAGTTGTAAATACCTTCATGTAAGTGCCAGGACTGTATGTAATGAGGTCAGGTTGTACCTATCTTCAAGTAAGTGTAAGATAATGCATTCACAGTGAGAAAGACATGCAAACTGTGATAGATGCTGAAGTAATAAGTAATCAGAAAAGTGTACTGAACATTGCTATACCTTCCCAGCATAAATACCTGAGTATACCTTACATAGAAAATGGCTTTCTCTCATGTACGTGGTGAGCATGAGAGAGCGGCTATACCTGTACACGAGTATGCAGAACTTAATCAATTTCATTCCGAGCCTCGGTGAGCATTTTAATGGTGAAATTTGTTGTTTTCACATCAAAATCAATCATTTTAGCCAAAAATAAAAAATAAAGATCGAAAAATGGCCGGCACTGAGGTGACCAATAGAGCTAAAAATAGCCGGCACGCGGCGTGTTAAAATCTGAGGATAAAACATTAAGGACAAGGAAGAGATAAGCTGATGTAAATAAGGAGGTAAAAATTTCCATAGTAAAGGACAGGAAGGTTTATGCATTTTGTGGTGAGCAAAACATTCCAGTACATCTTGTCAACATTATCGTGGTTACGCTTCTAGAGTAGGGAAGCTTCAGGAATTGGGGTATTGTATAATTTGCATGAAATCCAAACACACTTCCACGGACTGCAAGATTTAACTAAATCTTTGTTTCAAATTTAAAAAAGACCATTATCATAGTGCTTTATGCCCAAGGATGAAATATGAGGTTCCTAAAACTGCAAGTGTCAATATGACACTTGCTAAAGCCAATACTTAATGTCAGCTGCAGTTCCAATTGCAGATGTGAAGGTAATGATAGAAAATAGAAACACATTAGCATGTACTCTTTTTGATACGGGTGCACAGAAAACCTTCATTTCTGCAGACACTGTGAGGAAATTAAAGTTACCTATTATTGGCAACGTGAATCTAGCTATTACAAGCTCAGTCCTTTGATATATTTAGACCTGTAATACAACTTGGCAGATATAAATGCCGTATAACAGCAGCTGTACTGGATAATATGGAGACAAGTACACATATAAAAGGACTGAAGGAAACCTATGATCATGTACAGAGCTCAGGCACTAGGTTGGCTAAATAGAATGTGGAATCAGATACTGTGGGTCCCATAACAATGATAATTGGTTCAGAGTACTGTGGAAGGTTCCTACATAGGACCTTCAAGAAGAATATAGTACAGTTGTTCAAGAGTCCAGGAGGTAATCTTATGATGGGTCATTTGCCTTTTCCAAAGCAAAGAAAAGGAGAGGCCAAACTGGTAGACTCAGGCTTTGTTACCCCCACACAGTCATTGACGGTAGCTAGAATAGGTAAAGAATTAGAACCTACTCACATAAATGACTTGCTGGATATAAAAAAATGAACCTGTACACAAATTGTGGGACCTACTGTAGACAGTGTAGGGATACTCTCTGAGGAACCAAACGTGATGATAAAATAACTTTGGATTTGTATAACCAGTCTGTGGAATTTAAGAATGGACAGTATTGGGTAGGATTACCATGGAAGCTAAACCATTCGGAGTTACCAACAAATTACCAAGCAGCTAAGACTCAGTTAAATTCTCTTCTAAGACAGTTCAGAGATAAACTAGAACATCTAACCATATATGATAATATTATAAAAGAGCAGTTGAAAAATAAATTTATAGATGAGGTAGAATTCCCTGTTAATCATAAAGAAGGCATTATTTACCACATCATGCTGTAAGCAGGGATTCAGTAACCACTCCCATAAGGACAGTTTTCAATTGTAGTGGTAAAGTGTCAAAAGGATCAGCTAGCTTGAATGTTTACCTATACTCTGGACCTTCAGTACCAGAGAAGTTAGGGAATGTATTACTGAGCTTTAGAGAGAAACCTTATGCTTATACAGCTGACATTAGTAACGCTTTTCTCAGAATAGGATTGAGAGAGGAAGATAGGAAATTTACAAAATTCCTCTGGCTTCAGGACCCTCAAAATGAGGATAATCCATTGAAAGCTTACTGTTTCCGATCTGTGCTTTTTAGCTCTTGTGCTAGTCCATTCCTACATTGCAACTTAGAAGCATCATTTTGGAAATGCCAATTGCCCAGAAATAGAAGAAATAGGACAGGCCTTTTATGTGGGTAATTTGCAAGGTGTTGCTAATAGGCCTACAGAGACTGAAGGCTTACGAAGTAGCCAATTCCGAATGTGGGAAGGCAAATTTGCCGTTACAGAGCTGGAATACAAATTCACTGCTTTTGAGCAATAAAACACAAGAGGACTATCCTAATACTGACATTCCCAAAACTCAAAATGTGTTGGATCTTAACTGGGATACAAGAGCAGATGAAATGAGTTTAAAACCAGTTAAGTTCCCTGATGTCACTCTCACCAAGAGGTCCTTGTTAAGTCAGGTCTCCATGTTATTTGACTCATTAAGATTGGTCAGTCCTATTAGAGGCAAATGTTTAGTGCAAGAGGCTTGGCGAGAAAATTTAGACTGGGACACTGAATTAGGTGAGACTTATGTGGAACAATGGGAACAGATTAGAAAGGAGTTTGAAAAAACATCAAGAGTATGTCTTTCCAGTAAAATAAACAATAATGAGAAGTCACACTTATGCATATTTTGTGATGCTTCTCAAAGGGTATATGGAGCAGTCGCTCATTGCGCAACAGAAAGGATAGTAAGGTTATTATGTCCAAAGCCAGAGTTGTGCCAATTAAAGGAAGAGCCCTACCTCAAATGGAATTGGCTTCCATAGAACTAGGAACTAAATTGGCCGGGTATTTTACCACTATTCTTGATACTCAGTTTGAGGATATCTATGTATGGACTGACAGTGAGGTTTGTCTTTACTGGACAGGGAAGGAAGACAGTAAAATTCCTTTCATCTGCAACAAAGTGAAGACTATTAAAGAGCTGTCATCCAAATAAAAAATTATGCATGTATCCTGTAAACAAAACCTAGATGATCTGCTCTCGAGAGGTTCAACAGCAAAGAGACTGATCAAAGAAAACTTGTGGTCTTGGGGTCCTAAATGGTTACTCACTAAAGACTGGCCTGAGCAGAAAGAGTATAGTATTGCTGAGGTTAATGTAGTAAACTTGGACCCTGTAGTACCTGAGCCAGATGTTATTGACATTAGCGGATTCTAATCAACAAGGTAACTTATTAACACTAATAATTTAGCTGATTCCACTGAAGCCTCCAGTCTTGCTTTACCCCAAGGGAGCAGCAGCACAGTAGCATTCACCGGATCTACTGTGGGTGGAGTGACCACCGGTTCTCCACCCTCTGCCACCCACCTTCGGGAGCCAGCACATCAGCACGTCCCGCAGATGGCCTTCACTGGATCTCCCCAGGAGGGAGGCGGACCCAGGGGTATACTCCACCAGAGGTACCTACGAGGGACAGACCACCGGTCATCTCCCAAGCTGCCCCAGCCACGACGGCAGGAGGACAGACTCCACCGGAGCTGTGGCAGTAGCCAGGAGAGCCCACCAGGCCTCCTCCTCCCGCCATCATCAAGTTCAGCAGTACCTGAAGGAGTGTCCCCAGGATCCCCTTCCCACCGTTGTCAGGTTCAGTGGCACCTGAAGGAGCATATCCAGGACCTCCTTCCACCTCTATCCCGAGTAGGAACTCAGGCAGTGCCCACCGGGTCTGTCTGACCGAAGAAACACCCACCGGATCTCCCTCTTATGCCACAGTCTGGAGTTCAGGCAGGGACCATCAGGCAAGCCAAGCTGAGCAGCAGACCACCTGTTGCTCCCCCTCCGCGACCTCCAGAGTTCCTACTGAGGGCGACGCCTCTTGCTCAGCCTGCCCTTCCTGTGGCAGAGTGAGGCACCCCTCTCCCCATCAGTCTCCCATGGAGAGGGGGAACTGCTCCCCCGCAGGTACCCCGCAAGAAACGAGCCAGGACGAGATGATCCCGAGGCCAGGTGTCCTGTCGCTGTGGCTCCACCCTCATCACCCACGGGCTCTGTCAGACTCCTCCAAAGTGAGAGGCCACAGACCACCCCTGATGGCCTCCTCCCCCAGGTGAGGCTGCAGTCACCGGGGCAAGTGGAACACCTCCAATGCCCACTTTAGCCGCCGGACCCCTCCCGGTGTAGGTGGCCGCAGCCAGCCCCTGACAGCCGCCTCTGATGGACAGGACCACGGCCCAGCAAGAGCGCTGCCCGACCCGCAGCCAACTCTCAACCTGGGCCTTGCCAGGTCTATCCCCAGGACTCCAACCATGATGAAGGGCCGGCACCATGCTGCGCGCCTCCTGGCCCTATTGGGCCCCAGCCCCAAGGGCTCCACTTTGCCCAGGGCCCCTACAGAAAGAGGGCCGCCCACCACACCGCCCATCAGTTCCTGTAGAACCTGTGGCGATCTCGACGACGACCTACACCCAGAATATACTTCCGACGTTCTACCCCCGACGCCTGGCTGCCACCTGCAGCTACCGGTATAGAGGCCTTTTCCCCGGCGTGCCCTAATGCCCCTCTCCGCCTGTACCCGTGAGTAGAAAGACCTTGAGGTTATTGTTTTGTCCCCTAGTAACATAAAGATACAATCCCCAGTGAAAAAGACCCCCCCCCCATTGTCCCCAGTGCTATACCCACCCACCCCCCTCATGCTGAACCAGCAAACCTGCTACTCCAGGGGAAACCCACGTTGACTACTCATATTTGTACGAGGCGAGAGGCCCGGGGCTGTCCCCCAGTGTGACGTTCCCCCTCCAGTGCAATACACGACAAACTCCCTCTAAGTATCAGTGCCATGCCCCCATGCCCCCGTAATTGTCGTATATCCCCCCCACTCCCCGTGATTAGTCTGATTCCACACAGACAGAATGCATACACTTAGGGTATACTCACTGTGACTGGCCTGCAAAGAGATACTGTGTAACAGTAGTTCCCCTCTGTCCCTGTCAAGCGAGTGGGTAATAAGTGGTATAATCTTCTGTTTCCTGTTATGCGGGCATAACATAAGGTAGCTAGGATATCGTCCATCTCAAACGGATGTGTGTAACTAGCATATGGTATCGTCTATGTCACGCAAATGTGTATTGGAATGAGAATAAATTTCCTTCCCTGTCACACACTGTGTATACTGAAATAGAGTATGTTGGGAGTGTCATACATACGGAAACAGGACACACCTGGTGTATTGATGAAATGTATGTATATTACTGTGTGGGAATTACTCTGTATAAGTAGAGACATATCTCTGTGTGTGTTGGTCAATACTCTATATGAACTATGTGGAGATATTTTGTGTAGGATATAGTCTTCTGTGTCGTATTAATATTCTGTATCATTTAGATTTGGTCACTGACTGTAGTGTGCAATTTGTTATTGTTAATATATACGTGTGCCTTTGGCCAGTCGTGTTTGGACTTACCCTTCTTGTCTGTGTGCTCTGACCCAGTCGAGAATAAAGAGCCGAAGGCTGCACCATACCTGGACCCGAGAAGTCGAAGCCCAGACTACACTTCATATCACTGGTGGCTAGCAGTGGTTCTCGATCCAGCGGTAGAGCAACAAGAAAGGGGGAATGATTGCAATCATGGCTGCCAGACCACACATACAACTCCCCACGTTTAACCTCAAACTTTACGACATACACACTTACATGTCCATGATCAAAGCCATACTAGACATAAGCTTTGAAAACGACATCAAAAAGATAGCTGTCACACTCCCCCACCTGGAAAAAATCATATCAAGTATCGGCACAAAAATAGTCTTGAAGCTGAAATGGGACCAATTTTTCGGCAAATTGACACAAGCCATGACACCCTTGCTCGGGAAAGTCGTTGCCTTTTTCCAACTAGGTGCCCTGACATACAGTGGGAATCTAGACGACACCCTTATCCAAACCCAACGTCTTCGCATCACCGCCTAGCTGGGGGCGGATACAAATACCCAGGACCAACTCACTTTCAATACCCTGCTAAGGATCCTCCCCATAACCATCAGAGATATTTCATGATCTTTGATCCAGTTGGAGACATCGACAAGAATATTCAAGTTGTCAGGTGCCTCCTAGCCGTTCACACCACCCCACAATGCTTCAGCGCAGCAAAAACAATCCTGACGAATGGGGCACAGCCCTAAAAGCCACGGATGTCCCCCACCCGCAATGTCTCACCAACACCACCAAGTCTCCCAGGCTGCCCCCCACCAAAAGGTACCCCCCTCCCAAGGAAAATACCAGCCTGATCTCAGTGGATCCATGGGAGTTCTCAGCGTGCAATCACCAGTGCCCCATTCACGACATACAGGAGCTACTGATAGCTGCCTGAAGGAAAACAACCACACCAAAGCCATCACACAATCTCCTCCATTCACTACCACAACGCCTCCAACCCATACCATAATCGCCATTGCCCCCGACCCGCCACCTCGCAACCACTCCACACTCACCTCCCCATCCAGCACGCCACACCACCACCCGCCTCCATCAACCACACAACTGATCCATACACCTGCTATCCCACACCAATACACTCATCACCCTCACAACCACACCCCCAACCACACCCTTCACCAACACCACACCCTCACCACAGACCACCCACTCACCTCCAGTGACCTCACCTCCCACCCCAACACCCACAGCCACACCGCCACCACCGCACACAAAGGCACTGCCACCCAACCAGGAAACCCCCCACCCATCCCTGGTCACCTCATCCTGAGACCAGTGCTACACACCACCTACACCTGCCCCCACCCACGCCACCCCTAGGACAATCCACCTTGCACCCACACGCCCCTCACATTCACCCACTCCTCACCCCACCTCATCACCCAGCCCCAGCAGCCACCCCACCTCCCCATCTTCTCCCTCAACTCCTCCACCACCACCCCAAATCACAACTCCAACCACTCACCTACCGACCACTCACTCCACCAGCACACTGCCCCCAACAACCCCACCTCACACACTTACCTTCCCCACCACGCCACAACATGCAAGCCCAACACTACAGTACATGGCCAACCTACGCTCCCACGCCCATCACATTCACCCACTCCTCATTCCACCCCATCACTCAGTGCCAGCAGCCACTCCACTTCTCCATTCTCCTCCCCCTGCCCCTCCACCTCCACTCTGAATTGCAACTTCACCCGCCCATCCACCAACCACACACCCCAGCCACATGCCTAACATGAAAATCAAACATGTCCTGTGGACCCCGACCCTAGGACACAAACCCCGCCTCAAGGGCACTGTGCAGTTCCTCCACCTTTTGCAGCAAAAACCCCTGCCATCCACCCTCGCCATGGCCTACTTCCCACATTAGCAGCCCAACCAGCCAACACTCCACTGGATAACCCCCCTACGCCACCTAATGCCCTTACACAGCACCCCCACCATTGACTCTTCCCAACTCTAGTCACAGGGACATGACATCCACTCCCGCGACGGTGGTGAAATACCTGCTCGGTGGAGATAGCCAGACACCACCACCTCAGGAGGAGGGTATAGGGAGGTGACCCAAACCCTACAAGGAGATGAAGGGGAGGCTCTTTCACCTGCCGAGCCTTCCAAGAAGGAGCGACATATCTCCCTCGTGACTTGACACCCTTTTTTTTCGCAACCAGACCACCGGGCCATACACAATCTGAGTACACTACACTCTGGTGGAAGAATCACCCACCAGAATCGGGGTGGGACTTACAACTCAAGTCCCAACCAAGCCCTCAGATGCCATGTCCACCGGATCGGCTTTCACAAGAGGAGAGGACTCCACTGGAGCCTCCAGTCTTGCTTTACCCCAGGGGAGCAGTGGCACAGTAGCATCCACCAGATCTGCAGTGGATGGAGTGACCACCGGCTCTCCACCCTCTACCACCCACCTTCGGGAGCCAGCACATCGGCAAATCCCACGGACGACCTTCACTGGATCTCCCCAGGAGGGAGGCGGGCCCAGGGGTAGACTCCATCAGAGCTACCTACACGGGACAGACCACTGGTCATCTGCCAAGCTGCCCCAGCCACGACGGCAGGAGGACAGACTCCACCGGAGCTGCAGCCTTGGACAGGAGAGACCACCAGGCCTCCGCCTCTTGTTCATGGGACAGGTGCCCCAGTCTTGACGGCAGAAGGACAAACTCCACTGGAGCTACGGCAGTAGCCAGGAGAGCCCACCGGGCCTCCTCTTCCCTTCATTGTCAGGATCTGCGGCACCTGAAGGAGTGTACCCAGGACTCTCTTCCCTCTGTCTTCAGGTTCAGTGGCACCCAAAGAAGCATATCCAGGACCTCCTTCCACCTCTGTCCCGAGTATGAACTCAGGCAGTGCCCACCAGGTCTGTCTGACCAAAGGAGCACCCACCGGGTATCTCACTCTCGCCCCAGTCCAGAGTTCCGGCAGTTTAGGGCTGCCAAGCTGGGAAGCAGACCACCAGTCGCTCCCCCTCCGCGACCTCCGGAGTTCCTACTGAGGGTGACGCCCCTTGCTCAGCCCGCCCTTCCTGTGGCGGAATGAGGCACCCCTCTCTCCACCCCTCTCCCACAGAAAGTGGGAACTGCTCCCCCGCCGGTACCCCACAAGAGACCAGCCAGGGCGAGACGATCCTGAGGCCAGGTGTCCTGTTGCTTTGGCTCCACCCTCACCACCCACAGGTGCAGTCCCCTGGGCAGACTGAACACCACCGATGCCCACATAGCCACCAGACCCCTCCCAGTGTAGGTAGCCGCAGCCATCCCCTAACAGCCGCCCCTGCCAGATGGGACCACGGCCCAGCAAGGATGCCGCCTGACCTGCAGCCAACCCTCAGCCTGGGCCTTGTCAGGTCCTTCCCCAGGACTCTGACCATGATGAAGGGCTGGCGCTGTGCTGCATGCCTCCTGGTCCTATTCAGCCCCAGCCCCAAGTGCCCCACTTCACCCAGGGCCCCTACAGAAAGAGAGTCGCTCACCACACTGCCCATCAGCTCCCTTAGGACCCATGACAATCCAAATGACGACTTACGCCCATAATATACTCCTGACGGTCCACCCCCGATGCCAGGCTGCCACATGTGGCTACCAGTATAGAGTCCTCCTCCCCGGCGGACCCTAGCACTGCTCTCCACCTGTACCCGTGAGTAGAAAGACCCTGAGGTTATTGTTTTGTCCTCTAGTAACGTAAAGATACGATCCGAGTGAAACAGACCCCCCCCAATGTCCCCATTGCTCCAGCCCCCCCTCTCTTGCTGAACTAGTGAACTTGCTACCCCAGGGGAAACCCACATTGACTGCTCATATTGGTATGAGGCGAGAGGCCCCGGGCCGTCCCCCAGTGTGACTTTCCCCCTCCAGTGCAATACATAATGAACTCCCTCTAAGTATCGGTGCTGTCCCTCCATGTCCCTGTAATTGTTGTACATCCCCCTCCCCCGTGATTAGCCTGATTCCGTACACTCCGAATGCATACACTTAGGGTATACTCACTCTGACTGGCCTGCGTAGAGATACTGTGTAACAATAGTTCCCCTCCATCCCTGTCATGTGAGTAGGTAATAAGTGGTATATTCTTCTGTTCCCTGTCATGTGGGCATAACATCAGGTAGCTAGGATATCGCCCACATCACGCGGATGTGTGTAAATAGCATGAGGTGCCGTCTATGTCACGCGAATATGTATTGGAATGAGTGTATACTTCTGTCCGTATCACACACTGCGTATACTGAAATAGAGTATGTTGGGAGTGTCATACATACGGAGACAGGACACACCTGGTATATTGTATGAAATGTATGTGTACTACTGTGTGGGAATTACTCTGTATAAGTTTTTTTTTTTTTACGTGTCCGACTCTGGGGAAAGGCTCAGGGCTTATTTCTCGGGGGCAGTGACCTATCCAAAGGCCCAGTAGTCCTCCTACACCTCCACATGTCTCTACATCAGCGCTAACACCCACCGTCCATACAGAATACATGCTAGGGCTGTCTCATACAGGGCTGGTGTATTGGTATTATTGGGGGTACTTTTACGACATGTCAGCAGGTCATCTGGTAGATCAGGAAGGTCTGCTTTTTAGGAAATTCAAGTCCTTAAACTGTTCCCTGCCCCAGCCGGAATTCGATCCTGGGTCCACTAGGACAGCAGGCCGCCTCTCTACCGATTCAGCCACCGCCTCCCCCCAGTAGAGACATATCTCTGTGTGTGTTAGTCAAAACTTTATATGAACTAGGTGGAGATACTTAGTGTAAGATATAGTCTTCTGTGTCATATTACTATCCTGTATCATTCAAATTTGGTCACGGACTGTAGTGTGTAATTTGTTATTGTTAATATATACGTGTGCCTTTGACCAATCGTGTTTGGACCTCCCCTTCTTGTCTGTATACTCTGACCCGGTCAAGAACAAAGAACCCAAGGCTGCACCGTACCTGGACCCGAGAAGTCGGAGCCCAGACTACGATGCATAACAATCATAACAAATTTTACCATATAATGGCATCTTAAAATATTTCACCAACTTAGGTACATCACATTTCTTTCTAAAGTCCTGTCCTGTTGCTAAAAAATTTCTTAACCCACCGCATGCCGGCCACTTAAAGCCCAAAGTGTCACCCCCGTGCTGGCCATTTTTTTTTTTTTTTAGGCTAAAATGATAGATTTTGATGTGAAAAAAACGAATATGACCAATAAAACACTCACCGGAGGATGGAAGTGCATTTTTCGTAGTCTCTCCGGCCGTCCGCAGGTGTGAGCGAGTGGGGAATCACCAGTGACTGAGAGAAAACCCATTTCTATGCAAGGTAAACTCAGGTACTCTCGCCAACGTGACTCAGGGAAGGTATAGGAATGGTCTTAACACTTTTCTATCTAGTTCACACCAACAAAAAAAAAATCTGATTATTTCATAAAGAAATCGTGTTTTGGGCTGAAAAAAAATCACTTACTCATGCAACACTATACGTATCACTGTGAATGCATTGTCTTACAGTTACGAGAAAATATGCATAACTTGACTTCACAATGTACAGCCCTTTCACTTACAGTAAGTTATTTACAACATGCCTTCAGTATACACAGACATTACCAGAGTATTTTTGATCATCTCGCTGTGAATACTTCGTCTAATACTTACGAGAACATACGTAAAACTTTACTCCACAACGTTCAGTCCTTACGCTTACGAGAAAATATTTACATGTCATCACTGTATGCAGTACTTATAACACTTTCTGAGCATCTTTTTTCGTATTTACAACACTTTTTGAGCTTCTTTTTATCACTTGTCATTACCACACTATTGTATCTCAATAGTTAGCGAGCACTTGGTACGCCTCGAAGCATGGGTATACCCACAGTCCTACATCACACTCTGCACACATATAGCTTGTGTTCTTCCGCTGAGTATGTGCCATTACATTGCTGTTTGCACACACGCAGCACCTCCGCTTGCGATTCTGACGTGTTCCACTTGTAGGGACGATTTTGGGGAAATGTCTAGGGGTAAGGTGGAGAGGTGTGGCGGCGGTGCGGCGGTGGCAAGCAGCACTTCTGTCTACCTCATATTCCCCCACAATTTCCTGCACTAGCTCGCGAATATAACTCTCGAAGGTCTCCTGGATGCCTGTGGTATGTGCGTGGAGATAGTGAGCATTGAGGATGGTGATGTCGAGGCGTTTGGAAGAATGATTTCTTATACCACTTCATCGTGGGCCTGGCACAGTCCACACTGGAAATCATGGCGTCTGATTGATCCACCTGTTGCATATTCACATCGTATGCCAAGACAGGTTCTGGTTTCCAGATGTGGTGCCGCGCTTCTGCCCTGTAATCTACACTGTCTGTGCAGTGTACAAGGGGCCGATGAACAAATGAGAGGAGGAATACTTATCGATTGTGGTGCCATGCTGTTGCGAGGATATTATGTGATTTGTAAAAAAACAACCTCGTTTTTCTGAAGCTTCCTCCCCACCTTCTCCATGTGTGGCAAGGGAGAGCACAGGCAAGATGAGTCACTCTTTCAACAATGGAACTTCCCCAAATCCTCCACGCTTCCTCCTCATACTTTCCTCCCCATGTGGTGAAATCCTTTGCCTCCCCAACCACACCTCAACTGCAGGACTACCTTCCTCCTCTCTTTCCACTTCATCGTCATGACGTGCAAGACGACGACGTGCAGGTGACCTCCTACCACGTGCTGTCCTAGAGTAGCCCACATATCTGGATTTTCTAGGTGAGGGAATTTCGTCATCACTACTATTTTCCTCCTCAGGCTGGATGTAGTCCTTATCATGCACGTCGTCATCCTCTAAATCACTTTCCCCAGTGTAGGGAACCCTCAGGAGGTCCTGAATCTCTTCGTCAGAGAGACCGTGGCAAGACGTCACTGAACTGTATGACTGACACAAGCAGAGTGAGGCAGAGCAAGCATGAGGTGGGAGTGCGTGAGTGTATGGGCCAGGCCGCCTGAGGGCAGCTAGAGGAAGGGTTGCCCTACAAGCACACCAATTTTTGCGCGCCTAGCTTGAAAATTGCGGTCAAAATGAAATTTTGAAATCGAACCCATTTTAAAACAGTACCGGCACTGAGCGCACAATTATGTCATACCGTTTTAAAACGGCACTGGCACGGGGCGGGTTAAGAATACAGCCAAACAATCTTTCCTAATAGCTGTTACAAAATAGCTTCTTAATTTACATATTTCTTCATGAATAGTCATATAGTTGGAGCAGATATCAAAGGCCCTATTTAGAAAGGTATTGACTGAATTAATCCTATAAATCTGAGGGCAAAAACTAAACCAACTTAATCCAAGACCTATGTAGGTAGGTTTTCTATTGACCCCAGTAACTAACCCGGTATCAGACTTTGTGATTAGAATATCCAAAAATGATAGTGAGCTATTATTTTCCTTTTCACATGTAAACTTTATGTTTTTATGCTGACTGTTCAAATACTGAAACAATTTACGGTTATCCTCCTCACATTTGAAAATTAGGAATGTGTCATCCAGATATCTTCTATAATAAATAGGCCTAAAATCAATCGGACAGTCCCTTAACAATTTAACCTCCTTATTACACAAAAAAGCATTAGCAAAAACTGGACCTAAGCTAGATTCCATGGTGACACCGTCAACCTAATTATATAATTTACTGTTAAAAAGAAAGCAAGATTCAGAAGTGGCAAATTTAAACAATCTCCCAATTAGCTCCTTACTTACATTATAAAAGGCTGACGGTTCATAATTCTCTAAAATTATATCCAAAGTCTCATCAAGAGGTACATTTGTGAACAAAGATTCTACATCATAACTAGCTAATAATTATATACACTTTCGGTAATTTTATTACTATAATTTCTCTCACAAAACTACTAGAATTCGAAACAGTAAACTCATTAGTCGTAAGTGGTGTCACCTGAGGTTGTAGAAATCTAGCCAAGTTATGTCCCACTGTGTTAATAGAGTGTCTAAGAGGAATTCCTATCATGTATACCTTGGGTAAACCATACATAACTCCAGGAACTAAACTTGGTGCATATAAATTATTAAAAGTTACAGATCCCATCTTATCCTTAATAGACCTAAGCATTCTCTTCAGTCTGTCCTCAGGTTTCACAGTAGTGTCAAATAAATCACCCTTACTTTGTTTAAACATAGTTTTGTCATTAAGTATCTTTCCCATCTTACTCAGATACTCCAGTTTATCCATAACGACAACTCCCTTCCCTTTGTCCGGTCTAACTATCACAGTGGAGTCATCAGCACCAAGTTCTTCGAGCACTTTTATGTCCTCCTTGATGACCTCTACGGAATGTATTTTATCCCCATATCTTCTAGCTAAATTATAATTGTAATTTGCAATTTCTTTAATCCTGTTTCCCAGGTTATCACCTACTATTCCATTTCTAAGTAGACCGAGTTTAACTATATCCTGAATCGCACTAAAAATTTTCTCTATAGTGAGATGATGTTTCAACCAGGAACTTTTATATAATGGTATGGAAAAATTCAGTCCAAACATTAGCAGCAGCTTTTCCCTTGTGGATAAGTGTTTGCTAGATATATTGAAAATGTATTTTTCATTGTAATTAACCTGATTATTATTTCAAATTATTTATCTTCCTCTCATATCTAAGCCTTACTTTATCCGATATTACCTTAAAATGTTCATAAATCCTGTGAAGAAATGTCCAGTAATCAAGGAAAGTAACAAGATTCCTAAATGAATCCTACATACTTCTAGCCCTTTTAGAGTAGACTCATGTTTTCTCTGTTGTTCTCTAATCTCACGTTCTAGTAACACAAAACTGCCAGTCCCTATATGTTCCACTTCTGTTGAAATCCTTAGTGTATACTTTGAAATACAAAAAAAATTAGGTATGGTGTCGTATTCATAACATGTTTGGAGGAATTTGATATACGTAAGGAGTTAATTAGGAGATTGTTTAAATTTGCCACTTCTGAATCTTGCTTGTTTTTTAACAGTAAATTATATAATCAGGTTGACTGTGTCACCACGGGGTCTAGCTTAGGTCCAATTTTTGCTAATGTGTTTTTGTGTAATAAGGTAAAATGGTTAAGGGACTGTCCGATTGATTTTAGGCCTAGTTATTATAGAAGATATGTGGATGACACGTCCCTAATTTTCAAATGTGAGGGGGATAACCGTAGATTTTTTTTTTCAGGATTTGAACAGTCGTCATAAAAACATAAAGTTTACATGTGAAAAGGAAATTAATGGCTCACTGTCATTTTTGGATATTATCACAAAGTCTGGTAGTGGGTTAGTTACTTGGCTCTACAGAAAACCTACCTACACAGGTCTTGAAATAAGTTGGTTTAATTTTTGCCCTCAGATCTATAAGATTAATTCAGTCAAAACCTTGCCAAATAGGACCTATGACACCTGCTCCATCTATATGACTTATCATGAAGAAATATTAAATTAAGAAGCTATTTTGTAAATAACAGCTATAAGGAAGAATTGTTTGACTGTATTCTTAAGAAATTTCTTAGCAACAGGCTATCACAGGATTTTAGAAAGAAATGTGATGTACCTAAGTTGGTGAAATATGTTAAGATGCCATTTTATGGTAAAATAGTCATGACTATCGTAAGTTAGTTCTGAACATTTTAAGAAATAGTTTCCACGCTGTAAATTTTAGGATTATCTTTATCAATGATTTCAGAATAGGATCTTTTTTCAACTTCAAGTATCGTGTGCCGGACCCTCTGTGCTCGAATATTGTTTAAAAGTTCACTTGTCCTAGTTGTCAGGCTAGGTATGTGGGGTGCTCTAGTAGGACATTCCGGATACGAGCATTAGAGCACACTGGGAAAAGTTACAGGTATGGGAAGTTTTTACATAAGATATCCTTTTCTGCTGTTAGGGATCATTCACTGAACAATGATCACCCTTTCACATTGAATGAATTTCAAAATATTGGTAGGTTTGGCACTCACCAGGATGCATTATTGGGAGAAAAACTGTTAATTAAAATGCTTGTTCTGGAATTAAATCTTGCAAACAACACTTATTGGTTTGATTTTTTTATTTTTTTCTGCTTCTGTGTTCATTATTCTTTGTTCCGTTGCCGATGTCTGACGTGTCCTTTGATGTCGTTGTACCAGTTCCTTACGAGCTCTATTCAGCATAGGACTCTATTCAGTTTAGTGTCTTTGGGGGTTTACTACTGACTGGTGAGTTTTATTTTTTGTACATTGCTTTTGTGTATTAATTTTATATATATGCATTTTATCTGCAGCTTTCATTTTGTCTTTTCTTTTCTTCATGTATACTATACAAAGGCTATAGGTTGGTAAGTTTGGTTTATGGTAATTTATTTTTGTTCATGTTCTTCATTTTAATTATGTGTGAGACATATACTTAGAAAATGGTGAACCTTAGATCCATAACTGTTGTAGTATAACGAGTATTGCTCTTTGATAGGATTCCACATATGTACCCTGGTGATGGCCAGGTGAAGTGTTCGAAAATTCTGAGAAATATATCCAAAGAAAATGCTGGTGGGTGTCATCTCCATCCTGATTTGTCTTTTATGGTAATTACTGTGTCTTGGGTCCATTGCTAATATGCTGATTTTTTATATATATATATATATATATATATATATATATATATATATATATATATATAATGTATATACAGAGAGAGAGAGAGAGAGAGAGAGAGAGAGAGAGGAAGATGAGAGGAAGGAGGGGTGAAGGACGGCTGATCAAGAGTCTTAGGCGAATAAGAAAAGCGACTGAGACTGATAGTAGAATGGTGACGACGGGAGGGGAGAGTCGAGGCTGGATCTGGAGGGCGAAGGAAGGTGAGAAGGCCGAGGAATAGAGTGTTTAAGCCTTTTAACCAGGGATGTCATGTACGATTTTGTTGGTACCGCAGGACTTTCCTTCTCCTCGTCCTCTTCAGCATGGTGATCCATACCGCTTTTTTCTGCAGGTTTCCCCGGAGCGTTGGTGGGTTGGTGGATGGGGGAGTATTCCTTCTAAGCTGTCTTTGGTTTATACTCAAACTACCTCCTTAAAAAAATATAGCCTACCCTGCAAGAAAGATCCTTGAAGGTATCCATTAGTCGATGTCCGTGTGATAACCTTTACATTTTTTCCTCCACCTACCATATCACTCATCTCCCTTCCTCTGCCCATTCCTCTCCTGTCCTCTCTCTCTTCCCCTTGCAATTAACCGCATACCACTCGCATCTGACACACCAGACCCTCATTCCCCCCGTCCCTTTCTTGCCTCCCCTTCATCTGTTTATTCACCCTTCCCCTTCCTTCCATCCCTTACCCTCTCAAAACCCTATTTTTCCTCACTTTTACCCCACCCTCTATTTCTTGACACCTTTCTTTCTTTTTCCTCTACCCTCTTCATTTTTTTTTTCCACCTCTTTCCTTCTCCATCTCTCCAGCCTCGTTTCTTCCTTTTCCTCTGCCCTTCATCCCACTCTTCTCCCCCCCTGTATCCTTCCCCACCCTCTTGCCTTCACTACCCACCTCACCCCAATTCTCGTTCCCATTACTACATACATTCAACGTAAATGCGCCCTGACTCTGGTAATGGTGATTAATGGAGAGAAATTATGGGTCCTCCACTGCTCGGCCAAACACCCAGTAGTGGGGAATGGTGTTAATGCAGGTGTCCTTATGGGCAGAGACAGAGAAAAGAGGACGGTTGTGGTGGGGATAGGAGAGGCCAAGACAGTGAGGAGAGGGAGTAAAAGAATGAAGAGGTGAAAGACCTGGAGAAGAATGAGGTGAAGGATATGAAGTGAGAAGCCGTAGTAGAGAGAAGGTGGGATTAAGGAATGTAGTAGAAGATGTACTAAGGAGTACATGGAAAGCAAACAGCAGTAGATCTATTAGTCCTCTTGAGGATATTTGCTACAGGATAGATTTAACTCTCACAACTACTCTCTGAGGCGAAGACAGTGATGGCTAAACAAGAAATACCCTCCATCCCACCCACTAAACCCTTCAGCCGCAGCCGACTGTTTTGTATACTCTTAAAAGTTGCTATTCACACAAAACTCGGGAGCAAAATAGACATACAGTATCTTTACAAAGAAAGGCAATTCACAGCTATCTTGATCAAATGTACATTTGGGCCCAAACACTGCTAACAGATTTCAACATTAGTAAATGTAAAGCGCTTAACATTGGCAATGAAAATGAGAGCCTTGCATTATTGTGTATAATATATATCTGGAAAATGTAAATCACGAAAGAGACACAAGAATTATAGTAAAAATAATCCGAAACCAAGTAAACTGTTGTAGGGAGACTATTAACAAAGACAACAAAGTAATCAGATTCATAGGCAGATCATCAACATAAATCACCCATGTCTACTTTCCCACCTAACGATTGAGTGAGGTAGAGTTCAGAGAGCTAAAAAAAATATTTAAAATTTATATAATAATAGTAATACAACCCAAAGTTTCCAGAATTCAATGGTCAACGCCCATTCACTCACTGCTGAAGTCCCCGAAATCCGAGCTACCCCCATTAGCTTCAAAATTATTACACACGTTGCTTTAAAACGGGTGCCACACCTTCGTCATACATTCCTCCGCATCCAGGCAACTCGATTCCTTGTTAGTTTTCAAGTCTCATCAACCTCCATGCTTCTCTTTTTCACATAATTATTTTCAATATTTATCAAGTATTTTTCTGCCTACCACGCTTCTTACCACCATCGAACTTAGTCATCCATACCATTTTCACCTCTCTATCACACCCATTTTATTCACCCGCTCATACCATCTAAGTTCACTTTCATTGACGCTGTTCTTATATTTCCTCACTGCACATCTTTCACAACTCACATTATTCCTTATCCTAACCACTTTTCACACTCCAAACACTCCTCAGCAGCCCTATCTCGATCACTCTTATGCCTGGATTTTTTTTTTTTCATGCCACACCATAGTTTCACACCCGTAAGTTAGAGTAGGCTCTAAAGCCTTCCATGCAAGTCCCTTGCAGTCGCCACACTCAGATCTCTACTTCTTATCAAGGCATGCATTACACCAACTACTTTTCTTCCCCGTGCCACTCTAAGTTCTACTTCATTTGCACATGTCCTTCTCTTTTTTGTCACTGTTTTCTGTTTCATCATCTCTCTCTCTCTCTCTCTCTCTCTCTCTCTCTCTCTCTCTCTCTCTCTCTCCCTGTCTCATTTCAAGCCTATCTTCGTTCACAGTAACATAACACTGATGGTACAAAGGTACAACAGAGTGCAAAGGTACGTCTCGGATATGCCGAGGGACGTTTTTTTTTTTCTTTTTCACACCTATATACTCTCGGGAATAAAAGAAAATATCATTCATAAATATGTCAGTAGCACAGATTCTAACAAAAGCATCGCATTAATCACTTATTACAAGACCTGCTAAACCACACATCTACTTCTCAAACGCATCCCGTCCATTAAAAGTACGCACATGCAAAAAGATCGACATACTTGCACAAAATAATGAGGACTGTGAGCCTCATATCTACGTACAAATGACGAGGACTACACTGTCAAGGCATCTCACATGTCACCTACAGAACAGATTAATAAAAAATCACTATAGAACTAATCATTAGACCCTCCTCATCTGTCAACCCCTCGAAGAAGGAAGTGAAATAATTGTCAGTGAAAAAGATCCACGTAGATTCACGTGTCTGAATGCACTTTATATTTCGAAACTGAAACGTACAATCAACTCATAAGTGGGAGATTTGCAAGTCCTTCCAAAACGGAAAAGTTTCCAAACATCGGTAGGCTAACTCATTCAAAAAATGAGACAGCCATACACCATCAATAGCACGCACCTGGCCGAAAAAGCACGTGGTAGTGCGTGTCGGCATCCCTTATATAATGAGGTCTTGCTCCATCTGCCATGAGATTCATCTGAAAATGTTCCCACGAAGGAACGAAACATCACCAACTAAACTAACAGTAGAACATCTTCTCAGATACCTAATTGAAAATCAACCTACCATAGCCCAGTGCATCGAAAGTATTCTGTAGAAAAAAAAAATAATGCAGACAGAGCAGTTGCATTCAACCTCATTTCCACAAAAAAAAATATAATAATAACTTACCTGGATATATATATATATATATATATATATATATATATATATATATATATATATATATATATATATATATATATATATATATAATGTATTTGTATTGTCACGGGAGTATAGAGAGGTAGTGGAACAAAAGACTCTTGTACGTACATTTTCTTCTTTAATAAATAGGACCTAATTACAAGAAACTGGACCTGACTGGCCCCGAGAACTTAAGTTAACTGTACGAGATCTGAGTGAGAAGAACCCTCCTATCTTCTCCTTCTCTTAGGGCTTTATGGCCATCATCCATTGGGGGCATTAGGCCAACTAAGATAAACAACAAAAACAAAACTCCAGAGCACAGGAATCGCACAAGATGGCCAGTCTAGGGGGCCAAGCGTGGAGGCAGCATATGGCAAAATGCACGAAGATCAGGTACACCCTCCTCCTCCCCCCTGACAATTAAAAGAGGTGGAATCCCCTCACCCAGGTTGGCCGCTTGGAGAAGATCGTATAGGGTGGAGTAGGGTCGAAACTCCGAGCTGGTACGACCAGGTATGGACTTTGAATGTCAGGAGGTGATGGTAGGCGGACACATCTAGCTGATTCTTGTGGTCAATGATTGGAGATGGAGATGATCTGCCCTCCTCTGCCAGACCAGGAGAGGGCTCATCGACCTCCTCCTCGGCCAAGGAGCTGGTCGAAGCATCCTCAGCCATGGAAGCAGATTCAGAAGAGTCTTGCCCCTCCTCGGTCTCTGACGGAGGGTAGTGAATGTCAGTTGTGGTCTTAGTTGAGTCCAATTCCGGAGCTGGGTCAGTGATTAGTTTGGTAGTTGCCCTGTTGAGGGGAGCCTCCAATTGCAGCCTCTTCCGCGGTGTTGTGTGGAGGGTGGCAGGCTGCGGTGGCCTGATCCCCACCAACCAGGGATAGAGAGCAGTCCTCAATCTCCTGAGGTAGAAGGAGATGTGTCTTCCATGGCTGCCGGTCATCTCTCCCCTCCTATCACTAAAGTCTCGTCTTTTATAACCACACCAGAAATGATAGAATTGGCATATTAAGAATGAAGGTTACCGTTATATATTTCATACATTAACTCAGTTCGACTGCCATGATCCAATTTAGCCAGGATTCCGGGGGCTTTAATGATGTGAGAATGGAAGCAAGGCCCGTTGGATTGGGCAAATTTGGGATGTCTGGACATTGCTACTCCACATCCTGCCCTAGGGTGGGAAAGGAGATCCGGATGATGATGATGATGATGATGATGATGATGATGATGATTAACTCAGTAGTTAATCAACCAAATACATTACTTTTAACGAAAATTATAATTTATTACTCGTAAAGTGAACACCTACACATATTAATATCATATATACATAATCTACATATATATACAAATTCTTCCCCATTAACCCGTCACGTCCCGAGGTTTTCCGCACCTATGACATCCCCCAGTCCCGAGCCTTTTTGGAAAAATTTTTTTTTGCTAAAACTTCCGCTTAGGTCGAGAAACGAAGGAAAATCACAAAGAAAGTGGTTCCTGCGGTCTATAAGTGGTCTGTACAGGTGTGGTTCCCCCCCGCAGGTATCGTATTCTGTAATGGGCTGGATATGCGTTTACGTTTTCTATGGTAAGGAATAATGGGAGAAACAACACACAACACCTCTACATTTATTGAATTTGAACTAATAAACAATAACAGTAACAATATAATGGATTTCAGACACATATTTATGAAGAATAAGCATTGTGCCATCGCGCGAGCATAGCGAGTTTGGTCCGAGTCGTAACATGCTATATGCTAATTTTCTGTTATGAGTCTACCTATCATTTTTTCTACTTGTATACTTCTGTTTCAATGACAATTTACCAATTACAACTGTTTGTAAGTGTTTTCAGATGTTTTCATTCATTATGATGACATGCAGCATAAGTTTAGCGCACATCAGCTTAGTAAGCGCACTCGCTATGACTCGTATTTCAACATACCAAATTGTTTTATCACTTTCCAATTATTTTCCCCTTTACATAGAACCTTTCCTCCACCACTGTAAAGGTTTTCAATTATTTTCATTCATTACGAGGGCATTTAGCGATATGCTAGCGCATATTCACGTAGCAACCACGATCTCAAACACTCGTGTTTCATCATCTACTTTATTTATTCACTCCAATTATATTTTCCCACTTACATTACACACGTTTACACCCCTAGAATGCACTGTACATACTTACTGCCATTATTTATTCAAGTGAGCGTGAGAATATCGCCTGAAAATACCCTCGCAAGGAATGTTTCGTCATACATAATACTCACACACTTATATACTAATTCACTCACACACTTATATACTAATTATTCACTTTATCACTTGCTGACTTTTATTTTGACTAATACGTGCCTTATTCATTCGACTGAGCGTCAGGAAATTTTATCTTTATACACACGCTATGAATATTTGACTTAGAATATACATCATCATATACAATAATTTGAACTTATATTATACCCGTAAGAATGTCACATAATAATAATTATATAATTACGGGCCGTATTTATTGCACTGAGCGACAGAATATCGCATCATACAACCCTCTCTATGTAAGTTTCAACTTAGGGCAGATTTATATACTTACACCCAATGTTTTCACTTATGTTCTACCCGTAGGCACTTTATACTAATATTTGGAGATCCACATGACTGATAATTTCACTGAGCGTCTGTCTGTCGCATTTACCTCATAATTTCAGCGTCCTTTCGTATTCACACGATGCTAAAATTGCATCAACGTGTGATATTCACTAAAACATGGGTGAATACACAGACCCACGTCACATTGCACGCACTCATAGCGGGTGTCCTTCCTCTTTGTCGTGAGTCTCACTTGGGAATTACTGCACACGTGACACCTGCGCTGGGGCCTAGGTCTGTTGGGCTGGGGAGGGATAGGAGTGGGGAAATGGCGGCCGGATATTCTCTGGGGATTTTGGGTAATAGGGGCAGTGCGGGTGCGCTGTTGGGGCCTTTCAACAGCATACTTTGCAAAGATTTCTCTTGTGAGCTCCCTCACAAACCCTTCAAATGTTTCCTGAACTCCTGTGGTCATGGCGTGAAGGTGGTGGCAATTCAGAGCAGTGATATCTAGTAAGTGAAAGAACAGTTTTTTATACCACTTCATCGTTGTCCTGGCACACTCTACCGTCGATATCATGGAGTCTGACTGGTCCACGAGGCGCATGTTTATATTGTAATCCATAACACACTCAGGTTTCCAAACACGACGCCTGCTCTCGCTATGGTAATCTACAGAATCAGTACGGTGCATCAAGGGGCGGTGAACCGTGGACAAGAGGCTTACTTCTCTGTTGTGGTTCCACATTGTTGCAAGGATGTTGTTGGCTTTGAAGAAGACAACCTCACTCCTTGCAAGTTTCCGCCCTACCTTGGCCATGTGACGCCGGTTCACCTTTATGGTTCCACAGACTCCCGTTTCATGTGTGTGAAGATAACGAGCGAGAAGAGGGCTAGTGTACCAGTTGTCGAGGTAGAGAACGTGACCGCGATGAAGGTAGTCTTGTATCATCGTCTTTACCACTGCTCCCGACAGTCCAATACTTCGATCTTCTACTATGTCTGTCTGTGCATCGGTGTACAAGACTATGTCTTGCACGTATCCAGTCCTACAGTCACACATAACAAAGATCTTGAACCCAAAACGGTGCTTTTTGCTGGGTATATACTGTCTGAATGAAATATTGCCTCTCCACAACACGAGACTCTCGTCTATGACGAGATCTCTAAAGGGATAGAATGAGGAACGAAATGTTTGCCTGAGGTGATCAAAGACCAGCCTAATTCGCCTCATTTTGTCAGTGTTGCTTGCATTTGTAGGGTCATGAGCATCATAAAAATGGAGGCGACTTAGAATTTGTTGAAACCGATTACGGCTCATCACTTGACCAAATATGGGGGTAAACATAACAGGGTCCCTAGTCCAGTAAGCAGGAATTCTATTCTTTCTTATAATACCCATCAAAAGGACCAGGGCAAAAAATAAGAACATTTCTGGAAGGGAGACAGGGTAATCATAGATCATAGAATGCCTACTCCTTGTTCCCAATCTTTCACTTTCTAGGCGCTGGGCGCTTGCAAACAGGTTTGTTTGGTAAACGATCTGATCCACGAATGCCTCACTGAAAAACAGGTGGAAAAAATCCAACCTGGTGGAATTAGTGTGAATACCTGGTGCAGTGCAGCCAGATCGCCATTGCTCAGTGAAGGGGTGATGAGGGGAGAAAAATCACTCCCATCCTCCCAATCCCACGACACAAATCCCTCGTCCCCATCAGCCCCATCACCGCCTTCGTCTGGGTGGGGAGGAGATCCTGGTTGGGGAGGTGGGGGAGAAGGAGTACGGAGGGCTTCCCCACTGTCACTCCTCTTCCCTCTGACTTTACCCTTTCCCTTTCCCTTACCCTTACGGCCTTGAGGAACATTAGGGGGCTGTGGGGATGAAATAGTAGAATATTGGGGAGCAGAAGACGTGCTGGGGAGTGGTTCCTCCCCACCTTCCCCCTCCATTACCACACCACGTGCTCTCTCACGCAACCTAGCTCGACCACGTGTTAGGGGATATTGGGGAGCATAAGACGTGCTTTGGAGTGGTTCCTCCCCACCTTCCCCCTCCCTCACAACCCCACGTGATAAGGAACGCACCCGCACTGGCCCACGTGATCCACTCTGCCGCCTCACACTACATAGGGAGAGCAATGACTCACTCACGTCACTCTCACTTTCCCTAATCCCTGGACTTTCCGTTTCACTCCCCACTCCCTCCACTTGACTTCCTAGCTCCCCAAACAGAATGCTAGGCCCATACCTGCTCATACGACGTGGTGTGCGCTCTGGGCCACGATGTGTAATGACCTCCCGTCCATACCACGTGGCAGCACGTCCCACGACTCCGTCCTCGTCCTCGTCCTCGACCTCGAATTCTGCTTCCAAATCACGCTGGGGATAGGGATAGGATATACCACGTGCCTTCTTTGCCTCCTTCCCCTCTCTAGCAGCACGGTAAGTCACGTACTGCCGCTTCCTGGGTGACGGAACTTCCTCGTCACTGCTGGTGGTTTCTTCCTCCTCTGGCTGCACTTAATCTTTGTCCATCTCCTCATCGTCCAGTGGGGAATCACTGTCGCCGGTAAAGGTGTCCAGGGCGACTTGAATCTCACTGTCTGAGAGACCTCTCTTAGCCATGTCTGAGCTGGACCGTGGCTACCAGGTGAGTGGACGAGTGGCGGGCTAGCGCGGGTCACGCGGGGATGCCGAGTGTCCCCGCCTGGTGGCAGGTAGGGGAAGGTCAGGCGAGGGTACGTACTGGAAATCAAGCGCGAAATTTGAAAATTGTCGTAATTATGCACATTGCAATTCCACGACGTACTGGTACGTCGCCGGAACTGGCAAATGCAAATCGTTGCAATGTACCCATACGTCGTCGGGACGGGGCGGGGTAAAACAACCGATTAATCTAGAGCAACCAATTAAATAGGACTTAATGATAAAAACAATTCATATGAAGCCTCAGCCATCTCGTAACATGCCCCCACACCAAGGAATCACTCATTACTGTGAGGCACAAGTTTCAAATATGGATGAGGAAGTCTGACAAAAAATTTTCATATCCAGGAATGGCTCTTATTAAGTAAGCAAAATTTTGTAGATACAAAGACCACCTTAATAACCTAGCATTGTCTGGAGTTTTTCTGTAGATACTGTAAGGGAGAGTGATCTGTGCATAATACAAATTCAAATTCCTTTACTGAAAACGCTACTGCTAAATATTCCCTTTCTATCACCGAATATCATGTCTCTTTTCACAGCAACTTCACACTCGTAAGGGCAATTGGGAATATTAAATCATTAAACTCTTGTAAGAGATCAGTTCCTACTGCACTATCTGATGCATCTGTCTGTACTATGAATGGGCGTGTAAAGTCAGAAGTCCACAGTATAGGCGATGAGGTAATAGACCTCTTGAGTAGTTCTAAGGCCTCCTGATGTATACTCTCCCACCGCAGCTTATCCAGGGATCCCTTCCACAGGAGATCAAAAAGGAGGTAATCTGCAAGTAGTTGTGAATAAATTTCTGATACAAGCCTTTCAAACCAAGGAAGTTTCTCAATTTCTTCTGCTTTCCAACTCCACTGCACTCTTTTCACAAGCAATGGAGCTAACTGCTATTACACTTAACCAGAGGTATCCCGACGATGTATGGGCACGTCGCAACGTTTTGTCACAGCTAGTCCCATCGACGTAGCAGTATGTCGCGCAATTGCAAGGTTCATAATGTGCTCAATTTTCAAATTTCGTGCATGATTTTTGGTACGTACACACGGGACACCTTCCTCTACAAGATGCCAGGCAGGGACAATGCCTTACCCCACATGACCTCCCCCCTGCACGCCATTGTCTCGACAATTCACCTGTTATCAGTGACCTGGCCAATAAAGACATTCAGGGCCAGAGTGATTCCCCAATCAATGACAATGTGGAGGACAAAGTTTACGTAGCATTAGAGGAAGAAACAGTCTGAAATGATGATCAGGTAATGTTGCCAAAAAAAGTCAGGTATGTTGATGTGTTAGTGAGTGAAACAATGCTCATATTACCTATATTACTGTGTGCAAACCAATATACTCTTGTACTACATATAAATTCGTACCAAATAAATAAATAAATACCGTTTATGAGTGGTGTGGAATAGTTACCCTTCCATACAAATCATTTTCTTTGGAGCCAGACTGATAGAAAACCCAGTAAGGTAAGGAGTACTTCTAGCTGTATCGAGTATTTTAAACCTCAGGTGAGCGATTTCTCTATGAATTTTCGATGTTTCTCACCAAAAGCGGTGGTTTGAGCCAAAAAAGTTTTTTTCTAAAATTGGTCGGGATAGAGGGGAGTCAGTGGTGGAAAATCGGTCGGGACATGACGGGTTAATTCTTGACAACACTTCACTTTTTCACAAGTTCTGATGATATACAAATTTCAGTATACACTTCACTGTTTTCACAAGTACCGAAAATATACAAACTTCATTGCACTGACACTGCACTACACTCAAACTGAACTGAAACCTGACTGAACCTGAAATAGTCTCTAGTTGTTATATAAGCTTGCATTACTCGAGAAACTTCTAGCACAAACTCGTTGAGGCAACAGTTACCAGTTACCAACTTGGAGACATCAAAACATGCCAGAGTTTTCTTACACTACATAACACTGTAAATTATTTACCATACAAACTTAAATTGAATTCCCTAATTTAATTAACAATCATATACCGGTAAATAGAACATTATAATGAAAATGAGCAAAAAAAGACAAATGTACAGCTTGCGAAACAACTACGCTCACAAACAGCAGGGAAACTGGCAAATCTGACTCATACCGAAACCACTGTAAATATCGGGAAGCAACGAGAAGTCTCTCGAACACCCAACTGGCATATCTCGCTTCTTAACAATATGTAGCGGAAGACCTTCCCAGTAACCTGGACACTCATTTAAGTAATTCCCCTGTTTCTAATTATTTTTATTTACGGTATATTATATAGTATTATGGAAGGCAGTCCATTGCACAACATCTACTTAGTATCAAACTCATATTTGCCTGTCTTCCACTATTTCTGAGATTCCTGTTAGTTGATAAATGGACTGACTCTAAAAACAGTGATTGGAAGATCATATATAGTGACAGATCATCCCAATTAACCATGCGAACTTACCTGGGACGCTTTATTAGAATGTGTCTATATCTTTTTTATTTTATATTTATTTTTTTTTTTTTGTTGGGGCTCATCCCCTCCCCCAGAATCATTGGGGAGGGGGAGTCATGTTCCCGTTAAATCGATGTGTAGTTACTTGTACATTCAGAGAAAACATGGAATGACAGCAACCTAAAAATGGTTGGAAGAATAAAAAGGAGGCAAGCAAGCAAAATGAATGAATGAATGAAAAATGAATTAAAGAAGGATGAAGGAAAGGGATGGAGGAAGGAAAAAAGGAAGAAAGGAAGACCTGTATATAATCGTCTGGAGTTAGTCCCAGTAAAAAAAAAAAAAAAATGTTGAGGTCGAGTTGGTCTGTTAATTCAAAATACTTCGCTTGCCATAACTGACGGATAATGTTGCAGTCAATTTCTTTATCGTATTTATTAACTTATTTATTGATTATGTGTAACTTTACTGATTTGGAAGACCTGACTCCGATTTATACAGTAATGTTTCGTTCAGTTTCGTAATATCTCTCTTAAGTGGGTTATCTTATTTCACTCGGCTACAGATTAGCAGAACACGAAAACTGTCTAGTTCAAAATATTTGGCAGGTAGTACTAAACAAATTCTTTCCCTTCTCGCGAAGCATCTGTGTGAGGATGCCCCTCTCAGTCCGGTACCTTGAAACCTGGCCGCACAGCCTCTTCCAAGAAGGAAGACAAGGAACAGGTTGGTATCCTACGGAGGTGCTCTCAGGGAGAGAAATCGTGACATTGGTATGCCAGAGGAGCGGTAGTTTGCCGTTATCTATTTTATGTTTGCTCTCTCGTGTGATATATTGCTAAAACAATATGCTAAATTTGATAAACCACATCTCTGTTTCAGTCCAAAGGTAGGAAATAGTGTTCATACTTGATACTTTAACGTAAAGAGACTCATGAAGAGGAAAAAGAAGGGGGTAAATGATACTCTAGGAAGAAAAATGAATCCTAAGTACTCTGAAAATAGGAAGTTATTCTGGAACGAGATGCAGAAATATAGAAGTGAAAACGGAAAGTAATGTGACAGTGTGAAGGATGTAGGTGGTAGATTATTAACCCATGGGGATGAAATAAGGACGAAATGAGTGTGAATAGAGAGAGCAGAGTGGCTGTAAACATGATTGGCTTTGGGGGTGTGCAGAGAAGGAATGCAGTGCCAGGGGATGTTAAACTCGCACAGGTGAAGAGTGCTGTGAAGCGGCTGAAAAACGGAAAAGCAGCTGAGGTTGATGAGGTGAATGCAGAGATGCTTAAGTGTAGTGGAGAGAGTGGAATGAAGTACTTGTTGGAGATACGTAAGAAGGCATGGATGAGTGAAAATGCGCCTGCAGAGTGAAAAAAAAAAGCTTTGATTGTACCCCTGTACAAAAATAAAGGTGAGTGAAGTGACTGCAAGAATTATCGCAGCATAAGTTTACTGAGTGTGGTAGGAAAAGTATATGGAAGAATTATTATAAAGTAAGAGAGATATCAGAAGTCCTACTGAGTGATGAATAGGGTGGCTTTAGGAGTGGCAGAGGATGTGTAGATCAAATATTTGCAGTGAGACAGATAGCAGAGAAGGCTTGTGAGAAGCAGCACAAGGTGTTTATGGTATTCATGGATCTGGAAAAAGCATACGACAAAGTGGACAGAGAAGGACTGTGGAAAGTTATGCGCATGTATAGTGTAGATGGTAAGCTACTAGGTGCCGTGAAGAGTTTTTATGACGGTAGTGGAGCATGTGTAAGGGATAATGGACATCTAAGTGAATGGTTCACAATCGGTGTGGGCGTGCGACAATGTTGTGTGATGTCCCCGTGGTTGTTCAATATATATGTGGATTCGGGGATGAGAGAAGTAAAAACACGAGTAATGGAGAGAGGGGTGGCGTTGATAATGAATGGTGATGGATGGAATATCTCAAATTTGTTGTATGCTGATAATGCAGTACTGCTTGCAAGTACCGGACAAGAACTTGGTAGGCTAGTGCAGAAGTTTTGCTGATGTCTGCGAGCATCGTGCCTCGAAAGTATATGTAGAAAAGAGTAAAGTGATGGTTACTGAGAGAGAAGGTGACTCCCAGTGCGATATTACAGTGAATGGAGAGAGACTGGAATTGGTGAGAGAGTTCAAATACCTGGGTATAGTAATAGAAAAGATAGGAAAATGTGCAAAAGAAGTTGAAAGTAGAGTGACACATGGAACAAAAGTAGGTGGTGCAATGAAGGCCTTGATAAGAATCAGAAACTTGAGTGTTGCAACTGTACAAAGCTTACATGAAGGAGTGTTAGTGCCAACTTTAACATATGGATGTGAGACTAGGGTGTGGCAAGAAAATGAAAAGTCAAGAGTAAGAGCAGTGGACAAGGGACTGCTGAGGAATGTATCTGGGGTACAGAGGGTGGATAGGATGCGAAATAATGTGATTCGCGAAAGATCTGGAGTGAGGAAGTTGGTGGATACCAGAATCGAGGAGAGTGTACTGAGATGGTATGGTCGTGTGGAAAGAATGGATGAAAATGGAGTGGTGAAATGGTATATCTGAGCGAATCTGAAGGAGGGAGGAGGCAAGGTAGGCCAAGGATAAGCTGGAGAGATATGGTGCATAAGTGTGTGAGGAAGAGAGGTTTAGAAGTCGGTGGGGTTATGGAACTGACAAGAGACCGAGCTGGCTGGATGAATGTTGTGAGTAGAAGTGCATGATCAGGGATTTGGCACCCCTTTTTAACGTGGCGGCATCCGGATTTACTCAGTCAGATACGTTTATGTGAAGTTACAGATCGTGGTGAATGTTTTCGGCGTATCCAATGGAGCCAGGATTCCTGGGGCTTGAATGATGAGTAATGGAAGCGTGGCCCATTGGATTGGGCAAATTTGGGCTGTCTGGACATTGCTGCTCCTCACCCTACCCTAGAGTGGGAAAGGAGATTCGAATGATGATGATGATGATGATGATAATAATAATACTTTAGCCCCTACTCACTGGTTGGCATGTATAGCCATCACGATTCGGGGCGCGGAGCTATGCCGGTTGACCGGATAGCTGGAAGCATCTTCCCGCCACCCTTTGAACTCACGACCATCTTCTGTGACACTGATAGGGTAGGTAGGTCCCCCTGGCACCCTATTGATGTGCAGTTCAGTCTGTACACGGCACTGGTAGAGTGAGGAGTCATGTCTTCGTCATCATCCTCATCCGATTCCATCCCACCACACAGAGGGATGATTGCATCATCGACAAGTTCAGCCCTTAGTGATAGGGATAATGCACAGTGAGAGTGCCATCGGTTGTGCCTTGGACGACACTGTATCCTGACAGACACTTAGTGAAAGTACTTCTTCTGAGGAGAGAAAAAGTTACCATGTGGAAAGTGAACTTTCTTGCCCTCCGACCCCTTCCTGCTCTCAGATGCCTGAAAAGGCTCTCAAACTCCTGCAGGAGGATGGAAGGTCTTTAACAGTGGCAAGTTCACTGAGGAAAAGGATGTAGATGATCCAGCACACCATGCAGGAGAGCACAGAGTTGGCAGTCATCTGGGAAATATACGCTGATGAGCAATCTCACCGCAAGTCTTGCCGCCTGCTTGCCATCATCTCGCCCTTGAACGTCAACCTTCACCTCAGTCAAGTACTTCAAGGCCAAAATCACCACAACCAGGCCCTCCAGGAGTGGAATTTTCCACACGGGCCCCACTTGGTTTTACTCAGCAGAAAGTGTTTCCTCAGGGAAGGTCTGTGTCTGATGAGTCATCATCACCATACTCCCCCACCTCCCACACCTCTCCCTCTCGTTCCCCCTCACCCCCTGCCTGTGGGAAAGCACGTGGGAGTGCACGTAAGCACGAACGCATGCAGAAAAAACTTGCTGCACACGGCTACCAGCCCATTTTACCAACTGTGGGTAGAATGGATACGTTTGTCTCAGAGGAGCTGAGCCCTCTGTGCCAGTTGAGGAAGGAGCAGGTGCACAGGGAGAAAAGCTTCCCCCAAGGCCCTGGATTATCAGCAACATTTTCAGGCCAATACTAACAACCACCATCATGCGATACCTGGTGGATTAAATTAAGTTCTATCAGGCTATGAGTGTGCGGTGGCTGTATGTGGCCTGCCAGCGAAAGCACGCACATGAGGGACTGGCAACCTGTGGAGGTGGGGGAGTTGTCTGTGTGGCCAGCCCTTACCATGTTGATGATGCACATAAGGAAACATGTGCACCATGACTATTGGTCAGTGGATGAACTTGTGAGCACACCTATCTTTGGTAAGTATATGGCCTGTGACAGTTACTAGGCCATCTTAAGGTTCCTCCATTTCAATAGAAATTATGGGCCTGCACCGAACGACAGGTTGTGGAAAAGTAGACCTATTCTCACAATGCTCAAGGATTCATATTCCAGGGTTTTTCGTCTGTCTCAGAAAGTGGTAATTGATGAGTCGCTGGTGTTATTCCGGGGCAGGTTGGCATTTATTCAATATATGCCATCCAAGCATCACTGCTTTGGGCTAAAATTCTTTGTCCTTTGCTATTGCAAAACTGGATGTGTGTTCAATGTGATAGTTTATTCGGCTACGGAAGTTGTTATAAATAGTGATGATCCTCACGGTTTCTCGGCATCAGTCATGAAAGTATATTTCAACAAGCACCACATTCTGTACACTGATAGTTATTACACAGCCTCGGCATTGATCAAGTATTTGCTTGAACATGGTATTAGGTCTTTTGGAAATGTTCGGGCAAACAGAAAGAATTTCCTCGTATTCCCAGCAAATACCGAGAAAGAAGCCCTTCTTACCGAGAAATGTGACAACATATTAGCCATTCTCTGGCATGACAAGAGACAGGTTAACATGTCAACAGTACATAAGGTTGTGTTTCAGGAAACAGGAAACACAGACTACAGGACCGAGGAACCCGTGCAAGCCAGATGCTGTCAACGATTCTAATATCAACATGCGGCTTGTTGATAAATCGGACATGCAAATTGGTGAGGTTAATTGCCTGCCTAAGTTCTGCAGGTGGAACAAGAAGGCGTTTTTACACCTTTCTGATAGATCAGTTTTGAAGAGTTTCATACTGTTCAAGGAGCTCGTCAAGAAACTTCTCTTTCTACTAGAGTTTGAGAGAGAGCTTGTACACAAACTTCTTTAAGAGTGTTCCACTGCACAGGTGCTAGGGGGACGCAGACAGTGCCTATAGCGGACAGGCAAAGCTGTGCAGACTACTTCTAGTGGCACAGGCTGATAGAGAATGGCATCAGGCAAACAGGCGGTGCCACGTCTGTAACACCATCAAATGCAGTCCCCCAACACGAAAAGAGACAGCCTACCAATGTGCAGAGTGCAAGGTCCGCTTTTGCCCTAAATGTTTTTGAATCACTAAAAGCAAGCGTGATTACTGAAGAAAATGTAAACAGTATACAGGTATCTACAAGGGTGTTGTTTTTTATACATAAGTGAAGTGTTAGGTATTATAAATTATATATATTAAGCGTTTTATTATAAGTTCTACAAGTGCAGTGTAATAAGAGTTACTGTTTATTGGTTATTGGTAAAACAATTATTAGAATTATCTTGAGTTAGTCTACCTGTTACATGAAGGAAAACCACTTGTGAATGGGTCAGAATGTGAATTACCTGGTTGGCTATAACTTATTTTTTTCCCTCGTTACTCAGAAACCAGTGCTGAATATATGTGCATAAGCGTATTTGTGATGTGAAGTACAAATAATGTAAGTTGTGTATAATATTTGTAATATTTTCACGATGCGCCTGATTAGTACAAATCAGTCTGAATTATAGTACAAGTAATTACCTCATACTCAACCATACTGCGTGAAACAGCAACAGCATTTACATGTCAAAGTGCAATTACCCGTAATCAAGATGTCAAGTGCAATTATAAGCGACCTAGTAGAGGGAAATAATTATAATTGACGCAAGAAATAAGTACAGAAGTAA
Source organism: Coenobita brevimanus (assembly GCF_032717465.1). Taxonomy (NCBI): domain Eukaryota; kingdom Metazoa; phylum Arthropoda; class Malacostraca; order Decapoda; family Coenobitidae; genus Coenobita; species Coenobita brevimanus. The sequence continues at coordinate 11,906,484 of NC_137052.1, read as the reverse complement.
AAGAGCTATTCTTCTCCCAACCACTTACCGGGCATAGTGACAATGAAGTGGGTGGAAAACACTTTGGAGAACCACTTGGATAGGGTGATGACTCATCCTTACGACGGTGAGTAAGGAAAAGTCGAGGAATGAGTGAAATTTTCCACATTCCTTCCAAGGATGCCAGGGCAGTGTTAAAATCACCACCCCGATCAGTGCTGCCAACGCTAGCCAGCAGGTCCGAGGTCAATGCCACTGGCGCGTGCTCAGAATCAGCCTGCCTAAGAGTGCAAAGCCAGTCATCTTCAACTTATCCTTACTCATCGACGGGACCACCTGGAGACCTCGAGATACTTTCATATCCATGAGGAATAATTGGTGACTCTTACGTATCTTCACTTTTTTTCTCTAGCTATTAAATCACGGAAATTCCGTGTAAAGAGAGGGCAATGGTGAGAAATCTCCAACGGATATATATATATATATATATATATATATATATATATATATATATATATATATATATATATATATATATATATATATATTGCAAATGATGTGACGGGTGTTCCTGTTGGATCATCACCTACTAAAGGTCCAACCACACTGCCTCCTGTGCTTACGGGCAGTGTGCCACCGAAAGTGAGTAGGCTAGGCACTGTGTTGGCAAGTTAGAGACTGGAAAATCCATGAAGATCTATGCATACAATGTAAGAAGCATCGTAGAAGACTACAAACTTGATAACTTAAAAACTGAACTGGAAAACATTAGTTGGGATATTGTAGCTTTAAGTGAGACCCAGAGAAAAGAAGAAAAAGAAATTCAGCTCGAAGACAGCAACCACCCATTTTGCTATAGAGGAAGGCAAAACGAATGAGTCACTGGTGTAGGAATTCTAATTAACAGAAATCTTGCAGACAACATTGTTAAATTCAGCCGTGTATCTGACAGAGCAGCATTGGCTGTAATTAGGCTATGCAAAATATATATCCTGAAAGTAATTCAAGTACAGTATATGCAGCAACTTCTCAAAGCTCAGAAAAAAAAAAAAATAGAAACATTCTATGATGACATCTCCCAGCTTATGGAAGAAGAAGAGACCACATATTCTATACTCATGGGAGACTTCAATGCAACAGTTGGGAAATCAAAAAATGGACAAACATGTATGGGATAATTTGGAGTTGGAGAAAGGAATGAAAGAGGAGAAATGGTGGTAAATGTTGCTAAAATGTATAACATGAGAAAAATTAACACATTCTTTCCCAAAAGAACAAGGAGAAAGTGGGCCTGGAAAAGCCTTAGCGGAGAAACAAAGAATGTAATCAACAATATTATAGCAGATAAGGATAACAAAATGGCAATGTCACAGTTATCAACAAAGTATATATAGGAAGTGACCATAGAATGGTGGGTTGCACAGCCAGATACAATTTCAGAAGTGAAAGATGATGGTCAAAGATAAAAAGATATATCCATTAAAAGTAAACAAAGACAAAGAACCCTTTCAGTTGGAATTAAGGAACACATATCAGGCTCTAAGTAATGCTGAATGTGACACTGATGAGCTGCATGACAGACTAACAAAAGTGCTAAGAGAATCAGCGGAGATATTGGGAAAACCGGATACAACCAAAGCCAAGAGGTATTCATAAAAGACACTCTAGCTTATGAAAAAAAAAAAAAAAAAAAAGGAACTGAAAGCAAAACAAAGACGAAATTTAACGAGCGGAATTAAAGAAGCTTATCAACAAGAGATAAAGAGAAGAAAAAGGAAAGAGAAACATGGATCTGATCAAACAAACCATTAAAAAAGTAAAAAGTCTGAGACAGGTCCGAAGTTGAATGGCATTAGGAAAGCAACACAATATATTAATGAAGGACAAAAACGGCGAAGTCATTAAATGCAGAGATAAGATGGTGAAGAGAGTTGAAGAATTTCACAAAGAACTGTATGCATCAAAGACAGTAGTAACAATAGCTAACTTTTCAGTTGACACAAGTGAAATACCTGAGGTAACACCAGACAAAGTAAAAAATTCTCTCAAAAACATGAAAAGAGGGAAGGCTCCACGAGAAAATGGAATAGTAGGAGATATACTGCTGGATGCAGGAGTACAAGTACAAAGCAAGCTTGCTCACTTATTTACTCAATGTATAAAAAAGAAGAAAGTTCCCAAAACATGGTGTAATGCAATAGCTATTTTACTTCACAATAAAGTGACTCGAAAAATCTTAGTAACTATCTACCCATTAGCTTATTATCCGTAATTTACAAACTCTTTACTAAAGTCCTTTCGAACAGAATAACAACAAATCTGGAGGAAAACCAACCTCGTGAACAGGCAGGATTCCGAAGCTGGTATTAGACTACTGATCAACTACACACAATGAATCAGCTAATTGAGAAAGCTACAGAATATAATAAACCATTGTGCTTAGGTTTTGTTGGTTACGAAAATGTTTTCGACTCAGTGGAGCACATACAGTAGGAATTATTAATTCACTGCAAGAATAAGGAGTGAATGACAACATTGTAAAACTGCACGAAAACATATACAGGGTGTTAGTGAACGGCACCGACAAACTTTGAGGATCAGTTGTATAGTGGAAAACAGTATATTATTGTATACCCTTTTCACTAGAAAGGCTTAATTACGGATATAGACGTCTAAAAAGAAATAGCGCAACAGAGTTGCCAGGACAGCGCTAACCACCAAACACATGACGTAACAGTTGCACTGTGAAATAATACACAGTACTGGTATCATGATTACCTGTTTACATGTTCTGAATCGTTTCATGCATGTGTGTTACAATATGTTGCTGATATAATGCGTTTAGCAGTAACTTACCAAGTACCTGAACGAACGCAGCGAGGGACAATGTCGATAATTTGCAACACTGTTCACTGGTCTTATTGTTGAAGGCAAAATCTGTGCCAGGTGTCCGAACACTGCAGGCTGTCGGTCGGTTGGTCATGGAGCGTCGTTGGGCAGCGAGAGTTTTCATTCAGGTGTTGCTCGTTCAAGTATGATTTTGTACAAATAAATATACAGTACATACTGTTGTTCACACACTTGCAATAATACGAACCAAAAACATACAGTCCTTTGACATTCGAGGGGATTCTACCAGAATCAAAGGCACTGAAACATGAATCGACCTACACAGAAACTACTTTGAAGGGAATATGCAATAATGCAACGACACAAAGTAAACTACGCTGAGGATTCCACATGGTAAGACGTATCGGGTATGACGTGTCTATTTATGATTCGGTCTCTGTATTAGGGTGTGAGTAAAAGTGTGTGTGTGTATGGTTGAGTTATGGTTGTGACTGGAGAGGGGGGGAGTGTGTGTGTGTGTGTGTGTGTGTGTGTGTGTGTGTGTATGTGTGTGTGTGTGAACGAGATTTGTATCCACACGTGTTTATGGTAACGAACGCCAGTACACTTTGCTAAAGCCTTCTTGATCATTGTCACGGGGTTTTTGAGAATTTATATATTTAAGAATACTTTAAAATGTTGCTTGAAAATATGGACAATGAACTGACTTGTGAAAATCAAGCAGTAGGTTTACTTTAAGCCGGCTTACTTCGCCGATTCTCTAAGGACGAGAATTTATAAACTTTCTCAACAGTACACAGCAGAGACTAATTACTCACATGTGCTGTTTGTGTACTGTTAGCCTCTGGAGAAAGTGACTCCACCCCTGACAATCAATAACTAATGCTATTAATGATAAACAGGTTCTTGCTGGTGCATTAACTCCAGGCTGGCACAACGGATTTAAGCTTAGTACAAGAGAACTGGCCGAAGTACCAGTTATGAATAATACAAAGCGTTTATGCGAACTAGGAGCGGCAAGTAAAATAAGCTTCATGCGGAAAAATAAAACATGAGTTTACATCACATTAAGCTCAAGAAAAAGAACTGTAAATTTATTAATTACTGTGAAATAAATTCACGTTACATGAGTCTCAAATGAATTCAAAATAAGGAGAACACACTCAATCACTCACTCAAAAGTTAAACTCTTAATCCTAGGAAAAACGAAAAGAAATACTGGTCAGTGGAGGGGCTAAGCGGAATGACTGGGCGCTGGTACTAGGACGGATGCTGTAATTCGATGAGCTCTTTGCCGATTCACACTAGGTGGAGATTTCAGGAACTCACTGTAGAATGAACCTTCTCTCATGACGATCCAAGCCTGACTGGCTTCAAATTGTGAGAGGCGAGGGCCGGCCGCACTTGCTAACGGCCAACAGAAATAATGTGAGCGATACACGCTCAGAATAAATCACTCAGCGAAGGTGCTAATGTCGCGCTCAAGGATGATCACTTATGAAACAGTGAAAAATTTTCTAAAAACCGTCCCAATCGTGCGAATGGGTGGACGGTTGAATGAGCGATACACAATGAGAATTCCACTAGAATTCGCAATTTTCACAGTGAACAAAAATGTCACGAACTTATAAGCACGCTCGCGCCAATTCGTGACATTACACCCAATCAAAATCAATTTTTTTTTTTCAAAAAAAAAAAAAAAAAATCGATATACATACATATAAATCCTAACTCAGTCACACAAGATTCACACTGTGGTGTGTGTACTACCCTGCTACAGGAGAAAATCACAGTCACCCATGAGTGTAAAAACCTGGTATTTACCTTAATAGAAGCAAGCTTGAGGAAAAAAACTCCGAGAAAACGGTGAAAAATCCAGTACTCAGGTCAAACTGAGCGAAAAGTTCGCTACATTTACATTAACAACTAATTGTTATGTAGCGTGATGTATGGAATACACGGTGTAGTTGTGACAGTTGTGGTGTAACTGTGCCTACTGTACGTGTAAAATTATGTAATACAATAGTAAATAATGACGACGAGGCAGAAGAGAAGAGGTGCCAGCAATCGACAGGGATGACCAGCTGATCTGCATGACAATGCTGCACCCGCCAGCTGCACCTGCAAAAGGAATCAAGGTGGAGCATCAAAAGTGTCATTTCTCTCTCTCTCTGTCTGCCTAGCAATCAGTACTTATGTTTAGTATTAACCAGGAAACATAGTCTTTGGATTTACAAATCTCTCAGGACCCTTGTAGTTTACTGGTTAACCTAACATTATTAACCAGGAAACATGCCAGTTCTTGAATTGCTCAAATCTCTGAGTACGGGCAGTTTACTGGTTAACCCAACACTACACTTACAATTAATGACAGGAAGCTGAGAATCCCTACGCAATCTCGGGCAGGTCACATTTTAACACCCACCGTGGGTGTGAACACTCATGTGGATAATGTGCATTTTCCAGGAATCCTCGGAGATGCCCACAGCTCGAGACGTTCCACAAGGTAATTCATACACAGCCTCGAATTGTCCCTACGGGGTTCTCAAACTTTCCCCTTAACCTACGGTACATATGTATGTACAGGCCCTGGACATGATGTGTCCTGTGGGGCCAACAGGCGAGTCGTCAGGTCTGCACCCACTTCACCACTGCCCTCTCTTTCAACTGCTTCAGAGATTATGGGTGTGGGTTCAAACGGCGCAGGAAGGACATGTCCCTGATTAGTGGTACGTGGACACATGTTGCAGGAATTGACAAAACTATCTATTTCCGGTCCCATCCCTGGCCAGAAAAAGTCAGCACAGTTACGGCCCTGGGTTTTCCTTTTGCCCATGTGACCTCCTGAAGCTGAACAATGACCCCATTCTAACACCGCTTGGCGATACTTGGCAGGAACGACGAATTGCAGTCGAACCTCGCCCTGGGGTGTTCGTGACTCACGGTACAGCCGTCCTTGTTTACGAAGGAACTTGGCTTGACCTCCCCGTGAATACTTTATCACTCTACCCTTTTGTTTCTTTTGCACGGCAGCAAGTGTCGGGTCAGAATGTTGTTCTTGAACAACAACTTGGCTACACATCAGATCTTGCGGTGATGCAATCGTCACAGGGGTGACACAGTTCGGAGCCTCGGGCATAGCTCGTGTTTCTGCACCCGAAGTCTGAGTAGCATCATCTTCGGTGCAACTATACTTGGCACCGGGAATATTACCTATTATTAGGTCAAATAAGGGTTCTGGCATGACAACTGCAACTGTCATACCAGTGTAAAATGGAGATGCCACCTGGATACGTGCCCCAGGGAACAATCTCACTGATCCATCAATAAGGTTAGCTTGGATCTGTCGACTTGTGTACTCCTCAGGCCGAACTAGACTCTGCCTGACAGAGCAACCTGAGGAACCATTGTCTTTCAGGACCTTCACAGGAATGCCTCCCACAAACCCTGGCTGAACAAGGAAGACACTGTCACCTGTGGGAGGGCCTGTGGAGGAAGCAGCCAGCCACTGATGAGGCTGCTGAGTAAACGATGCGGCAAACAAAGTACCCTGAGAACTAGATGCTTGAGGGGCTGTACTCACTGTCTGGGGAGACGGAGCATTGACCACCTGTGGAGGAGGGTTCACTGTCGCTGGGGGACTAGTGAACTGTGGGGAAGTATACCCGTACTGCTAGGGACACCACCACCGTGGTGCTGCTGAGGAATGAAGGCTGCGTTCACCTCCTGCCTCTGATACACTGGGGCTGGTGCTGAAAAGGTTTGTCCCGATCTTTGATTGCGTGGCTGATACTGCTGCTGGCTAGGGTACTTGTTGTACTGCTTCCACTCAGGTTTGTGAGAGTTTTGCCCCTGGTCCTTCTTCTGTGGTTTTGGACCTTGGCCATTATTCTGGGAATGGCCTTGTTGCTGAGGTTCAGTCTGAGACTGTTTCCCAGATTTGTCAGCTTTCCTGTTCCAGGTGTGCTGCTTACGAGTTTGATACCCTTATGCAGTGAAGAATGCATCAGCCTTGTTCACCATTTGGCTGGTATCCCTTACCTGGCAGATCTTAAGCTGAGCCATAAGTTTGGCAGGCCAAGACTTTTCTAGCTGCGTGCGCAGCATAAGGTCGATTATCCACTCATGTGTGGAAGGAGTTTCATCTTTCTCCATCCACTCATCTAAGTAAGCAGTAAGCCGGTCAAGAAACTGAACGGCAGTCTCTTTTTCTTGTAAACGCGCCCTCATAAACTGACTCTTGGCATCGTCAACTGTGTGACCATATGCTTTGACGAGTGCGCCCTTCATCATCTCATACGTGAGATTGTCTCCACGTATTCTGTGGAGAATATCAAGGCCAGGGCCCTCAAATAGGCTAAGAAACTGAAGCTGCTAGCTGCATCATCCAGCTGGTACAGCTGAGCCATGTCTTCGAAACGAGCTATGAATGGCTCGATTCTCTCACCTTCCCTGTATGGAGGAAGCTTGATGTGTGAGGTCGTCAAAACGTGTGCAGGGAGAGCGCTCGTGGAGCTAGGGTTAGCTAGGGTTCTAACTCGAGTTGACGTTCTCTCTCATGTTGTTATCGCTTGTATTCGCATTGTTCTCACTCTTGCAGTAACTCGAGTTCGGGCTGTTTTTGCCTGTATTCGCGTTGTCGCTCGTGTTCACGTTCTCTCTCGCATTCCTCGCGCTGTTCTCGCCCATATTCACGTTCTCTTTCGCGTTCCTCACGCTGAATTCGACGCTCTTCGCGAGCATCATTCTCACGTTGCTGCTCGTAACTAAACCGAGAGAGGACGTAGTCCTTAATTTTCTCAGGGTTGCTAAGCCCCATATCTTTAGCTTCCTGTACACAGACGTCAGTAGACATCATGCTAACTCAGTCTGAGTGAACTAGAGACTAAGTACTGACTGCTATTTTGCAGAGAAATGCCTCTGCAAAATGCCAATAATCAAGAATGAATAATATAGGCACAGGTTAGTGGTGACCAGTGTTATGTAGTTAAACTGGTAAAGAAAGAAAATTAAACAAACAAATGACTGTGAAAACTATTATGTAAAATTAATAGAAATGAATCAATAACCACTAGTAAGATAGTGCCTATAGACTTTAATGATAAATACCTAAGTATGAGTGAGTGAGTATTATCTCGTGAATAACTTTAGAGCTAGGAGTTAATATCCTGGAATGAGGTCGCCAGATGTCGCGGGGTTTTTGAAAATAAGAATTAAATAAAGGTTATGTGTTTTGCTTGAAAATAGAGACAATCAATTGACTTGTGAAAATCAAGCAGTAAGTTTACTTCATGCCGGTTTACTTCGCCAATTCTCTAAGGAGGAGAATTTATAAACTTTCTCAACAGTACACAGGAGAGACTAATTACTCACATGTGCTGTTTGAGTACTGTTAGCCTCTGGAGAAAGTGACTCCACCCCTGACAATCAATAACTAATGCTATTAATGATAAACAGGTTCTTGCCGGTGCATTAACTCCATGCTGGCACAACGGATTTTAGCTTAGTACAAGAGGACTGGCCTAAGTACCAGTTATGAATAATACAAAGTGTTTATGCGAACTAGGAGCGACAAGTAAAATAAGCTTAATGTGGAAAAATAAAACGAGTTTACATTACATTAAGCTCAAGAAAAAGAACTGTAAATTTATTAATTACAATTAAATAAATTTACGTTACATGAGTCTCAAATGAATTCAAAATAAGGAGAACACACTCACTTGCTCACTCAAAAGCTAAACTCTTAAGCCTAGGAAAAACGAAAAGAAATACTGGTCAGTGGAGGGGCTAAGCGGAATGACTGGGCGCTGATACTAGGACGGACGCTGCAATTCGCTGAGCTCTTTGCCGCTTCACACTAGCTGGAGATTTCAGGAACTCGCTGTAGAACGAACCATCTCTCATGACGAACCAAGTCTGACTGACTTCAAATTGTGAGAGAGAGGTGAGGGTCAGCCACGCTTGCTAACGGCCAACGGAAATAATGTGAGCAATACACGCTCAGAATAAATCACTCAGCGAAGGTGCTAATGTCACGCTCAAGGATGATCACTTACGAAACAGTGAAAAATGTTCTAAAAACCGTCCCAATCGAGCGAATGCGTGGACAGTTGAAATGAGCGATACACAATGAGAATTCCACTAGAATTCGCGGTTTTCACAGTGAACAAAAATGTCACGAACTTACAAGCACGCTCGGGCCAATTCGTGACAATCATTCATAATATCCATGTGGTGTGTGCATGTAGGGTTTTATGTATGTGTACATTTAACAATGCAGTACACTACCAGTCAGCTGATTTAGGTGATAACGTTATGTATTTTACCTTTATGCAGCATGTTGCACATATTCACTACTCTAAACGTAACCCACTGTCAAGAACAGTAACAATAAAGCAACTCTTATTCTTATAACTGGCAGACCTTGTTTGCGTGTGTGATAAAGCCTCGAAGCCAGATGATTACCCTGGTTTTTTTTCACTAACTTCAGACCTCGAACTGATAACGCAGCACTGTCTTATTACAGCTGTACAAACTGTCCATTACATGAGGGCTAAAGATACATTATTCTTCTTTACGTTATCTTACTGGTCGGATTATCACGGTTCCCCCAGGTTAACAGGATGCAGCAATACTTGTTTATGGAGCTGGTGGATATGCACCTGACCTGCGGTTCTGCGAACGGAAATGGTAGGGAAGCTGCCCGTCTTTATGCAGAAAGATTCTCCCAGCGACAACTTCCACATCACACTACATTCACATCCACAGACAGAAGGCTGAGAGGGACAGGAAACTCTGGATTCAATCTGTCAGAGACAGGACTACAACGCTTTGTTAGCACACCCCAACATGAAGACAGGATCCTAGAGGCAGTTGCAACGAATCCGCAAGCAAGCACTTGCAGTGTGGCAAATGATGTGGTGGTCAGTCATTTTACTGTATGGAGTATACTTTTCAAACAGCTCCACCCATACTACTTTCAGAGAGTTCAGCATTTACACCCAGAGCACTTTCCATGACACTCAAATTTCTGTCAGTGGTTTCAGTCATTTTACTGTATGAAGTGTACTTCACGAACAGCTCCTTGTCCCATACTACTTTTAGAGAGTTAAGCATTTACACCCAGAGGACTTTCCACGACGCTCAAACTTCTGTCAGTGGATTCCAGACCAAACAGACTTGATCCACATTTTTCTAGCATCATACTGATCACAGATGAGGCATCTTTCACAAGAACAGATATGTTTAACAGCCACATCGTGCATGCTTGGGATGAGGGTGTCTTCGTCTTTGCCATGATTTTCTTCATTTATGCCCAGCAGTTCTCTATCGGATTTAGATCCTGACTGTTGCCAGGCCAGTCGAGGACCTCAATCTGATTATCCTGAAACCATTGTCACCTTTCTTGACTTGTGACACGGAGCTGAATCGTGCATGAAAATGTCGCACCCATGAATAGCAAAAAAATTTAACAAATGATTTTTCAGAACCAATAGGATACGTTTTGGCATGGAATCACTTAGATCTCTAAAATAATCTAAGGACATGTCTTTGCACCAAACATTGGTCAGTTCAGTTTTGAGGTTGTCCAGATCGGGTGTCTTCGTCTCTGTCATGATTTTCTTCATCTATGCCCAGCAGTTTTCTATCGGATTTAGATCCTGACTGTTGCCAGGCCAGTCGAGGACCTCAATCCGTTTATCCTGAAGCCATTGTCACCTTTCTTGACTTGTGACATGGAGCTGAATTGTGCATGAAAGTGTCGCAACCATGAATAGTAAAAAAGTTTAACAAATGATTTTTCAGAACTTGAATGTACTGGCCACCATTCATTATCAAGGTCTTAGGAAGAAAGTAGAGGCCTCCCCTTCCCATTTCACCTGAGAAACACCCCCATACCATTACTGATTGTGGGTGCTTAACAGTCGGCAACGTATAAGCAAGGTCATATCAACTACAGGAGGCAGGGTGACGAACCTTAGCAGAACACACCTGGAACACTTGAAATGTGTTTTCATTGGAAAACAACTTTTCTCCACTCATCCGATGTTCAGTGTTCATACTTCTTGGCAAACTGAATACACTGCTTCTTCAAGTGGTCAGTGAGAAGCGGTTTCTTGGGTGCGATGTGCCTTGGCAAACCCAGCTCCTTCTGTAAGTGGTGTTGGATAGTTCGAATTGAGACGTCTTGTAACAGCTGGGGATGCATTCTCTTCAATTCTGCTGCTGTCAGTTGAGGATTCTTGGTTGCTTTCCTCTTCAGAAGCGTATCTGTACCTCTGGAAGTCGTCCTCTTCTTTCCACCACAATGCTTGTGCTCTGCAGGTGGCAGGCCACGCGATGCAGCAAGAATCTTCATGACGGTCGACTTTGCGTGTCCAGTACGTTCACAAATCGTGTTGATAGGGACACTATCCTACCTCCATGCAATGATATGAACTCTCACACCCCTTGAGCAGTACTTTCCAGGCATGACAACTCAACTCTAGGAAAATAACAGGTCAAACAGTAATGCATACGAGAAAAGAGGGAGGTGCAAGCTCAGAACGACGAGAACATACACTTCCATTCTCGCTTCTGGGCAAGCACTGACGTGCTGAATGTTTCACCACCTCCCACCAAATCCAGAGGAGTTGCCAGTTACTTCTTGACCCAAAAATTCACTTGGTAGAGGTGGAAACACAAAGCAGTGACAGACAACTCTCCCATAGCAATTCTGTGTGTAGGTCCTAAGTCAATTTGCGGTGGGTATAATAAAGATAATAATATTAATAGAGGAAAATTAGAAAGAAATTGATATAATAATAACAATAATAATAATAATAATAATGATATGATACTGGTAATGAAAAAAAATATTCTTCACCAAATCCTAATAAGCATGGATATACAAGAAAATGAGCAGTAAATAATTTTACATGAATGACAAGTGTAGCCTATTATCATTCACTGTAAAGTTAGGACAGTACATCCTCACAGTATGCAAGTTCTGAGTACGCGATCCCCCTTCTATGCGAGGACCTTTTTTTTTTTTTTAGTGTATTTTTTTTTAGTACACCATTTGAACTCCTTGTAGGTGAGATGGGGGGCGAAGAGTGGCCCGAATCCAGGATTACCCCAAGTACACGACATTGCCCCCCCAAGAAGCGATAACGGTTACCTACGCTCTCCCCACCTTGTGACGTCGATGATGCTCACTCGTCATGTGATACCCTTATGTGCCGCTTGGAGGGTGGTGAGGTGAGAGTCCCAGCAGAGGAAACACACGTGCACAGAGGGTACACTCGCTGTTCCAGGTATGTTCCCGTGTAGTCAGAGGCTATTGTTTCTGTAAGCCAAGATGTCTGCCCCCTCCTCCAGGAAGAAGTGCATCACCCACGCCATGAAGATGCAAGTCATTAGGAAGAAGGAGAGTGGGATGGGTAACATGACCATTGGCAAGGAACTAGGCTTGGCAGAATTGTCCGTGCGAACTATATGGGCTAACAGGGAGACCATAAAAAAGACTGTGAAAACATATGGGACAGTGGCATTGGACGGAAGAAGCAGGCTGACCAACCAGGCTATAATTCTTATGGAGCGGTGCCTGGCTACATTTATCCTGAGGAAGGAGAAGGAAGGAATTCCGCTGAACATCAGGGACCAGGCCAAGATTTTCTACAAAGCTGCAGCTCTGAAGCTTGCTGTTAAGAAACCATTTAAAGCCTCCATGGGATGACTTTGCTGCTTTCTGAAGAGGAAGGAGCTGCATCACATTCAGCTCATGGGGGAGCATGCATTAGCAGATGAAATGGCGGCCAGGGATTATCCAGCCATCCTAAAGTGGATAATCGACAAGGGTGGCTACAGCAGGGACCTAATTTATAACATTGATGAAACAGCTCTATACTACAAGGCCATGCCGAAGTGTAAGTAATCCCCGTACTATCCAGACGCCTACTTTCCGGACATCCCCGCTTACCGGATATTTTGGTCTTGGGATCCAATATTCCCAAAATGGGCCAAAAATCGCAAAAAAATATTTAAAAATCCGACTTTTTCCCACCGTAATTTGAACTCAGCGCACGCAGCGTGGGCCAGCCGTGTTTTGGTGCGTTGTTCCACTGCTGTTCGCTAGAGCACCCCTGCATCCTCCCCACTTACCGCCCGTCTCTTGTTGTGAGTGCACGTTCGTGATCATGGCTGCCCACGTGCTCGTTTTTGTGGTGGTGCCTTACCTGCTGCAGGCTCTCCTGCTGCTCTCATATCTCTTATTAGTGTGTGTGATGATGGCCCCGCCGCCTAAGAAGAGGAAGAACGTGGTTTTGACTCTGGAGAAGAAGAGGGAGATATTGGACAAGATGGATGCGGGATGATCTTCCTCACGCATCCTTCGTGAATTCAACCTGGCCCGATCTACTTTGTTTGATATCAAGAGATCCCGCGACAAACTAATGCAGTACATGGCTGACTTCTTGTCGAAAAGCAAATGCAACGTGGAGAGGAAGATGATATTTACTCACAAGTATGCTGAAGTCGACTGCTTCACGTTGATTTGGTATCAACAACAACATGCTGCTGGTGTGCTGGTGTGTGGCACGGAGCTGAAGGCTGCTGCTGAGAAGTTCTCAAGGCTTCACAATGCCCTAGACTTCAAGGCATCTGAGGGTTGGCTCTTCATGTTTAAGTTACGACATGGCCTTCCCAATTGTAAGTCTCATGGCGAAGCTTTGGACGCCAACAAGGATGGAGTAGAGGAGTTTCAGCACAAGGTGAAGTGCTTGATCGACAGGGAGGGCTTCACACTCGGTCAAGTCTACAACGCTGATGAAAGTGGTTTATTTTATCGCTCTTTGCCTACAAACACTCTAGTGGAGGAGACGGAGAAGTGTGTACTTGGCTGCAAGCTCTCCAAGCAACGGATATCTGCTTTGTGTTGTGCCAATGCTAAGGGCATGCACCGGCTTAAGCCCGTTATTGTTGGCCATGCAAAGTAGCCTCGGTGTCTTCATGGGGTGATGGATGTCCTTCCTGTCGTTTGGTACCATTCTTTGAAGGCATGGTTCACTGTCCAGATCTTCAAAGACTGAGAGCACACCGGGAACATGTAGAGTTTGTTCTCGACTACCTGGAACACTCGGACTGCGACAACGAGATGGGGCCCTTAGGACTTGTGGAGGAAGTGCGTGCTTTCAGGCACATCATTAATCGTTCCTTGCATCAATCAACCATTGACAGCTTTTTCAGACCTGTGACCCCCTCTGTGCCCAGCCCTGGCTCCACTCCATTTTCTCCCCAAGACAGGCCCTCATCCTCTGAGCCACAGCCCAGCACATCAGGCACTGTGGAGTCACCACTTGACATGAGTTTGTGCCTCTCTTCAGAGTTGTCTGCGGTGGGTACTCCATCACCACGACCCAGCGACGCACCCCTAGGTCACCTGCATCAGCTACTTTCAGACTCTGACAGTAATTAAACGGCAAGAACTTCTCCACTAGACCACACGGGAATTTACAGTGTTGTGCAGTGAAAAAAAAAAACAGTGCATAATGTTAAGAAATTAGACTTCTGAGTGCAAAGACTAAAGTGCAGAGTGCAACACTGATTTTATAGACTTTCAATGTAGCACAAATAAACTAGAGTGTGTTATGTTTAGAAAATGGATTTATGAGTGCAAAGACTATAAGTGCAGAGTGCAACACATTTCATTAAGGTGCAATGGAGCGCAAGTAAGACTAGAGTGTGCAGTGTTAAGAGAATGGAATTCTGAGTGCAAATGACTAAGTTCAGTGCAAGACTTCATGTACAGTGTACTGCAGGTGCTTCAGGTACTCCTTTACTGTCAGAGTCTGAGAGGAGGCGGGATATTCATCTAGATGGCCAGGGAGTTGCTGTAAGTACCCAGAATGTTTCATATTGTACTGTATTTTCCATACCTACCTCTAACACCTCATTTCACTCTTTTATGTCCCTTATTGGTGTGAATAGGGTATTAGGTGCTATGCATGTGCAGCAGAGAGGTGTTTTTCTGAGTTAGGCTAGGCTAGGGTCGATAACTACCAGTCCAGGAGCCAGGGACTTGTTGTAAGTACCCAGAATGTTTAATATTGTATAAACTCACCTCTAAAACCTCATTTTATGGTTCTTTTGCATTTATTTCAGTCTTTTATGTCCCTTATTGGTATGCTATGCATGTCCAGAGGGATCTGTATAGGTGTTTTTCTGAGTTAGGGTCCATAAGTACAAGTCCAGGATGCTGGGTCCCACTATCCGGATGGGACCACTTTCTGGACATGCCTTTGGCTCTATTACATCGGATAGTGGAGGGATTACTGTATTAGTAAGCACTAGCACCAGGCCCGGGGCAGAAAAATCGACAAGAGCAGGATAACAGTCATGTTTGCCATGAACTTACACTAACACAAGATGCGGCCTGTTGTGGTGCATCCACCCCAGATGTTACAAGAATCTGCGCTGCATGGATGACAGCGAGGTATAATGGTACAGCAACTCCAATGGTTGGATGACAAGCAGCATCATTTCCGAGTGGCCGTTGCGGCATTTCATCCCTGATGCCAAGGCAAAATCCAGAGAACTTGGCATCCACTTCAAGATGCTGTTCATCCTTGGTAAAGCCCCAAGTCATCCAACCTGGCTAGCAGACCTTAGCAAGGAATGCAAGATCATTTTTCTCCCAAGAACAACCTCTCTCATCCAACCACTAGACCAGGAGTTGATTGCAACGGTCAAGCAGCTATACAACCAACGCCTCTACGATCACCTCCACAGCAAGACCGACAGCTGTGAGGAACTGCAGGCAATTCTTGACTTGAACACAGTTGGGAGTGATGTCATGTATGTCGAGGATGGTTTAGACTCGCCACCCGCTTCACCTGCTTCATCCTAACTAAGCACAGCATCCGCACAACCAACTCCAACTCCTGAGAATACTATTATGTCTTTTTGGTGGTCATTCAACCTCAAGGATGCCATCACTCTCTTGTTGTCCTCTTGGGCAGATATAACCACTGCAACAATTAACCATGCTTGGTGCCTCCTCGTACCACACCTGTGTGAAATCGCACTGGGAAGCGGCTTTCAGTCCCTGGCTGCTGCCGAGCCAGCCACTCTCACAGGTGCACAAGCTGTGCCCGGGTTTCAGGCTGTCTCTCTGGAGGAGATCAGAGGTTTACATTCGGCAGCAGCAGAGCAGGATCTCCAGGAAATCATGCAGCGAGTGGATGAGGCCAACACAGAGCAGGAGATCGCAGCAATGCCAGCAACACCAGTGATGGAGAGTGAAGATTTGTCCATGATGGAGATCAGCAGGGTACTGTGTGCCCTTGATGAATTCAAGGAAGAATTCAAAGACATCGAACGCTCTCAGTGGTGAGTGGAGGAGGTAATGTCTTCACTGGACAAAACTTTTCGCTTCTACACTGACAAGTAGAACCAGGAAGTAAACAGACACAAGCAAACACTCATCACCCGTTACCTTCGGCTTGAAGAAAGTGAGGAATTGCTCCCTTCAACATCAGAAGAGCCATATCCTGAGGAGGATCAAGAGACTGATACGATGTCTGAGGTGTCAGAAATAGACTTTGAAGAGTTTATGAACGAAGTGAGTGCATTAGCTGGTGCAAGTGTCGAAAGTGCTGGTGACGAAAGTGGTGAGAAAGGTGGCATGTTGGGTAGTGTGGTGGGTGATGCAGGAGATGCACGCTAGATGCCTCATCCTGCCTCGGATCCTCTTCTTACCTCCAACATACCTGTTGTCCTCTTGGGTAAAGGTGAGCAGCCATATTCTTGTTGGTTTAGTTAAGCCGTATCCATGTTGATTTACCTAGTAAAACCATAATCTTGTTGGTTTACTTTATCTTAGGTAATATGTCTTAGATAGTTTCCCTGTACAGTACAATACTTAGATCTGAAAGGGGTCTCAAGGGTTGCCCATGAAGTAATTTTTCCCATAGGTTTATGTATTCACAGTATGCGAATTCCTAGTATGCGACGTCCTCTGCTGCCCATATACTCACATACTGTGGGGATGTACTGTATTTTAACAATTAGTGTGATTTATAAGCGGACTTAAAAGCTGATAGTTCGTTTTTATCCCGAATACTACATGGGATACTACTACAATTTTTTGCCCTGCGATATGTAATTCATGACTGGGATTGGCTTGTGCTCATAAACGGAATTTTAAGCTGTCTACTGATTCTGAGATTATATGTTTCAATTGCATTAAATTGGAAATAGTTATTTTCTATCAATTTATTAACTGATTTATATATGAATAAGGCGGAACAATAGAGGTTAATATCATTCAGTTTTAAGATAATCCATCCATCCATCCATTGCCAGATGCCATGTATCCCAAATGGGGTGGCCAAGGGCTTAGAGTTAATTGTTTTACAGGGAGGGGCACTAATCCTCCACCAACCCCACTTGACACGTAGGGATGCCAACAGCATCCGGTGTTCCTAGGCGGTCACCCATCCAAGTACTAACCAGACCCAACGTTGCTTAACTTCGCTGATCGAATGGGAAGCGGTGTACTCAACGTGGCATGGCCGTTGGCATAATAATAATAATAATAATAATAATAATAATATGATACTGGTAATAAAATAAAAATATCCTTCACCAGTTCCTAATAAGCATGGATATATAAGAAAATGAGCAGTAAAAATTTTTACAGCAATGACAAGATGGAGTAGACTAGCACCAGTCGAGCAGGGCAGTACTTCCGAGGTGGATGGAAAGCTGATGATAGGGAGTGCTGGAGCTCCCGTTTCATCAGCCATCAGGACTAGTTCCTGATCATCCCCCTTTGCTGAACTTTTTCAGTGTCTCAGTTACACAGAGAGTAGGCCAGCATGCTCTCCAGTACAAATTTCTCTAACTATCTACACCAAACTACATGCACAGTACACACTACACTTCCTTTTCCAAAATTCAAAAATGTCGTCTCATCACCAAGCCTCGGAGTCCCCAGGGGGGGGGGACCATAAATGCCCCCACCATCTGCCCCTCTCCCGGTGATGACTCGAGGTGCCTGGAACCACTGTCTGACTCTCTTCTTCTTCATTTTGGCAACATTTGCGGCCTTTCCTCTAACTTTCGCTCTGTTGAGCACCACCTCTACTCCTCTAAACCTCACCTTCTTTTTCTAACTGAGACTCAGCTGTCTGAGGCAACTGACAGCAAACCCTTTTCTGTATCCCCCTACTTTCTCTATACTCATTTCAAAGCCAAAGGTGGCTGTTGTGTATATATACGCAATGACTTATCTTGTTCTCGTGTTCCTGAACTTGATTCTTCTGAATTCTCTACACTCTGGCTTCTGCTTTCCTGTCATTTTCTGACTAAATATATCTGTGCTGTTTACTTATCCCCTAATTCTACTGACTATCAAAAATTCTTCGACTATCTTACTTCAACGATGGAACACATTCTATCCATTTCTCCTTTCTCTGAAATCTCCATTCTAGGAGATTTCAATGTTCACCACCACCTTTGGCTCTCCTCTCCTTTCACTGATCCACCTGGTGAACAAGCCTACATCTTTTCTATCCTTAATGACCTAGAGCAGCTTGTACAGCACCCTACCCATATCCCTGACCACCTTGGAGAGAGCTCCAACATACTTGACCTCTTCCTCACAACTAATCCTTCTGCTTACTCTGTTAATCTTTTCTCTCCGTTGGGCTCCGCCGATCACAACCTTATCACCTTAACCTGTCCTATCTCTCCGGTAAGGCCTGTGGACACTCCAGGGAAACGTCGTCTGTGGCATTTTGGAGCCGCGGACTGAGAGGCCCTCAGGCAGAACTTCTTTGATTTTCCCTGGAATGATTATTGCTTCCATGGCCGTGAGCCATCTGAGTGTGCCTTGCGCATTACAGAGGTTATTCTCTCGGGCATGGAAGCATACATTCCCTTCTCATGTCCTTTGACTAAAGCAAGAAAGCCTTGGTTTAATCACGCTTGTTCTAATGCTGTCCGCAACAAGGAGAAGGCCTACAAAAGGTACTGGAGCCAAACCACCCCTGAATCACATCATCTTTACGTTTCTGCCCGGAATCGTGCTAAGTCTGTTCTTCGCTCTGCTAAAAATAATTTCATCCATACTAAATGCTCTCAACTCTCCAACTCAAATTCTTCCCGCTCCTTCTGGCACCTTGCCAAAACCCTTTCTAACAACTTTACCTCATCATCCTTCCCTCCTCTTTTCTACTCTGATGGTTCTGTAGCTATTTCTTCTACTGATAAAGCAGATCTCTTCGCACAGACTTTCTCCTCCAGTTCCACCTTAGACGATTCCAGTGCTGTTCCTCCATCACTTCCCCCCTCTGACTTCCTCATGGCTGTCATTAAAATTTCTTTAGCTGATGTATTTTCTGCCATCATTGGCCTCAGTACTAACAAGGTATATGGGCCTGATGGGGTCCCTCCTGTTGTTCTCAAGAACTGTGCTTCAGTGCTTACACCCTGCCTAGGCAAACTCTTTCGCCTTTGTCTGTCAACTTGTACCTTTCCTTCTTGCTGGAAGTTTGCTCTCATTCAGCCAGTCCCAAAGAAGGGGGACCACTCCCAACCCTCCAACTATCGTCCAATTGCTTTAAGGTCCTGTATTTCAAAAGTTTTCGAGTCAATTCTCAATAGAAAAATTTTAAGGCATCTTTCCTATCACAATCTTCTTTTTGATCGTCAGTACGGGTTCCGTCAGGGACGCTCCACTGGCGATCTTCTCACCTACCTTTCAGACTCCTGGTCATCCTCCTTTCGGGACTTTGGCGAAAGCTTTGCCACTGCACTTGACATCTCAAAGGCTTTCGATCGAGTCTGGCATAAATCTTTAATTTCCAAACTGCCCTCCTACGGTATCTATCCTTCTATCTGTGCCTTCATCGCTAGCTTCCTTTCTGGTCGTTCTATAGCCGCTGTTGTAGACGGCCATTGTTCTTCTCCTAGATCTATCAACAGTGGTGTTCCTCAGGGCTCTGTCCTATCACCAACTCTCTTCCTTTTATTCATCAATGATCTTCTAAGCTGTACATCTAACCCTATCCACTCGTCCGCTGATGACTCCACCCTTCACCTTTCCATTCGGTTCCCGCAACACCCATCTCAACAGTTACTTCAACAAACAAGGGATGAGGCTATGGCACACCTAATGTCTGACTTGGCTCGTATCTCTGACTGGGGTAAAAATAATATGGTTGTTTTTAATGCATCTAAGACTCAGTTCTTACACCTTTCAACCCGACAAAATCTTCCACAGGTATACCCATTAATGTTTAATAATATTCAGCTTAGTCCTGCATCATCCCTGAACATGCTTGGGGTTTCATTTACTCGGGACTTATCTTGGAAAGATCATATTACATCTCTTGTAAAATCTGCTTCCAAGAGATTGGGTGTGCTAAGTCGACTCCACTCTTTCTTTACCCCTGCACAATTGTTGACTCTATACAGGGGTTTTATCCGCCCCTGTGTGGAGTACAACTCTCATGTGTGGGGAGGCTTCCCACATACAGCTCTTCTCAATAGGGTGGAGTCAAAGGCTTTTCGTCTCATTAACTCTCCTCCCCTTACTGACTCCCTTCAACCCCTGTCTCTTTGCAGCACTGTTGCATCTTTATCTCTTTTCTATCGCTACTTTAATGGTCACTGCTCCTCTGAACTGTCTGCTTGTATTCCTCCACCTCTACGACGGGCGCGTAGCACCCATCTGGCAGCAAACTCTCATCCCTTTTCTGTCCACTTCTCTAATGCAAGCGTTAACCGTTACTCCCAGTCTTTCATTTATGCAACAGGTCAACTCTGGAACTGTCTCCCTCTGTCTGTATTTCCTGCTGCCTATGATCTCCAGTCTTTCAAACGCAGTGTGTGCAGGCATCTCAAAATGATCTGATCTTGAATTTGGCTCTCTATTGTATTTTGTTTTTCTCTTGGAGGGAACTGTTACTGCGGGCTCATGGCCTTTGGTTCCTTCTTCCTTGCATAAAAAAAAAAAAGCCTATTTTCTTTCTTTGTAAAGTTAGTATTTTGACAATAAGTGTGCTTTATAAGTAGACTTAAGAGCTGATAATTCACTTTTATCCCAAATACTACAAGGGATACTACTCCAATTTTTTGCCCTGCGATATGTAATTAATGACTGGGATTAGCTTGTGCTCATAAAGGGAATCTTAAACTGTCTACTGTTTCTGAGATTATATGTTTCATTTGCATTAAACTTGAAATGGTTATTTTCTGTTAAGTTAGTAACTGATTTATATATGAAAAAGACTGAACAATAGAGGTTAATATCATTCAGTTTTAAGATACCAAGTCTCTTAAAGCAGGGAACAGTGTGGTCATACTTCTGTAGGTGATCTATCATTTTTATGGCTCTCTTCTGAGCAATAAAATGACTATTTAAAGCAGACCTACCAGCACCTCCCCATACAGTATTACAATAAAAAAGTAGTGGAAATATTAATGAATAATAAATAAGCTTTAATCCATCATGTCCGAGGGTTGTTTTCACCACCCTAACCACCAGCAGGTGTTTTTCTTAAAAATCATCGTTATTTAAACCATAATTTCTCAGCTAAACTTATAATATAAAATTATAGTACAATGTACTTTTACAATATGATCCAATAACCATAATAATAATACAATAACAATAATACTACAAAACACTAAATCATGTATACATGTCACCCGGATGTCCCCAAGTCGTCATGTATACAGTACATGTCACCCGGACGGATGGGGTTAAGGCTGAAGTTGTTAGCTTATCACGATTCAGAAGCATTATTCCATACTGATTGCTTAATTTGTTTTTTTGATGGTGATTATGAAGGTGCCATGACAAACTTTCTTCAATTATGACACCCCAAAACTTAGTACTGCTCACTCACTCAAGCACCTAATTGCCAATTACAATGTTTGGTTGAATAAATATCCTGCTTTCCCTATGAAAAACAATGTGAGTCTTACGTATATTAAGCGTGAATTTATTACCTCTAATTCCATAGTTTTTTTTTTTTTTTTTTTTTTATGTGACGGAGTCTGGGCATAGGCTTCACAGCCAGCTTTCAAGGCCCAGTAGTCCTCCTACGTACCAGTCACCTCTACAGTTGGTAGCATACTAAAAGCAAGTTCTTGTCTGTTATGCAGAAAAGATTCATAATCAGATTGTGAGTCAGTAATTTGCTCAGTTAGATTTTTGGCAATATGGTGAAGTAATTATTAAAATGTTCTGCGGTTTCATGAGGCTGACTTACTTCGTTCTTGTGAACAACAAAAACATAATTTTTACTCTGGGATACAGCGGATTTATTTGGTATGGAGCTGATTGTATTCCACGTTTTCTTACTGTTTCCTGCATTTTCATTTAGTTTGTTCTTATTGTACTTAGCTTTTGCTTTTCGTATTGTAGCTATAACTTTATTACGAAACTTACAGAATGTCTCATTGTATGTAATAGCTTGTTTTTTCATACTTTCTTTGAAGTTTGTTTCTTTCTTTGATCATTAGTTTTAATTCTGTTGTAATGCAAGGCTTGTCAAAATGCTTAGACAGTATCTTTCTTTTGTTTAAATGGGAAATGATTATAAAACATAGTAGAGAATATAAGACTAACATTACTGTATCCTATTTGAGGGTCTTTAGCACAAAAAAAAAAAAAAAAAAAAAAACAGATCCCAGGACACATGAGATACTTTTTCTTTAACCTTTCATTACCCCTGTGGGGTATTCAAACATGGTTAGTCCGGTGGGGTGTTCCAACACCCCAATACAAAAATACATGTAGTGTTACTAACATGTAAAAGAGCATATTCCTGCAATCACTAATGAAAAGATTGAATGCCTTATAGGTGGTGTTTATTAATTTACAATAAAAAAATACAATGAATTATAATATTAATAAAAAAAAAAACAAATGGACATATCTCATTTGTCAGGTAAACACACACAGGAAAATACATTTTGTGAGTATTAAAATCAGTATAATGATAAACAATATGCAAAAATAAGATTTAAAAAATGACAATCTATTATCACAATATGATCTAAATGGTTAGTTTGATGGGGTGACTGGACACCCTAGGGGGGGGGGAAGTGCCCCTCTCTCTCACTACAGCAGAGGCAGGACTACAAACAAATCGACATGCTCCCTTCCCTCACTAAATCAGGAGAGTACAGGAATGGGAGAGAAATATTTGAATTACCGGCTAGGAAATATGAGCTTTAAAAAAAAAATGTGGTGCCAAACACCCCATCTGACTAACAAAGGGTTAAAAACACTAATATTACTTTCACTAAAATCCCTGTAATTTACTATGATTTCTCCCTCTTTTAACTTCTCTTTGGTTAATTTAAACATAGAGATAACAGGAAAATTGTCTGAGATGTTATTAAAAAATATGTTATTTATTACACAGTTTTTATAATTATTCGTCCATATGTGGTCAATAAGTGTGGCAGATGTTAAAGTAACATGGGTTGGTTGGTTTATGGTATTGTAAAAATTATGCGAGTAACAGATGGATGAAAGGTCAGTAATTCTCGGATTTGTATGGCTCTTAAGAAGGTCAGTGTTAATGTCACCACATATATAACGACTCTTATCTGCCGAACTAAGGGTATCCATAATGTTACTAAAATCATTAAGAAAGTGTATCATGTTAGTGCTGAGGCATCTGCGTATAATCCCTATGATTACACTTTCTGCATTTGATTTCACTTCAATAAACATAGTTTCAATGGGCTCCCTTGTGATGGTTAAATTTTTTCTAACGTTGCCTGAATAGTTATGCCTTACATATAGGGCAACCCCGCTGCTGCTTCATGAGCAGTTATTTGCGAAAAGGGTATAATCAGGATTTTTTTATAAGTGTTCAATGTTATCAGACAATTTTGTTTTGCAGAGACCTACAATATCAAATCGGTACCTGATAGGATCGAGACACTGATAGAAAAAATCATCATTGTGCAATGGCAAGGTTCCAACATTATGGCACACAAGGGAAAATGGCATTGTTAGAAATGATTTAACCGTTAAAAGAGAGCACATTGAAACTATCTTTATTGAAGTGAAATTAAATGCAGAGTGTGTAATTATAGGGATTATACACTGACGCCCCATCACATGACTTTAGTAACATTATGGATACCCTTACTTCAGCTGGTAAGTCTCGTTATATATGTGGTGACTTTAACATTGACCTTCTTAAGAGCCATACAAATCTGAGAATTACTAACTTTTATCCATCTGTCACTCGCATAATATTTACAATACCATAAACAAACCAACCCGTGTTACTTTAACATCTGCCACACTTATAGACCATTTATGGATGAATAATTTTAAAAATTGTGTAATAAGTAACATAATTTTTAATAACATCTTGGACCATTTTCCTGTTATTTCTATGTTTAAATTAGCCGATGAGAAGTTAAAAGAGGGAGAAATCATAGTAAATTACAGGGATTTTATTAGTAATATTAGTGTTTTTAACCCTTCATTAGTCAGGTGGGTTGTTTGGCACCCCAGTTTTTTTTTTTTTAAAGCTCATATTTCCTAGCTGGTAATTCGACTATTTGTCTCCGTTCCAATACTCTCTTGATTCAGTGAGGGGAGGGAGTATGCGGATTGGTTTAGTCCTTCCTCTGCCATAGTGAGAGAGAGGAACACTTCTCCCCCCCCCCCTTGGTGTCTCCAGTTATTCCATCAAACTAACCATTTAGATGATATTGATATAGATTTTTTTTAAAATCTTATTTTTGCATATTGTTTATCATTATACTGATTTAAAAAATCACAAAATGTATTTTTCTGTGTGTGTGTACATGACAAATGAGATAAGAGTCCATTTGAAAATTTTTACTGATACTACGATTTATTGTATTTTATCATTATAAACTAATAAACACCGCCTACAAGGCATTCAAACTTTTCATTAGTGATTGCAGAGATATGCTGAAGTGGCAGTATGAATATATTTTACACGTTAGTAACACTACTGTACATGTATTTTTGTACTGGGGTGTTGTAACACCCCACCGGACTAACCACATTTGAATATCCCACACGACTAACGAAGGGTTAAAGAAAAGGTAACTCAAGTGTCATGGGATATTGTTTTCTGTGCTAAAGACCCTCAAGTAGGATACAGTTAATTTTAGTCTTATATTCTCTACTATGTTTTATAATAATTTCCCATTTAAACAAAGAAAGATACTGTCTAAGCATACTGACAGTTTTTACATTATGACAGAACTAAAACTAATGATCAAAGAAAGAAACAAACTTCAAAGAAAGTATGCGAAACAACCTATTACATATAGTGAGACGTTCCTTAAGTTACCAAATGAAGTTACACCTACAATACGAAAAGCAAATGCTAATTACCACAAGAACAAACTTGAAAATGCAGGAAACAGTAAGAAAACGTGGAATACAATCAACTCCATACAAAATATATCCAGTGTTTCCCTGAGTAAAAACTGTTTTCGTTGTTCACAATAACGAAGTATATCAGCCTCAGGAAATCGCAGAACATTTTAATCATTACTTCACCAATGTTGCCAAAACCTAACTGAACAAATTACTGACTCACAATCTGATTATGAATTTTTTCTGCATAACAGTTCGTTCGTTCGTTGAAAGATTCCCTGCACATATAGTGCAGGCCGGGCCATACATTAGCCCGGTCAGTGGTGTATGGGCTGATTAAAGAAAACAGTAAGTGGGGAAGACAGGATCTGGGGATTGCCCAGCACACACGTCCTGTCTCCTGACTGGCTTTGTGCTGTGTGTGTGTGTGTGTGCATAACAGACAAGAACATGCTTTTAATACGCTACCAACTACGGAATTAGAGGTTACAAACACTATAAAAAATTCTAAGGAATGCTGGTGCTGGATATGACGATATACCTATGTTTATTATTAAAGAGATTAGTGACATCTTGGCTCCTGTACTTGTCTTTCTCTTCAGCCTTTCCTTTCCATCGAGAATTTTTCCAGATCTTCTAAAAATAGCAAAGGTTATACAAATATTTAAATCTGGTGATCGAAACCTTCTGCGTAATTTTCGTCCTATCTTCATACTGCCAGCAATTAGTAAGACAACTGAGAGGCTAGTTTATTGTAGATTGGTCAGGTTTTGTGCGGATAATAATATTATAAATGGTTCACAATTCGGGTTCAGGGAAAAGTTATCAACTGAGAGTGCTTTTTTATCATTTACTAAAGACGTATTGTACTCCGTTGATGAAAACAAATTTACTGTGGGTATAATTTTGGACCTGGCAAAGGCATTTTACACAGTAAACCACAAAGTTTTATTTTTAAAACTTGAACGTTATGGAATAAGGGGTACTGCAAATAATTGGTTTTCTTATCTAGGTAACTGTAAACTAGTTTCTTAATTTCGTCAATGCCAGTCCCGTTATATGCCCATAGAGTATAGAGTTCCACAGGGATCGGTCTTAGAACCGCTCCTATTCTTAATATATATAAATGACATTGTTAATTCAAGACATCACATGAAATGCCTATTGTTTGCCGATGATAGTACCTTCTGTGCTAGCCATCACAATCTCCATGAGCTGTCTAATAACGCAAAGCATAGCTTAGCCAATGTATGTAAATAGATTTCCCGTAATAAACTCACGCTTACTGTTAGTCAGACTCACTACATTATTTTTCATAGGAAAAAGAGCATAATTATTAAACCAAACATTGTAACTGGTGATTAGATGCTTGAGCGAGTGAGCAGTACTAAGTTTCTGGGTGTCATAATTGAAGAAAGTTTGTTATGGCACCTTCATATTCACCATCAAAAAAACAAAATAAGCAAACATTGTGGAATAATATATCTGAATAATGATAAGCTAACAACTTCAGCCTTAAAACTTAATTTTTATATGTTAATATTTCCACTACTTTTTTTATTGTAATACTATATGGGGAGGTGCTGGTAGGTTTGCTTTGAATAGTTTTTTATTGCTCAGAAGAGAGCCATAAGAATGACAGATCACCTACAGAAGTATGACCACACTGTTCCCTGCTTTAAGAGACATGGCATCTTAAAACTGAATGATATTAACCTCTATTGTTCAGTCTCATTCGTATATAAATCAGTTACTAACTTAATAAAAAACTATTTCCAGTTTAATGCAAATAAAACATAATCTCAGAAAGAGCAGACAGCCTAAATTTCCCTTTATGAACACAAGCCAATCCCAGTCATTAACTACATATTGCGGAGCAAAAATAATTGGAATAGTATCCATTGTAGTAGTCGGGATAAAGGTGGACTATCAGCTTTAAAATCTGCTTATAAATCACACTTATTGTCGAAATACTAATTTACAACAAATGAAAACAGACTACACTTGTCATTACGGTAAATAATTACCACTCATTTTCTTGTATATCCATGCTTATTAGGATCCAGTGAATGATATTGTTATTTTCTTACCAGTATTGCAATATTATTATTATTATTATTATTATTATTATACCAATTTCTTCCTAATTGTCATCTCTATTAATATTATTATCTTTATTATTATTATTATTATTTTTATTATTATTATTATTATTATTATTATTATTATTATTATTATTATACCAATTTCTTCCTAATTGTCATCTCTATTAATATTATTATCTTTATTATTATTATTATTATTTTTATTATTATTATTATTATTATTATTCGAATTATTATTATTATCATTATTATCACTATTACCGTCATACTTATCATCATTGTTATTATTACTGCCACTTCCACTAACTGCCGATACAACGACTCTTAGTACAAATACTTCAGTATGTTCTAGTTATAAATTAGCCAGTGGCATATATAGCTTTGACCAATGCTGCTTATAACCAGGTGCATTTAAGGAGAGTGTCCACTCTCAAAAGGCTCAGACATAATTATATTATTATTTTCTTTCTGTATACCTTGTATTGTTAATTAGCTAAGTAAAATATTTGACTTTGCCCCAAGTATATGTACTCCTCGACATCTTCAAGAATTTCTTCACTTATTCTGATTCGGCTCTTTGGTGTTTGTGGATAAAACATTACATGTTTTACTCCAGTTCATCTTTAGCCCTACTTTGAGACTTTCTCTGTTCAGGTCATTTAACATTTCTTGCATTGTCTCTGCAGTTTTTGAGATTAGGACAATGCCACCTGCAAATCTTAAATGGTTTAGCTTTTCTTCATCTGTGTTCACTCCTTTGTTCTACCAGTTTAGCTTTCTGAAAACACCTTCTAGGCATGCTGTAAATAATTTTGGTGAAATTGTATCTCCCTCATGCTCGCCGTTCTCAATCTTTATTATTTCCGAGTCCTTATATATTTTAACTGTAGGAGTTCTCTTTTTACTAGTATTTATGTTTTCGCACAGTTTTACAATGTTCTCATTCACTCCTTGTTCTTGCAATGAATTTATAATTGCTATGTGCTCCATTCAGTTAAAAGCCTTTTTATTATCAACAGAACATAAGCACAATGGTTTATTATATTCTGTAGTTTTCTCAATTAGCTGATTCATTGTGTGTAGATGAGCAGTAGTCTAATACCCACTTCGGAATCCTGCCTGTTCACGAGGTTGGTATTCCTTCAAATTTGTTATTCTGTTTGTAAGGACTTTAGCGAAGAGCTTGTAAATTACGGATAATAAGCTAACCGGTAGATAATTACTAAGCTCTTATGAGTCACTTTTTGTAAAGTAAAATAGCTATTGCATTACACCATGTTTTAGGAACTTTCTTCTTTTTTATACATTGAGTAAATAAGTGAGCAAGCCTGCTTTGTACTTCTACTCCTGCATCCAACAGTATATCTGCTACTGTTCCAGCTTCTCGTGGAGCCTTCCCTCTTTTCATATTTTTAAGAGAAAAATTTACTTAGTCTGGTGTTACCTCAGGTATTTCACTTGTGTCAACTGAAAAGTTAGCTATTGTTACTACTGTCTTTGATGCATACAGTTCTTTGTGAAATTCATCAACTCTCTTTACCATCTTATCTCTGCATTTAATGACTTCACTATTTTCGTCATTCATTAATGTAATGTGTTGCTTTCCTAATGCCATTCAACTTCGGACCTGTCTCAGGCTTTTCCTTTTTTTGATGGTTTGTTTGATCAGATCCATGTTTCTCATTCCTTTTTCTTCTCTTTGTCTCTAGTTGATAAGCATCTTTAATTCCGCTCATTGTATTTCATCTTTGTTTTCGCTTTCAGTTCCTTTTTTTTTTTTTTTTTTTTTTTTTTTTTTGCATAACCTTGAGTGTCTTTTATGAATACCTCTTGGCTTTGGTTGTATCTGGTTTTCCTAGCATCTCCGCTGATTCTTTAGCACTTTTGTTAGTCTGTCATTCAGCTCGTCAGTGTCACATTCAGCATTACCTAGAACCTGATGTGTTCTTTACTTCCAACTGAATGGGTTCTTTGTCTTCGATTACTTCTACTGGACATATCTTTTCATCTTTGATCATCATCTTCCTTTCACTTCTGAAATTGTATCTGGCTGTGCAACCCACCAATCTATGGTCACTTCCTATATATACTTTGTTGATAACTGTGACATTGCCATTTTGTTATCCTTATCTGCTATAATATTGTTGATTACATTCTTTGTTTCTCCGATAAGGCTTTTCCAGGCCCACTTTCTCTTTGTTCTTTTGGAAAAGAATGTGTTCATTTTTCTCATGTTATACATTTTAGCAACATTTACCACCATTTCTCCTCTTTCATTCCTTTCTCCAACTCCAAATTATCCCATACATGTTTGTCCATTTTTTGATTTCCCAACTGTTGCATTGAAGTCTCCCATGAGTATAGAATATGTGGTCTCTTCTTCTTCCATAAGCTGGGAGATGTCATCATAGAATGTTTCTATTTTTTTTTTTTTCTGAGCTTTGAGAAGTTGCTGCATATACTGTACTTGAATTACTTTCAGGATATATATTTTGCATAGCCTAATTACAGCCAATGCTGCTCTGTCAGATACACGGCTGAATTTAACAATGTTGTCTGCAAGATTTCTGTTAATTAGAAATCCTACACCACTGATTCATTCGTTTTGCCATCCTTTATAGTAATATGGGTGGTTGCTGTCTTTGAGCTGAATTTCTTTTTCTTCTTTTCTGTGGGTCTCACTCAAAGCTACAATATCCCAACTAATGTTTTCCAGTTCAGTTATTAAGTTATCAAGTTTTAGTCTTCTTTGAGGCTTCTTACATTGTATGCATAGATCTTCATGTATTTCCCAGTCTCTATCTTGGCAACACAGTACCTAGCCTACTCATTTTCGGTGGCACACTGCCCTTAAGCACAGGAGGCAGTGCTGTTCGACCCTTAGTGAACAATGATCCAACAGGAACGCCCGTGACATTTGCAATATATATATATATATATATATATATATATATATATATATATATATATATATATATATATATATATATACACACTCCTCTCTCTGCTCCATGACCTACTCCTTCACTCCTGCTCATCTCTGGAGGCTTGGAGACGGTGGGAAGGGCACGGGCACACTCTCCCCACACGGCTAAAGGCTGAGCCACGCATGCCTGCATTGCACCGAGGGGCAGAGCTTGTGTGCCACCGGATCAACACCATGGTGCCTCTCTCTGCTCCAAGGCCTCCTCCTTCGCTGCTGCTCTGGAGGACTGATATATATATATATATATATATATATATATATATATATATATATATATATATATATATATATATATATATATAGATATATATATATATATATATATATATATATGAGGACTGATATATATACTGTATATATCTATCTATCTATCTATCTATCTATATATATATATATATATATATATATATAAAACAGCCATTGGACCCCCTCTCAAGTATTAACCCCCATCCACTGGGGATTTCTCGCCATTGCCCTCTCATCACGGGGAATTTCCGAGATTTTGGAAAAAATACCCACTTGAAACCGTAATATCTGCCAAACTATAATAGCTAGAGAAGAAAAATAAAGATACATAAGAATCACCTCTTGCATATGAATGTATGTCGATGTCTCCTGGTGGTCCGGTCGATGAGTGAGGATAAGTTGACGACAACTGGCTTTACACGCTTAGGCGGGCTGATTCAGAGCACGTGACCTTGGACTCCCTGGCTAACATTGGCAGCACTGATCGGGCTAGTTATTGTAACACTGCCCAGGCATCCTTGGAAGGAATGTGGAAAATTCCACACACTCCTCGACTTGTCCATACTCACCATCGTAAGGATGAGTCATCACTCTGTCCATGTGGCTCCACAAAGTGTTTTCCGCCCACTTCATTGTCACTATGCCCGGTAGGTGTGTGGGAGAATAATAGCTTTTTCATTTTCTGTACTCATTTCTTGTGTCAATTATAATTATTTCCCTCTACTACGACGCGTATAACTGCACTTGACATCATGAAAACGGGTAATTGCATTTTGACATGTAAATGCTGTGGCTGTTTCACGCAGTATGGTTGAGTATGAGGTAAATACTTGTACTATAATTCAGACTGATTTGTACTAGTCAGGAGCATCGTTAAAATGTTACAAATATTATATACAATATACATTATTTGCACATAACATCACAAATACGCTTATGCTCACATATTCAACACTAGTTTCTGAGTAACGAGGGAAAAAATAAGTTATAGCCAACTAGGTATCTTTTTTTTTTTCTTTTTTTTCTGGCCCACTCACAAGTGGCTTTCATTCATGTAACAGGTAGACTAACTCAACATATTTCCAATAACTGTTTCACCAATAATCAATAAACAGTAACACTTATTACATTGCACTTGTAAAACTTATAATTAAACGCTTAAAAGATATAACTTATAATATCTAAAGCTTCACTTATGTATAAAGGACAACACACTTGTGGATACCTGTATACTATTTACATTATCACACATATCTCTTCAGTAATCTGTGCTCACCTGCATGGTGTGCTGGGTCATCTACGTCCTTTTCCTCAGTGAACTTGTCACTGTTGAAGGCCTTCCATCCTCCTGCAGGGATTTGAGAGCCTTTTCAGGCATCTGAGAGTAGGAAGATGTCGGAGGGCAAGTGAGTTCACTCTCCACATGGTAACTTATTCTATCCTTGGAAGAGGTACTTTCACTAAGTGTCTTTGAGGAAAGAGTGTCGTCCAAGGCACGACCGAGGGCACTCTCACCGACCATTATCCCTGGCACTAAGGACTGAGCTTGTCGATGATGCAATAATCGCTCTGTGTGGTGGGATGGAACCGGACAAGGACGATGATTAAGACATGGGTGCTCACGCTACCAGTGACATGCACAGACTGAGCCGCACATCAGCAAGGTACCTGGGGGACCTACCTACCCTATCAGTGTCACAGATGGTCATGAGTTCAAAGGGTGGCGGGAAGATGCTTCCGACTATTCCATCAACCGGCCTACCTCTGTACCTCGAATCGTGATGGCTATACATGTCAACCAGTGCATAGGGGATAAAGTATTGTTATCATCATCATCATCATCCGGGCCTCCTTTCCCATCCTAGGCCAGGGTGAGGAGCAGCAATGTCCAGACAGCCGAAATTTGCCCAGTCCTATGGGCCAAGCTTCCATTCACTCATCATTCAAGCCCCAGGAATCCTGGCTCTATCGGATACGCCAAAAACATTTCCCATGATCTGTAACTTCACATAAACGTATCCAACTGAGTCAATCCGGATGCTGCCACGTTAAAAGGGGTGCCAAATCCCTGATGATGCACTTCTTCCCACAACATCCATGCAGCTAGCTCGGTCTCTTGTCAGTTCTATAATCTCACGACTTTCAAACCTCTCTTCCTCACACACTCATCCACCATATCTCTCCACATTATCCTTGGCCTACCTCGCCTCCTTGCTCCTTCAAATTCGCTCAGGTATACCTTTTCACCACTCTGTTTTTGTCCATTCTCTCCACATGACCATACTATCTCAGTACACTCTCTTTGATTCTGGTGTCCACCGACTTCCTCACTCCACATCTTTCACAAATCACATTATTTCGCATCCTATCCACCCTCTGTACTCCACATACATTCCTAAGCAGTCCCATGTCCACAGCTCTTACTCTTGACTTTTCATTTTCTTGCCACACCATAGTCTCACATCCATATGTTAAGGTTGGCACTTACACTCCTTCATGTAAGCTTTGTGCAGTTGCAACAATTAAGTTTCTGTTTCTTATCAAGGCCTTCATTGCATCACCTACTTTTCTTCCATGTGTCACCCTACTTTCAACTTCCTTTGCACATTTTCCTCTCTTTTCTGTCACTGTACCCTGGTATTTGAACTCACTCACCAATTCCAGTCTCTCTCCATTCACTGTAAAATCGCACTGGGAGTCACCTTCTCTCTCAATAACCATCACTTTACTCTTTTCTGCATTTTCTCTCAAGGCACGATGCTCAGAGACGTCAGCAAAACTCTGCACTAGCCTACCAAGTTCTTGTCCGGTACTTGCAAGCAGTACTACATCATCAGCATACAATAAATTTAAGATATTCCATCCGTTACCATTCATTATCAACGGTACCCCTCTCTCCATTAACCCTTCGAGGGCAAATGGTGTCCCTGCGGACCCCAGCATGGTTTTAAAATGTTGCCATTAAGTTATTTTTTACTTTCACAGCCGGGCCTCTTATGACTTTTATTGTAGATGGTTATTTTATATCCTCATAATATTTGAACAAAAAATCTTTCGCGACTAAGGAGTGACATTGCAATAAATGTCAGTGGGGTCCACCAAGACTCCACCTGGTCGTTTGTGTGACTAATTTTATATATACATATGTTTTTTTTCTGATATTTCATATTATAAACATTAGGACAATGTCAATACCAGTAGCAAAGTTTTATGCATCAACAGCGGTGGCAAAAGGTGACCAAGAAGAAAATTATTCAGACGGTGATTTATCTGTATCGGACGCTGATGATTATGAAGTTCTTGAACGATCTGACAGTGAAATTAGTGTGAGTATTACTGAGTCTCCTGTGAGTGCTGATGATAATTCTGAAAATGCAAGTGGTGGTAGTAATACAGAAGTTGCTCATCAAGAGGATAAAACAAGAAATTGTTGTACCAAATTTTAACACTATGGGGATAGTTTTATTTTATGATCATGCTAATTAACTTTACACATGAACTTGTTATTATTTTGAGAACCTGTTCCAAGAATACTGACAATCAGACATTTTAATAAGTGTAGAATCAGTACTTCCACACTCAAACTTTAATAAAATTGATAAAATGAAAAAATTCTGTTAAAATAATAATAAAAAGACAAAAACAAAAAGGGACACTTGGTGGGTTGGTTCCATGTGCCATGTCCTGGGCAACATATGTACAAAGTTCAGTAGATATAACTTTATGAATATGGTAGAAATACACCTTTAAGGTTTGGGGTCCACTGGGACCCCATCGGCTTTCCGTGTAACTTGGTAACCCCTTGACCACGAAGGGTTAATCGTGTTTTTACTTCTCTCATCACCCAATCTATACAATAATTGAACAACCACGGGGACATCACACAACCTCATCGCACGCCCACACCAATTTTGAACCATTCACTTAGATGCCCATTAACCCATACACATGCTTCACTGCCATCATAAAAACTCCTCACGGCACTTAGCACCTTACCATCTACACCATACATGCACAAACCTTTCCACAATCCTTCTCTGTCCACTTTGTCGTATGCTTTTTCCAGATCCATGAATGCCATAAACACCTTATGGTCCTTCTCACAAGCCTTCTCTGCTATCTGTCTCACTGCAAATATTTGATCCACACATCCTCTGCCATTCCTAAAGACACCCTGTTCATCACTCACTAGGATTTCTGATATCTCTCTTCCTTTCTCTATAATAATTCTTCAATATATCTTTCCTACCACGCTCAGTAAACTTATGCCACTATAATTCTTGCACTCACTTCACTCGCCTTTATTTTTGCACAGTACAGTCACAGCCTATTTCTACTCTACAGGTGCAGTTTCACTCACCCATGCCTGCTTACATATCTCCAACAAACACTTCATTCCACTCTCTCCACTACACTTAAGTATTTCTGCATTCACCTCATCAACCCCGGCTGCTTTCCTATTTTTCAGCCGCTTCACAGCATTCTTCACATGTGCAAGTGTCACGTCTCCTGGCACTGCATTCCTTCTCTGCACACCCCCAAAGCCAATCATGTTTACAGTCACTCTGCTTTCTCTTTTCACATTCATCAGGCTTTCAAAATATTCATTCCATCTGGTCCTTACTTCATCCCCATGGGGTAATAATCTACCACCTGCATCCTTCACACCGTCACATTTCTTTCCACTTTCACTTTTACATTTCCGCATCTCTTTCCAGAATGACTTCCTATTTTCAGAGTAGTTATCATTCATTTTCCCTCCTAGGTCAGTGATTCTCAAACTATAGGTCGCGAGCCAAAGGTGGGTCGTGAGAGGAATTTTGATGGGTCGCAGGAACATAGAATAGGCCTAATGCTTTCAGTGTATTTTATTTACTTAATGGAAATGGTAAGTAACCTTATTACACTATTAGCATATACATAATAACTACGATAAGCTATATTCCGGTTACACTTTCTCTCTCTCTCTTATTTTTTTACCCTGTGGGTTGCGAAGTCTTGAAATATTCCAAATAGCGTCACTCACTAAAAAGTTTGAGAACCACTGTCCTAGATCATCGTTTACCTCCTCCATTTTCCTCTTCACTAGTCTCTTTACGTTAAAATATCAAGTATAAAAACTATTTCCTACCTCTGGACTGATTTGGAGACGTGGTTTATGAGATTTAGCATATTATTTTAGCAATATTTCACACGAGAGAGTAAACTTGAAATTGATGACGGCAAACTTCCGCTCCTCTGGCATACCAATGTCACGATTTCTCTCCCAGAGAGCACCTCCGTAGGATACCAACCTGTTCCTTGTCTTCCTTCTTGGAAGAGGCTGTGCGGTTGGGGTTTAAAGGTACCAAACTGGGAAGGGCATCTTCACGCAGATGCTTCACGAGAAGGGAAAGAATTCATTTAGTACTACCAGCAAATATGTAGCCGAGTGAAATATGATGACCCACTTAAGAGAGACATTTCGAAACCTAACGAAACACTGTCAATCGAAGTCATGTCTTCCAAATCAGTAAAGAGAGTTACACAAAAAAAATATATATATATATTTTTGGCCTATCGACCATTGGGGCGAAAGCCCCTGGTCATTAAGGCTGTATCATATATATATATATATATATATATATATATATATATATATATATATATATATATATATATATATACACACACACACACTTTCATGTATATATACAGACACACACATATACTTTCATGTATATATACAGACACACACATATACTTTCATGTATATATACAGACACACTCATGCACACGTACATATATATATATATATATATATATATATATATATATATATATATATATATATATATATATATATATATATATATATTATTTTATTTATTTTTTATTTATTTTTTATTTTTTTCTTGGTTTTATATTTTTTTGACCTTATATTATAAAGAAAAAACTAATCTAAAGATCCTAAAGCTAATCACCTAAGAGACAAATCTCTAACCAATAATAAATCCTACAGAGAAAAATAGCTAGACCTACACTAATGGTAACAATACCTCGACTAAATGATCACCATCGACTGCAGATATGTAATGCCTTTCTACATTACATACCTGCACTCATCACCTGGTGACTGTCAGTCGAGGCAGAACCTAATATAGGGGACATCAATATATGAAAGGGAACCAGACGAGTCAGGAACATTTCCATATACGTCAGCTGTCAGCCCTAATTAGCACAACTTGAACAATATGGTATAATGTATTTACATAATTTGTACAAAAAAGTGAAGTACCTCGCCCAACAGATCACCATCGACTGTAAGTGCCCTATACCTTTCTATATTGCACACTTACACTCATCAGCTGGTGACTGTTAGTCGAGGAACGGGGTTTCATGTAGAGGACATTTATATTATAAACAGATCAGTGGGAGGAGGAACTATTTCAAATATGTCAACTGTCAACCCTAATTAATAGTACAATATATACATATTTACAGTCCATAAAACCATCACCATATAGTAAAAAAGTCACATCACTCAGATTAGTCCGGTCTCTCTCAAGAAAGCCATCAATTCATCAATCATAACAATGTCCCCATCACCCACGATGGTGGGAAGGGTGAAGGGGATGTCTGCTGCGCTGCAGTAATTTATAAGTGAAGCCGTTTCACAAATAAATCGCCGACAGCGTAGGATGATATGACTGATAGATAACACCGCATCACAGATGTCACATTGCGGTGGGAATCGTTTTTCCATATAAGGTTTCATGTGTGTTAGGATGGTGGAATTAAGCTGCAAACGAGCCAACACTTTTTCTTCCAGGCGACTGGGACGGTTGGGAGAGTCCCAGTCTCCCAGGTACAGCTTACAAGTTCGAATTTTTAGTCTGGTCCACTGACTTTGCCACAGAAGATTTATTGATTTCTTTCTGACAGAGAGACTCGACCGTAGATCACGAGGAACGTCCGAAGTCTACTCGGGCTCTGCAGCCGACTTTGCAAATAAGTCAGCCTGCTCATTGCCATAGATGTGACAATGACCAGGCACCCAGATCAGCGTGAATGACTTGTTGCATGAATGCAGTTTATTAACAATGCGGCCCTGGATCTCGTGAGAGTCCGTAGTGCAAGATGCAATTGCCAGAAGGTTTTTTTTTGTATACGAAAATATGACAAATGAGTCATGCCTAGAATTGAGAGCATAGTCTATGGCTTTATCAATAGCAAAAAGTTCGGAGGTAAACACAGATGTATAAGTCAACAACTGATACCTGAGTGCACATTCAGTCAACCACACACTAGCACCCACACATTCACTCGACTTGGAGCCATCGGTGTACAATTGGTGGGACCCCAAGTGAAGCACGATGATGTTACGAAACAAGTGGTGGACCTCCTCCTCCAGCTAATTGGTCTTTGGTGCTGGGAGCCATGATACATCAACAGTAAAGCTGGGTGGCTCCCAAGGCGCTATGTTTTTAAACACCAACTTATCACAGTCACTGAGGTCCACACCAAGCTCCTGAGTTACTAAGTTGAAGCAAACGGCAAGTGGCCAAAGCACCCCCAGCAGAAGATGGTGGTATTGACGCAGGGGGTACAGGCCACATTGTTGATATTACTTTCCCTCGATGTTCTGAGTCCATAGGACCAAGCCAGTGGTCACGGCGAATACAGAGGGGAAGCACATTCGCCTCCACTTCCATATGAGCTACACGGGTACACTGGACGGCTCCAAGACACATTCGCAAACATTTATTCTGCAACACATCCAATAAACATTTATTCTGCAACACATCCAATACCATGAATCGGTAGAGAGGCGGCCTGCTGTCCTGATGGACCCAGGTTCGAATCCTGGCTGGGGCAGGGAACAGTTTAATGATTTGAATCTCATAAAAGCAGACTTTCCTGATCTACCAGATGACCCGCCGACATGTCATAAAAGTACCCCCGCTAATACCAATATGCCAGTCCTGTATGAGACAGCCCTAGCATGTATTCAATATGGACGGTCGTTGTTAGCACCGAAGTGGTGACATGTAGAGAGGTGTATGGTATGTAGGAGGACTACTGGGCCTTGAGAGCAGGCTGTGAAGCCTATGCCCAGAGTCGGACACAAAAAAAAAAAATAAAAAAATCCATTCAGCATGGCATCAGATGCCGAACCATACACCTGTGCGCCATAGTCTAGCTTTGAACGAATAAGGGACTTATACACCTTTAATAAAGATTTTCTGTCGGCACCCCATGTAGTACCCGCTAGGTACTTAAGGACGTTCACTGGTTTATCACAACGAGCAGTCAAATTATTAACATGAATTTTGAAGCTCAAATGACGATCAAAATGTATTCCCAAAATCTTTACAGAATTTTGAAAGGGTACCGCCTGATTATCCATAAATTAGGTATGTTACGAGTCGTAAAAACTATAGCGGCACACTTAGGGATGGAAAACTTAAATCCCCACTGCAAGGCCCATTGGTGGACGAAGTCAAGGGCTGCTTGAATCCGCCCAGCCGAAAATTGTGCATTATGGAAAGAGTGTCATATTGCACAATTGTCAGCGTAGAGCGAGTATTTAAGATTCCTCGGGATGGGAGCTGATGACAGAATATCATTGATCATAATGCTAAATAAAGTAGAACTAAGCACACTTCCCTGCGGCACCCCGTTTTCCTGGATAAATATATCCGATGTTACATTACAGGGCAATTTGACAGAGAAAGTCCTGTCCCTTAAGAAATTTGAAATAAAAATATGGAAATTTCCTCTTAAACCATAAGCATAGAGCTTCATTAGTATACCATGTCGCCATGTCATGTCATAAGCCTTATGGATGTCCAAGAACACCCTATTATGAATTCTTTATTGGCAAATGTTTCTGAAATACAATGCTCC
Source organism: Coenobita brevimanus (assembly GCF_032717465.1). Classification (NCBI taxonomy): domain Eukaryota; kingdom Metazoa; phylum Arthropoda; class Malacostraca; order Decapoda; family Coenobitidae; genus Coenobita; species Coenobita brevimanus. The sequence goes on along the minus strand of NC_137052.1, from coordinate 11,867,051 downwards.
AAATTCATTAAATGAACTAGTGAACTTCTCTATTTATGGAAGCCACATTGTTGATCATTTAACAAATTCTTCGACTCTAAAACAAAAAGAAGCCTATTGTTTACCATTCGTTCCATGACCTTACATAGACAAGAAGTCAACACAATAGGACGACATGAAGTGGGATTCATAAGACGACCAGCCTCTTTGGGTATCGGTATGATGTGCGCAAAGTGCCATGAGTTTGGGAACGTTCGAGATGCCCAAATCTCATTGTACAGTGCTAACATCTTAATCAGGTTGTCCTGATTAAGATGCTGAATCATACCGTACGTGATGGTGTTTGGTCCAGGGCTGGTGTCTTTACAGGATTTAAGGGCAAGGAGCAGTTCATCTAACGTAAACTCTTGGTTGTACGGGAAGTCTACGTCTTCTGTGGCAAAGTCTATTAACTGCAGCTCAACCGTGCGATTATGATGTTGAAAATGCAGATCATAATTGGCTGAGCTACTTACATGAGAAAAACTCCTGACGAGGATGTTAGCAACGTCCACGGGCTCATCATAAATGGTGTTGTTCACCTGCAGGGTGGTGATAGGAATGTATTGGCCTTTATTATTTAATATTCTTACAGTGGACCAGACTTTACTTAATGGTGTTCTACGAGTCACCGTGGACACAAAGAACCGCCAGGAGTCACGTTTGCCCCTTCTTATTATTCTCCTTGCCTCAGCCTGTGCCTGTTTGTATGCAATAAAATTTTCCTCAGTGGTTTGACTATCAAAAATCCTGTATCTCTTATTGCGTTTCCTTAATGCTTGTCGGCAATCCAGTGTCCACCAATGTGCTCTGTGCTTCGCATTAACTGTAAAAGTCTTGGGAATAGCAGCCTCAGCTGCGTGTAATATTGATTTGGTAAAATTTTCGACCTTAACATCTATGGTTTCCCCAGATATATCTAAATTGGCAATCCTTGAGAAGGATCCCCAATCTGCTTTCTTATAGTTAAATTTTGGAGGTGGAGGGTCCGAAACGATGTCGTGTGTATAAGACAGACAGATGGGTAAATGATCACTTCCTAAGGAGTCGTCATAAGGATCCCATGAGAAATCTTGATGTATACCAGGGGAGGCCGGAGATAAGTCAATGGCTGAAAAGCTACCAGTACGATCATCTACATGAGTCGCTCTACCATCGTTCAGCAGACAGGTTGGACTGTAGTATTAGGTCGGCTACTTGCTCCCAACGACTATCGATCCTCAAGCTACCCCATTGATAATGATGGGCGTTTAAGTCACCCAACACTAACTTATTTCAGGCAGATATTGAAACAGTGAATTTAGAGCATCACTATCAATGAGGCCATGTGGAGGACAGTACAGAGAACAAATAGACAGATACGTGTTATTAAATTATACTCTGCACATGACAGCTTCCAGAGTAGAATTTAGAATCACTTTCGTTTGTGGGTGTGATTTCTGTGTGTATTTGGCAACTCCGTGACCTTCATATCTTCTATACAAATGGTAGTGTTGGAACTGTGGAGGATCAGGATGATCCTCTAGGTGCATCTCCTGTAAACAAACAACGTCTGGTCTGTGTATTGACAGCAAGATTGCTATATTTTGTAACTTATTCCCAACACCTCTACAATTCCACTGTAATATAATGAATGCGGTGGTTTAAGATTTACGAGTGTGCCCAGTATGTTTTGTCTTTTTTTCCCACCCGCCAGCAGGCGAGCGACTACCGAGGGACCTATCCTGGTGCTTGTTGACAGAAACCTCCATATTTTCATCAATAACTAGGCTCCCAGCCTTCCCCGAGGAAGAGCTAATCTTTCTCTCCCTCGCTGGAGTAGGAACCGGCAGAACGTGAGGACGTGACTGTTTCGTGAGGGTGGTCATGTTACTCTTAGTACGCTTGTCAGACTTCGGTTTAGGCCATACTGATGGAGAGGCAGCAGCAGCCTGAGAATATGTGGAAACCTTAGGGATGTCAGTGAGAGAGTTGGAGTGGACAGGAGGCCGAGATGGAGGGTACTGTGACTTGCAGGAGGGAGACAGACAAGGTCAGTTTGCGTTTTGACAGAGCACATCACAGGACGGGACATTACCGCCGAAGCATAGGACCTATTCGGCGTGGGAGTTGCATGCAACTCCTTCACCTTTTTCCTAGCTTTGTAGAAGGAAAAACCCTCAGTTGCCTTCACCGTGCAGACCTCCTTCTCCTCCTTCCACTTGGGACAATCCCTAAAGGAAGTGGAGTGAGTACCCTCGCAGTGAAAGCAACATACTGTCTCGGATGTGCAGTGTTCCGCATCATGACCCTGGCTTGCACACTTGCTGCACACTGGCTGGGAAGCCCGACAAGTCTTGGCTTCATGCCCATACAGCTGGCATTTCAAGCAACACAAAGGGTTAGGGATGTACGGCCGAATGTGAATGATTTCGTAACTAACTTTGACATAACTAGGAAGAGAAGCTTTGCCAAATGTCAAGATAATAGTTGCTGTCTTCGTCCTTGTGCCTTCCGAGTAATGAATAATGAATTTAGCATCATTTACATCTTGCTGCGCCAATTCAATTACGATCTCGTCCTCGCTAATCACCATGAGATCCCTGCAAATGACAACACCCTTGCAGGAATTCATGGAGACTGGGATTTTCGATTCGACATCGTAACAGTGGAATTTACGCAGTTTCAGCAAATCTTTCACCTGTGCCGAGTTTGCAGTTTTGACCAGATCTCTGTTAGCAAGTTTTTTAACTTGTTCCACCTCTCCCGCACAGTGGTCAATCACCTTGATAAGGAAGGGACTGAGACTGGTCAAGGTGTCATAAAAGACTTTGTGGTTCCTTTGTGGTTGAGTTATATATATATATATATTAGACTTGTAGACGAGCGGTTTTTATATCTTGGAGTAGCTTCCCATTTGTCATGTAGTGACAGGAGAGGTAAAGAATAGTATGGGACTATTTTTATTTGTCTTGGAAATATTAACAAGTCTCTCACACAGAGCGGAGTATAGAGTCCCACTAGCTATCTTTCTGTCTCGCTCTGGCTCCCTCTCTCTCTCTCTCTCTCTCAAGTTGCTAAGCCCTTTCTTTTTCTGACCTGCCTGTTCTAAGGCTTGTCTCCTTCTGAGACCTCTTTCCTAAATTCTGGTGTAGCAGGGGTGTGTCACGTGTGTTCCTTGTGAGTGGAAAGTTCTAGCAGCCTGTGTGTGAGTATGTGTGTATGTGTGTGTATGGTCACTAGGTCTTTGTTCACGGTTGGACTGCTGACAACTAACTACATCATCTCCTTACTGGCTACTTCGTAATCTGTCGTCAGCTTTTCCTCAGTGTAACTTGCAAGCTCATTTCCTTTTCCCAGGCTCGCATAGGGCTGTCTATCTATCTATTTATCTATCTATTATGATTTGTAATTATAACACAAAGGGAGTGGAATTGAGAGCACGAATTGTCACGGAGGTTGCATTCCCTACAGGAACGTCAAGTGGGGCTTGAGTCTGGCGTCCGTCAGTCTGGGGGTGGTCAGTCACGTTAAAACTATTGTCGTCAGGACCACCTCCCCCCCTGAAGGGGGGGGGGAGGCACCAGGGACGTCCGCCAAAGTAACTACTTCCCCCTCATGGGGGAAGTGGGAAGAAAGAGAAAAACAAGCAAGGGACAGAGCACCTGGGGAAGACACACCTAGTCTGAGATTACCCTCTCAAACCACTCTCGGAAGGACGCGCCTGTGTGTAACTCACACCCCAGAGCGATCAGTGGGGGGTACAGTCCAGTGGCGAGTAAGCAAAGGCAATCTCAGGAAACAGATATAGACACTTACTATATCTCTAAAGGGCTGGGAGGAAAATTAGGACAAGCTAACCTAACTTTTATTCGTGGTATTTACAAAACTAATGCCGGTGAGGCAGCCCTGAAAGCTAGAGGAGAGCTCAGAAGACACGTCTGCACTCCCCACGACCATGCATCAAAGTCCCCCCCAAAAATAAATATATAAATAAAATAAGATAAAGAGACAGACTGAAACATTAACCGTCAGTTATGGCAAGCGAAGTATTTCGAATTAACAGACCAACTCGACCTCAACATCTTTATTTTCTTTTTTACTGTGACTAACGCCAAACGATTATATTCAGCTCTTCCTTTCTTCTTTTTTTTTTCTTCCTGCATCCCTTCCTTAATCCTTCTTTAATTCACTTTTCATTAATTCATTTCACTTGCTTGCCTTTTTTTTTTTTTTTTTTTTTTCCTCCAACCATTTTTAGGTTCCTCTAAATATACAAGAAACTACACATTGATTTAACGGGAACATGACTCTCCCTCTCCAATGATTCTGGGGGAGGGATTCAGCCCAACCCCCCCTCCTCCCCCCAAAAAAAAATAGAATTAGGCACATTCTAATAAAGCATCCCAGGTAAGTTCGCATGGTTATTGGGATGATCTATCACTACATAATATTTTCCAGTCACTATTTTTAGTCACTCCACTCATCAACTAACAGAAATATCAGAAATAGTAGAAGACAGGCAAATATGAGTCTGACTCTATGGTGGATATTGTGCAATGGACTGCCTTCCATAATCTATCTATCTCTCTATTGCCAGACGCCTCAATCCCGTTCGGGGTGGCAACAAATAAATCGCCTCCACGTCGCCTCTCCTCCGTCATTTCACTGCTCTGCTCCCAACTCACACACCCCTCTCTTATATACCTCTCCACCCCATCCCTTCATCTCATCCTCGGCCTCCCCCTCCCTCTCCCCCCTCCACCTCACTCACATACACTCTCTTCGTCAGTCTTTCACCCACCATCCTCTCCACATGGCCAAACTACCTCAGTGTATTCCTCCTAACACTTCCTATCACATCCCCATCCCCACCACAATGCAGCTTTATATCCTCATTTGTCAGCCTGTCTCTCCATGTGACTCCACAGGCTCCTCTTAAATAACTCATTTCCAGTGCTCTCACTCTTGACTTGTGCCCTTCCAACAACGTCCAAGCTTCACTTCCATACGTTAGAGTTGATATCACAATACTGTCATCTAGTAACTTTTTCACTTCCATGCTCACTTCCCTGTTTCTTATCACTGCTTTCAAGGAACCAGCAACCTTTCTTCCCTGCTGTACCCTTTCAAGCAATTCACCCTCCAAACCTCCATCCTTACTCATCACACTACCCAAGTACCTAAACGTACTCACATTTTCCAATTCCTCACCATCCAACCTCGCTGTACATTCACTGACTTCACCTCTCTCAAAGATCATCACTTTACTCTTCCCTACATTCACCTTTAGATTCCATTTCTTTCACACTCTCCCAAACTCATCCACCAATCCTTGCAGCTCCCCTTCGTCTTCACTCAACAACACAGTATCATCTGCAAACAACAGTACAGGGAGTTTCCAAACACTACCCTTTCTCACCAGGGCCACTTCAACATACACTACCCTACCTTGTACCTCTTTTATTACTCCATCCATGTACAGATTGAACAACCATGGGGACATGACACATCCCTGTTTCAACCCAACCTTCAAAGAGAAAAATTCACTCAGTTCACCATCCACACGCACTGCAGCCTTAGCACCATCATACATACTCTTCACAGCATTCAACAACTTCCAATCTACTCCATATATTCTGAATACTTTCCACAATCCTTGTCTATCCACCCTGTCATATGCTTTCTCCAAAACCATGAAAGCCGCACACAACTTCTTTCCCTTCTCTAGAAACTTTTCCACTAAAGATCTAGGAATGAATATCTGATCTACACAACCTCCTCCCTTCCTAAAGCCTCCCTGTTCTTTTCCAACTAATTCCTCTGTTATTTCCCTAACTCTGTCAATAAGTATCCTATCATATACTTTTCCTATTATACTAAGAAGACAAATGCCCCCATAATTACCCCTTTTCCTTTGTACAAGGGAATAATTATACCTAACTTCCAATCCTCCGGAACTCTACCTTCCTTCCAGGCCAATCTGCACATCTTCCACATCCATTCTACTACTATCTCTCCCCCAAGCTTCAACATTTCAACACACATTCCATCAATTCCTGGGGCTTTCCCCAATTTGACTTTCTTCATTGCTTCCACAACTTCTATCCTACTGATTTCTTCCTGTCTTCTCACCTCCCTCCTCCTCCCAGCCATTCCCCAGCCACTTATACTCGCATCACTTCCATCCTCTATGTTCAACAATTCCTTAAAATGTTCTCTCCATCTGCTCACATATACTCCCTTCTCCACTAGTAATCGGCCATTTTTATCTTTCGCTCCCCTGCTAACTTCGCTTCCACCCTGTCTTACTCTCTTCACCTCTTTCCAGAACATTTTCTTACAGTCCGTCCACTTTACACTCAAATTTCTTCCAAATTCCTAATCCACTCTCTTCTTACTAATCTTTTTACTTCTCTTTCTTTCTACATATAACTCTCTCTTCCGCCTCTCAACTTCTTCCACGCCCCTATTTCTCATCCATTCATTGTATGCTTTCTTCTTTTGTGCCACGGCCTGTCTCACCTCTTCACTCCACCACGCTGTTCCTTGCACCCCTCTATGTCTTCTCTTCATCCCACACGCCACATCACATGCTGCATATATTTCTTCTGTGAATATCCTGCACACATCTTCCACGTCCTCCATCTGCTCCAATTCATATTTGCCCAATCGTTCCTCCACCTCTCTCTTATATTCTGTCTTTTTCTCATCCTCTTGTAACCTTTCCACTTTCCTTGCAAATACTCCTTCTTCCCATCCTTCCCTTCTTCTATTTCTCCATCTTATTTGGATCTTGATTCTGGCCACCACCAAGTAGTGGTCAGAAAGTCCACTCCCCCAACCTCTATAAGCTCTAGCATCCATTACACATCTTCGCATCCTTACATCCACACACACATAATCAGTCATTGCCTTCCTTTCATACTATATAAAATAAACAGATATAATTAGAAACAGGGGAATTACTTAAATGAGTTTCCAGGTGGGTTACTGGAAAGGTCTTCCACTATATATTGTTAAGAAGCGAGATTTGCCAGTTCTCGTTGCTTCCGGATATTTACAGTGGTTTCGAAATGAGTCAGAGTTGCCGGTTTGCCTGCTGTTTGTGAGTGTAGTTCTTTTGTAAGCTGTACATTAATTTTGTGCTTATTGTCTTTATTATGTTTTATTTACCGATATATGATTGTTTATTAAATTATGCAATTCAATTTAAGTTTGTATGGTAAATAATTTAGAGTGTTATGTAGTGTAAGAAAACTCTGGCATATTCTGATGTCTCCAAGTTGGTAACTGTTAGCTGTTGCCTCATCGAGTTTGTGCTAGAAGCTTCTCGAGTAATGCAAGCTTATATAAGAAAGGGGAATAGACTATTTCAGGTTCAGTCAGGTTTCAGTTCAGTTTGAGTGAAGTTCAGTTGGTTTTCAATTCAGTTTGAGTGTAGTGCAGTGTCAGTGCAGTGAAGTTTGTAGATTTTCGGTATTTGTGAAAACAGTGAAGTGTTTATTGAAGTTTGTATATTATTGGAACTTGTGAAAAAGTGAAATGCTGTCAAGCATTAACCCCTTAACCGCAGGGCATCACTTGTGTGATGCTCGGGCGCAAGGAATGAAACCACGGGACGTAACTTTTGTAATTCTGTGTTATTTTGAATTCGCCCGGGCTTTCAAGTGGTGGCTTGTATCATCTATCAGTACTACCAGTGTCCAGCTATAGTCAGTGCTGCTAATGTCATCTGTACTCCCATCGATTGTTGACAATTTAGCCATTTTTCCCCTGCCCTTGACTCCCCTCCTTACCTCCCCTCCATTACCCTCTCCTCCCGCCTGCCCAGTCACACTGCACCACGCAAATCCTGGACGGATTTTTCCACTCATTTTATCTATTGAAATGTGCCCTATGCCCTAGTCTTATACAAAATAATATATAAAAGAAAGAGAAAAGGTAATTGATAATACCAGACATCTGGAATGGGCTAATTATCACCTGGAAACACCCCACGTGCACTGGTTTGCTAATTTTCCCTATTTATTTCCCCTTTAAATATGCTGTATGACCTATTCTCGTAATAAAAATATATATAAGAAAGGAAGGGAGAAGCCCAAGTGATATTTACATTCACCTGGAACTACCTAATTTATTATGTATTGTCTAGATTTCCTGCCAATTATTTCATAGCATATAAATTAGCAGCTGTCACCACGCTGACAATGTCAACCTTTCCCTGCCCATATATGCCACATCATTCAGTTTACTGTCGTCTTTCGAGGTGAAACCATGTCTAATTCACGCCTGTCCACTTCCGCTGCTTCTGAGCCCACTGCAAAGGGCCCGGTGACCTCTACCCCTACTAAACCTCATGTGGGAAGGGGTAAAGGACTAAGTGACTGCCCTGGAACGTGAAATGGCTAATTTATCATTTATTACGATGGACAGTGACTACGATCTTTCTGGTGACTCTGTTAAAGCTTTGTAGCCAACATTTTTATATATGTAACTCTTAATTCTTGTAATAGGTGAGGCTTGAGTTAATAGAAGGGCAGGAGGAGTTAAAGATGAATACGGGGAGTTGATCTTTATTTATTACCTTCAGAGAAAATCTAAGTTGAGCAGCGTATGTATTATACAGAGACTTAATATGCTAAGTAAGTCTAGTTGGACCCCTCTTCTTATTCACTCTCTCCACTACCTGACGGTTCTATGGCTTGTCTCCTGAGCTCAGATTCCTACATTCTCGTTTAGAAGGGGTCGTGTCATTTTTTTTTTTTTTTTTTTTTTATGTGTCCGACTCTGGGCATAGGCTTCACAGCCTGCTATCAAGGCCCAGCAGTCCTCCTACATACCATACACCTCTACATGTCACCACTTCGGCGCTAACACCCACCGTCCATACTGAATACATGCCAGGGCTGTCTCATACAGGACTGGTATATTGGTATTAGTGATGGTATTTTTACGACATGTCGGCGGGTCTTCTAGTAGATCAGAAAAGTCTGATTTAATGAAATTCAAACCCTTAAACTGTTCCCTGCCCCAGCCAGGATTCGAACCTGGGTCCGTTAGGACTGCAGGCCACCTCTCTACCGATTGAGCCACCGCCTGTTGTTGAAATGTTCTAGAAGCCTGTGTGTGTGTATGTGTGTATGTGTGATTATGGTCACGAGGCTCTGTTTGTGGGCTATTTTGCTGGTGAGAGGCATTCTGGAGAGGTGCTAACGTCATTTCCTTTTGGCCCTTTCGTTTGACATTGACCTAACCTCTAGACTATATATGTATGTTGCTAGCTATTATGTATTAAGATATTTTAGAGTCCTGACATCGCTCGGTCACGTAGCTGGCGGTCCTCCGACAGCAATCATCATTGACATATGCTAATCTATTAATACATAATAGTCTTCTTCAGTCTTAATGCATAATATTGATTATCTATCTATATACCTAGGCTGCTTCCCCCAAGGAAAGGGAGTTAGCCGAGACAGGACGATACACTCTCCATTCACTCATCCATTCAAACACATTCATTCACATCTTAGCCCCAAAAGGGAGAACGGACAGATCCTCACCGCACCACACCGCACAAGGGTCAACTGCACAATGCAATCAGTGACATCCACAGCAGGGCCCGACAACAGAACTGGTTTACCCCTGCTACATCATAACATACCCATCCCCTTACCCGCACCTGACCTGTCTAGCTGATCAGACCAAATGCGGGAGAATATCCCCTCAGGGCTGCGTCATCACTTATTCATTCACAATTTCTCTCCATTTATTTCTGTCACGCACAGCCACTCTTCCTTGCTCAACAGACATCCCTCTCGCATCCAGCGCTCTCTTCACACTGTCCATCCATCCTATTCGTGGTCTTCCTCTCAGCCTTACACCTCTCACATCAGATCTAGTTATCTTTTTCACCAATCGCTCATTATCCATTCTCTCCATATGCCCAAACCATCGCAACACCCTCTGCTCAACTCTACCAACCATCTCCCGAACAACTCCAGTTCTCCTTCGCACTTCATCATTTCACACCCGATCCATACGCGTCACTCCACACATACTCCTCAGACACCTCATCTCGATTACATTCAAACTTTTTTTCTCTGGTACACCCATATTCCATGTTTCAGCCCCATATAATGCAGTTTGTACCACAACACCCTCATACAGCCTTCTCTTTACATCCATTCTAAGCAAACAACATTTAAACCCTGTTTTTATTCCTCCCAGCACCTTTCCTACTTCATTTATTCTAAACTTCACTTCTGCATCTATTCTTCCATCCACAGCAACATGTGACCCTAGATATTTAAAACAATCTACCTCCTCAAGCAACTCACCATTCAAAACTATATTCATCCCCCTACCATCTATCAACCTCGTACACTTCATCACTTTACTCTTATTCTCATTTACTTTCAAATTCCTCCTTTCACACACCCTTCCAAACTCCTCTACCAACTGTCTCAATCTCTCCTCTGAATCAGTCACCAGTGCAGTATCATCTGCAAACAGCAGCTGCTTCAGATTCCAATCTCCACCATCAACATTTACCAGACTCAGACCACCTAAAACTCTTGCATTCACCTCCCTTACAACACCATCCATGTAAATATTAAACAACCAAGGTGACATCACACATCCCTGTCGCAGCCCCACTCTCACGGGAAACCAATCACTCACAGCATTTCCCACTCTTACACATGCTGTACTATTTACATAAAAACTTTTCACCCCTTTTAGTAACCTACCATCCATACAATCTTAAAACAGTCCACAAAGCCTCCCTATCAATTCTATCATACGCTTTCTCTAAATCCATATAATTATGGATTGATTATAATATTAATTATAATATTCATGGTAATATTGCAATGATCCAGTAATATTATATTTTAAACAATTTGTATACATAATTGAACAAATACTATATGATTAAATTGGTTATTGTATGACATTTTGTAAGATGTGTATGTATAACAGTCATATACATATAATTGTGCAGTGGTAATACTGCTAGGTCATTACATTACATATGGAGTTGTCCTTTTAGTAATGTCTATCATATCACCTAACTTGTATGATGATTCTGGTAATACAGAATTGTGGTAAAATTGTATGACTTGTTACATAATACTGTAGTAACATTGTAGTAATACATAACTGTAACATTGTATGAATTGTTACATGATATTGTAGTAACACTGTGGTAATGCATAGTTGTAACATTGTATGAATTATTACATAATACTGTAGTAACATTGTAGTAATACATAACTGTAACATTGTATGAATTGTTACATGATATTGTAGTAACACTGTGGTAATGCATAGTTGTAACATTGTATGAATTATTACATATTATTGTCGTACCATTGTAGTAATGCATAATTGTATCATTGTATGAATTGTTACATAATATTGTAGTAACATTGTGGTAATGCATAATTGCAACATTGTATGAATTGTTACATATTGATTGTAGTTACATATTTGTAACAAGTGTAACATAATGCAATCGTTTGTCGTTACATAATTGTTACATATTGTTTGTAGTTACAAAACTGTAGCAAGTGTAACATAATGCAATCGTTTGTCGTTACATAATTGTTAAATATTGTTTGTAGTTACATAATTGTAGGAATTGTAACATCATGCAATCGTTTGTCTTTACATGATTTTTACATATTTTTTGTAGTTACATAATTGTAGCAAGTGTAACATAATGCAATCGTTTGTCGCTACATAATTGTTACATATTGTTTGTAGTTACATAATTGTAACAATTGCAGTCCTGACATCGAATCCGGTCATGCTGCGGTCGGTGATAGTGATGATGTGCCATGCCACTGGCTCGTGGAGTCAACAATTTGCTTTTTGTTTCACTTATAGAAGGAGTTTATGTGATGATGTGCCATGCCACTTGCTTGTGGAGAACACTAATTTGCTTTTTGTTGCACTTATAGAAGGACTTTATGTGGTATTTTGGCATTTGTAGTAACACTTACGCTTATTTTCATTTGTTTGTTATGTGATCTTACTCTATTTCCTTTTCTTTCTTTTCTTTGTATGTATTGATTTTCTATAGTTTGTTTTTCTTCGTTTGTCTATGCTTTTTCGGTGTTGTTCGAGGTTGCATAATTGCTGGCTAATTCCCTTGGGACCCTTTTTAAAGGCTTAATTTAAATTGCACAGATATTACTGAAAATGATATTATATAGCCCCATATATTGTTATTTTATATAAAAAATATATATACACTATATACAGTATTAACTATATACACTTTGTACAGTGTTAACTATATACACTGACTTGTTGTTCACTTGTACCTTTCGTGGGCAATATATGTGTCAGCACTGTGTGGAAATCTTTGTCTTCACGATTGTGTTGAAGATGTTCATTCTTGCTAACGTCATTTGTGTTGACCATTTTCTTTCTTTTCCTGGTTTTCCTTGTAACTTAATTTATCTGTTTCCACTAGGTAGCTTTAATTAATAAATGTTTAATACAGTTCTTTTAATCGCTCACTGAATAACTGTGATGGAATATTTTCTTTATTACTTTGTAGATGTAATAATGTATAGCTGTATGTATGAAACACGTATTTTATATAGGTATAAATGGTAACACTCGTTGGTAGTAAATAAATGCTATAATAAATGAATGAATATATACAGTGTAGAATATTTATTGTTGGTGCAAGTATTTAATGATTGAATTATGAAGATAATTGAAGTAGGTATATGTATTTAAGTTGTAATTGTACAGCAGGTTTTATATGTTTGTGGAAAATATGTTGTCTATCACTGTGTATCTTTTAAATGAAGTAACTATGTAACTCACTAATTTTTACTGTGGTAGGAATGGTGTGAGTGGTATTGCATGTGGTGATAGCGTTGTCCTTCACGGGTTGATTGACGTGTTGTAAGGCGTCAGACACACGTTGATAGGCGTGGCGTCGTCTCAGCAAACACGTATGGTGAAGTTGACTTCCCACACTGGTAGCTGTGGTGAGTAAATGAGTAACGATGAGTAACTTGAGTGAAGATGAGTAAGATGACTTGTGAATATGGGCTTGGTATTTGCTTTGCCGTCTTGACCTCGCATTCCTGCGTCAGCGGTGGAGGTTGGATGGAGGTAGGAGAGGGAGGAGGGTGAGGTCAGGTGGTTGTGAGTTGTGAGTCGTGTCTCACTCTTCGTTTGTTTGTTTTTTTTTTCTTTCTCGATGTATTCTCGGTCCTTTTCTCTTGTGATTTACTCTCTGTGGGATGAAGACTGCCGCTACTTGTAGGTGCGTGTAAAAGGTTATACAGACGACTCATAGAGTTGTTACTTGTAGTTGATCGTAGATTGTTGTTGTTCGTTGGTTCGTCGTAGAAATTGCAAGATTGTATCAGTATTTTGTTAAACTACTGGCAAGACGTCCTGTGACCTCTTCACCTCTAAATCAGCGTGATGATCGGGGAGACGGAGGGGGGAGGGGTTGGAGAGAATACTGTCAGGAGCTGGTTGTGAGTTGTTGGTTGTAAGAGGTATTTTTTGTTTTCAATCTTAATGATGCAGAATCAACTGTACACTCGTAGACTCGTAGGCTTGTAGACTCGTTGGCTCATAGGCTTGTAGACTTGTAGACTCATAGGCCTGTAGGCTGTATTTTGTAGGAATTCACTGTAGAACTGAAGCTAATCTTGGTTAGAGTCTCACCTGCTTTTGTAGAAATTCACTGTAGATTCGTAGACGAGGTTCGTATGTTCGCTGGCGCCATATCTTACAGCAACTTTGTAGGTGCTTGTTGTGAAGTTTTGTGGATAAGTTATACATATATTAGACTCATGGACGAGCAGTTGTTATATGTGAGTAGTTTTGTAAGTAGATAATCTTAATTCCCATTGTCATGCAATGACAGGAGAGGTAAAGATCAGTATGGGACTATTTTTATTTGTCTTGGAAATATTAACACTCTCACACACGAGTGAAGTATAGTCCCGCTAGCTACCTCCTTGTCTCTCTCTCTCTCTCTCTCTCTCTCTCTCTCTTTTGCCCATGTTGCTAGTCTCCTTCTCCCTACTACCTGTCGATTCTATGGCTTGTCTCCTTCTGAGCTCAGATTCCTACATTCTCGTTTAGCAGGGGTCGTGTCACGTGTGCTATACTCTTGTTGAAATGTTCTAGAAGCGTGTGTGTGTATGTGTGTATGTATGTGTATGGTCACGAGGCGCTGTTCGTGGGCTATTTTGCTTGTGAGAGGCATTCTGGAGAGGTGCTAACGTCATTTCCTTTTGGCCCCTTGGTCTGACATTGACCTAACGTCTAGACTATATATATATATGTTGCTAGCTATTATGTATTAAGATATTTTAGAGTCCTGACAACTCGTGGGATGAAGCAGTGGAAGAAATGGTGACAGAAACCCCGAGTACGAGTTGTCCCAAGTTCTAAAACAGTGCAAGTGGAAATGCAAATAGCATGTAAATAATGTGTAAATAGCAAGTGAAAGCAATGAATGTAAATATAATTGTACAGTGGAAAATAGTTTTATAAGTTACTGCAAGTGACAGTGCATAACATAGTGTAAATAAAACAGAAATGTAAATAATGTCAATAAAATAGAAAATGTAAATAAAAATGTAAATAATTAGTAATATAAGAATATGAGCATAAATACTTGGAGCAATGACAGTGAAAATGAGAGCTTTGCTCTCTGCGCTAGTTTACTGAATGAGAAAGTGAATGCCTGGAGTGAAAATAAACTACTAGTATTGCAGAACACTTATGGATAAATATTGTATATATAAATAAGTGTATTAATTACTAGGAATATAAAGTGTGAGTGTGTTTATGAATAATAACTGACAGCTCTGCCTGAAAATATCATGTGGGAACGAGCGCGGGTGGGAAGCTCGTACGCGCCCATAATTTATATTGCTTTCACAGTGTTTTTTTTTTTGGAATATGGATTCCAGACTACTTGAAATTCATAGAATAGTGTTTGTAATGAAATTATCAGGCAGTGGTAACCATATTATGGGATATTAGGAAGTGTAAAGTGAAGACTTCGTTACCTAACTCCACAAGTCCTACGATAGAGGACGAAGGCTCAACAGACATCCCAGGAGAAAGCTTAAGGTATGTAGGCTACCATAGGCATGTGCAGTTATAATATTCTAGGACTAATAACTTATTTTTGGCAAATATTTTTAAAAAGTCAGTCTGAGCGCGATTATCCCCGCGGGTCAGGCACGGCACGATCCTAATATCCACGTGGTTATGGGGTTAAGTATAATAGCAATTAACTCCAGTGCTTGTGAAAATTTGAAGTGCAAGTTGGAAAGCATTAAGTGGAATTATTTGGAAAATAAAGACAGTGAACTTAAGAAGCCAGAGTTCATTTACAACGCCTCAGCTGATCTTGTGTGCTGTACACCTAAAGGCTGACCATAGGAAGAACAACTCACTGGGCAACGTCCTTCCCATACTGGACTACTGCTGTTGGAGCCTGTGGCAGTGTGGGGTGGGGACGTAACAATATAGTTTTCCAAACTTGACTTTTAGGGGTCCGCCCTGGTCGGGAAATCAAAACCTCTAAGAATTTCTGAAGGGACTGCAGATATGGTTTTGATATCTTACTATCGTACATGTTTTACAATGGACCTTCATCTGTAAAGTGATGTTTGGGGTTCATGACCCTCCCAGTGATTCTTTAGGGGGGGAGGGGTTAAGTCACCTTCCAAGGATCAAAACGATAAGAAGATAGGGAAAATGAGCACACAGATAACAACAAAATCAATATACATATTGCAGGTATGAGCATGCAGTTTCCATATTATCTCTGAATGCACAAAAAGAAACCGCACATGTACTTTATTTACCGTCCTATCGGCTTTCTGAAGGCATTTACGTGAAAATACAGTCTTTGCTACGTCTCACTATATAGTTATTCTGGGAGAATGACTAAATTTATGTGCCCAAAAACGTTGGGCAGAAGAAACTTCTAAAACTGATTTCTGGATCAGCACGCACGCGACAAGAACCCCAGCGTGGTGTGCCATGACACAAATTAAACAAGCTACATTAGTTCACTAACCCTAAAGGTGTGAAGTCTCCATTTTTCCTGTCGAATGCGGAGGGGAGAGGAATCAAAACCGGCTCTGTTGTGCCGCAATATGGTCATTTTTAACAACCATTGAAAAATCATTTCATGTGCACAGTCAGCCAAAGTTTCTGGTACTTCACTCTTGCTCTGGGACTCGAAGTTTTATCTAGTTTTACATGGTGTAGTATGCAGGCGTGTCTTACAGCGAGTGTGAATGGTCTATCTGGTGTTGCTATATCACTGTCAGCAAATTATATTTATGAAAGCAAGAGAACATATTTATAATACAAATATATATATCGCTATATGTCATCACGAAATGTCACCAAAAGTTAGTAGATATGCGTAAATATATAAGTAACACATTAAATCAACTGATTGGCAAGATATGCAAGACCTGCTGACTGTTACAAAATATTTCCGTAAGCGTCAGGAATACATTTTCATATTTTAATGTTGACTCTAATGAAGTATTTTTGTTCACAATGTGAACATTACATATATTTTGCCATTCTACAGGACAGACACACATGACACATTAGTGGCTAGTGGCATCCCTGCATACCGAAGCACGGGCGTGTGTAGAGTGAAAAAATTCGCCTTGTTGAACGAGATAAGCAGAAAGACCTTGTATGGTCCTATGTGTTATTCAACCTACTACCAATGGCGACAATATTATGGGCAATGTACTAAAAGAGAGAGAAACAGAGACAGCACAATATGTGGAAAGACACTTGTAGAATCCGAAGGGGTGAGGGAGATCTTGCTAATGTGGGAGCTAGAGACACAACATGATAAGCAACTGAAGAAAGAGAGAAAAGACTGAGAGAGTAAAGAGAGGCAGAAATAGAACAGACCGCCCTACACAGAGACAGACAGACAGACAGACAGAGATAGGGAGCATGATATGCAGAAACCGAACAGGGAGAGAGAGATCGTGGGGGAGAAAGGGGGAGATTGTGTGTGCGACAGACGCTAACTTACTGGACCATATTCGTAGGCATGTGAGCAGGGTTGCTTACAACATATTGAATGATGATGATGAGACATAAATGTGGGAAACAGAACTTCATATCAGACAGATTCTCAAAGATAATACTTTATTTTTACTTTTTACCTTCATCAGGGTGAGGGATATCATTATTGAAAGGTTTAGGAATATGGGCATAGCTATATAATTAGGGGTACTGATTACCTTAATCAGGGATGTGGAGTCGGACTGTAAAAATTCCGACTCCGACTCCGTCTTAGACTCCAGAAATTTTTTAAGTTGCTACTCCGACTCCGCCCCCCCTCTCCCCCTCCCCTTCTTCTGCAGTAGCCTACAGTAGTAGGCATACTGCATTGCTCACATATTTTCAAGTTTACTTCATCCATACTATTAGTGTACGTACATCCATCCATCATCCAATTCTAAGTTGCCCCATGAGGACCGTAGAAGCCCGGGGCTAGGCAATTTGGTCCTGACATTTAAGATGAGAGTGACCAGCCTCATTCATCCCTGAATGGCAGTACATGAGCAATAAGCCCAACCATCCCTTGGATATAAACTTTCACCAGCTCAATCCGATTGGAGAGCTGTAATTACCCACTAAACCACCGGGCGCCATAATTTGGTTATATGGTTACCACCCAGCGTAATAAATGGTTTCCCGGTGTACAAGAAACCATGAGGCTTGTCACTCAGTGTAGAGTCACCCATAGGCAGAAGGAAGAGGAAAGAATGAAGGAAGGAAAGACAAAACAGGGAGTGTAAAGTCACCCGTAGGCAGAAGGCCGAAGAAAGAATGAAGTAAAGAAAGACAGAAGCGGAAGGAAGGAATGGAGAGAGGAGAGAAAATGGCAGACACACGAGAGCAGCACTACATCGATAATATCGTAAATTCACGTTAAAGCAGAAAAACATACCACAAATTGCTTGCTTCAGATGTCTTCCCACAAGTGTCACACAAAAGCTAATTTCTTCCACATAGTTGTGGGAATTTCCCACGAAGTGGCACAACTGGCCTAACAGTGCACTCAAGTATTTTACACGAGAATTAATCAAGTAAAGGAGTCGGAGTCGGAGATATTTTTACCGACACCGACTCCGACTCCAGCCACAAGGATCTGACTCCTCGACTCCTGACTCCGACTCCGACTCCGACTCCAGCCAGAAGTATCTGACTCCTCGACTCCTGACTCCGACTCCGACTCCAGCCAGAAGTATCTGACTCCTCGACTCCTGACTCCGACTCCGACTCCGACTCCAGCCAGAAGTATCTGACTCCTCGACTCCTAACTCCGACTCCGACTCCGACTCCAGCCAGAAGTAGCCTATCTGACTCCTCTACTCCTGGCTCCGACTCCGACTCCACACCTCTGACCTTAATTCACAAAAAGGATCAAATAGAAGGCCTTCACGATTTTTGCTGTTTAAATCAGTACTAATCGGTAATATTCGTATACCAGAGTATAAATGTGTGTGTGTGTGTGTGTGTGTGTGTGTGTGTGTGTGTGTGTGTGTGTGTGTGTGTGTGTGTGTGTGTGAGAGAGAGAGAGAGAGAGAGCAATGCATAGTCTCTCAACAGGAGAGACTGCTTATGCGTATTCAGGATGTACTGAATGAAGTCCTTTAATGAATTCTGCTGTTCCCAACGAAAATATTCATAAAGAGTTGTAATATTACTATCATGTTCATTAACACCATACTGTCAGGCTGGCAATACTGAAACAAACGGACCAGGATTATGACTGGTGCAACGCTCCCACAATATGTTCCATAATATAAATTGAGTTCATAATAGGCTGTCTATATTTTTCATAAAAAATGGTTGTCCGTCAGTTAAACTTAATTGACATAGCTGGAGGAACAGGAACTTTTACAGTGACACTATAACGCACCAGAGTAGCTATCGGGACTGGGGGTTTCAGCGGCCACCTTCCCTTTAACTGGTATCTGCCATGGAGCACATGATTACCTAAAACATTTACGGAAACATCACTGTGAGTATGGCTACCCCACGACTATTACTGAAACGTAGGCTATGCACATAATTATTGTTTATTGGGTAACTTAATCTGTCAGGCGAGCTGGTAATGTATTGCACTTGTATTATGACAGTAATAAGTTATAGGTAAACATAATATTTGCAACTTCTTTGCTCAGTAGCACAAACTGATAATGTTTGTGTGTCTACTGATAGGCAGCTGACGAGTTGAGAGAGAGAGAGAGAGAGAGAGAGAGAGAGAGTCGAGGTGGTGGAGCAGGCTGCATGTTGTCCGTTAAAGAGAGACGGGGTATCCTATGTTTGGTGAAATTTAAAGTGTGTAATCAGTTGTCTATTATAATGAATAAAAAAAACAAATTTATTATTTAAGGTACAGGATATCACTGACACCTTAATAAATATACTGTAATGGCAAAGAATGTATAACTGTTGCAGTAAACGACATGACCCTACTTCATCCCCATTCCCTGCACATGCCAAGCTCCCGCTCACTCCCATACTTTCCCTTTACCTCTACATCGCGTCATTTGTGGATGAACTTGCTCACTGTTTCTCAACCACAACACAACCTGTATCATGGTTCACGCTACAAGATAAGAAGAATGATTTTACATAACTCAGAATTTATAAATAGCATAGTGCACAGCTCATTATCCCAATCACACTATATTTATTAGCCAATATCACAGCATAATACAATGACCACAGAATAATATAACACGGCACAAATGACAAAGCTTAGCGATTCGAAAAATTCTCGGGCATGTACACACAAACACACGCCATGTTAGCCATATCCCGCTACTAGGTGGTCCAGGTGGAACTCTTGTCGAGTGTACCTTCTCACTGATGTGGTAAGGGAAAGTCTGTTATTGATAATCACTCCTAGTTCCTTCTCCCTTTCTGATATGTGTAAGGTTCATCTTCTTAACTTATAAGCCCAATCTGGTCTTTTCTCACTTTTACCAAACTTAATTACGGTACATGACACTTGTCCACATTAGTTTCCATTTGCAATTTATTGCTCCAGTCATGAAGCTTATTTAATCCTTCTTGAAGCTCTTTACAAGAAACTGTTAGTAATTTTCCTTTGTATTTTTGCATCATCCGCAAACATAATTAGATACCTTCTATTTCCAGTGTTACTATGTCACATAATATATACTGCAAACATAATTGGTGCTAGCACTGTATATATATATATATATATATATATATATATATATATATATATATATATATATATATATATATATATATATATATATGTATATCATTATTTTATAGATATTTTTACCGTAAGTGTTCAGACGAACTGGCTTCAATTGTTCCTTCCCTTCACATTTTCTCCCGAAGTACTCGGGCAGCTAGGAGCGCCCATGAATCCACACTATCTCCATCGCAATGCAGAACCTCTGCGTATCAAAATTCATTAATCCCCAGAACTACTACTCTCTGGAATTCGTTTCCTGGGAGTTTTTCCCCACAAATATTTGATCCACTTCAGTTCAAGTCCAGTTGTTATAAATATTTTATGAATGGTGGATGCCTTTAGGCACATGGACTTATTTTTTCCCCTTTGTTTTTCCTTCCTCCATTCATTATCTATTTAAAAAAATGCAGTATATATATATATATATATATATATATATATATATATATATATATATATATATATATATATATATATATATCTCATCATCAGCCGTTGAGGTCCACTCCAGGACCGGCCTATCCCTACCGAAGCAGGGACGATACAGCCAATGTATCTCTACCCAGTGGCTTAGGCTGTCTGGTAGAGACTGTATGTAGGGTGAGAAGTGCTTGTGAGTGTGATTGTAGTGTTGTAGTGGCTTTGGATGGGTTTGTAGTCTGTGAACCAAGTGTAATCGGCCCGCCTTGAGCCGATTGGGTGCAAGCATACTAGTATGCGACACTGGTTCAACCACAGCAACCCTTGTGTCCACGAAAGTAGCAAGTGGCTTGGTGAACGCTTCCCAAAGTTTTTACAACTCTGGCGGGAGACGAACCCGCTCTCACCAGCGTGCAAAACGCACACTCTACAACTGTACCACAGTGGCTCATATATATATATATATATATATATATATATATATATATATATATATATATATATATATATATATATATATACATACACTCATTGATAGGGTTAGGCATATGACAGAGGAGCTAGTTGGAGAAGAACAAGGGGGATTTAGGAAGGGAAACGGGTGTGTAGATCAGATATTTGTTCTAAGATGTTTAGTGGAGAAGTATCTAGAGAAGGGAAGGAAAGTGTATGCTGCCTTCATGGACTTGGAGAAAGCTTATGACAGAATAGATAGGCAAGGTATGTGGAAGGTATTAAGAATATATGGAGTGGAGGGGAAATTGTCGAGTGCTGTGAAGAGTATGTACGAGGGAGCTAGGGTTACGGTGCGAGTGGATGGTGAGCTGAGTGAGTTCTTTGATCTCAATGTGGGACTGAAACAGAGTTGTGTGATGTCTCCATGGCTGTTTAATATATACATGGATGGGGTTGTAAAGGAGGTGGAGGGTAGGGCAGTGGATGTGGGGGTGGCTCTAATGAATGAGGGTGAGATTTGGAAGCTTCCGGTGTTGCTGTTTGCTGATGATACAGTACTGTTGAGTGAAGATGAATGGGAGTTGCAAGGTTTGGTGAATGAATTTGGGACAGTGTTTAGGAGGAGGAATCTGAAAGTTAATGTAAACAAAAGTAAAGTTATGGTGATTGAGAGGAATGAAGTCACAGAGTGTGCAGTGAGGTTGGATGGTGAGGATATGGAGAATGTGAGTGCATTCAAGTACTTGGGTAGTGTGATGAGTAAGGATGGAACTTTGGGGGATGAAGTGCGTGAAAGGGTACAGCAGGGAAGGAAGGTCGTTGGTACACTGAAAGCAGTGACGAGAAATAGGGAGGTGAGTATGGAAGAAGTCACTGCATGATAGTATTGTGATCCCTGCCCTGACGTATGGAAATGAGGCATGGACCTTGCAAGAGGGGAACAAGTCAAGAGTGAGAGAAGTGGAAATGAGTTACTTGAGAGGAGCATGCGGAGTGACGTGGAGGGACAGGTTGACGAATGAAGAAGTGAAGGAACGCTGTGGGGTGGATGTGGATGTGGTTGAGAAGATTAGGAGAAATACACTGAGGTGGTTTAGACATGTGAAGAGAATGGAGAATGAAAGACTGACTAAGAGGGTGTATGTAGGTGAGGTGGAGGGAGGGAGAGGGAGAGGTAGACCGAGGATGAGGTGGAGGGATGGAGTTGAGAGGTATATGAGGGAGGGGAGGGTGAGTTGGGGGGAGGGTAGTTAAATGATGGGTGACAGAGCGACTTGGAGGCGTTTTGTCTGCGAACCCTTTGCGGGATTAGGGCGTCGGGCTATATATATATATATATATATATATATATATATATATATATATATATATATATATATATATATATATATATATATATATATATATATATATATCCATCCATCCATCCATCATCCAATCCTACATTGCCCCAAGAGGAGCGTAGGGGACCTGGGCTAGGCAGTTGGTCTCGACATTTAAGATGAATAACCAGCCTCACTCATCCCTGAGTGGCATTACATGAGCAATCAACCCCAACCACCCCTTCGATATAAACCAACACCGGCTCAATCCGACTGGAGCGATATAATAACCCACTAAACCACCACGTCCCAAACTTTGGTTATATGATTACCACCCAGCGTAGTAATTGGTTTCCTGGTGTACAGGAAACCATTTGGCTTGTCACTCAGTGTAGAGTCACCCACGGGCAGAAGGAAAAGGAAAGAATGAAGGAAAAGAAAGATAGAAGAGGGAGTGTAAAGTTACCCGTAGGCAGAAGGACAAGGAAAGAATGAAGGATAGAAAGACAGAAAAGGATGGAAGGAAAGAAGGATGGAAGAGAGGAAAGGGCAGACACCCGAGAGCAGCAATACATCGAGTGCAGCAATACATCGAGTGAGTGGATGGTGAGCGCCCCCACCTACCACTCTATATAAAAATATATATATATATATATATATATCATCATCATCAGCCGTTGAGGTCCACTGCAGGACCGGCCTATCCCTACCGAAGCAGGGACGATACAGCCAATGTATCTCTACCCAGTGGCTTAGGCTGTCTGGTAGAGACTGTATGTAGGGTGAGAAGTGCTTGTGAGTGTGATTGTAGTGTTGTAGTGGCTTTGGATGGGTGTGTAGTCTGTGAACCAAGTGTAATCGGCCCGCCTTAAGCCGATTGGGTGCAAGCATACTAGTATACGACACTGGTTCAACCACAGCAACCCTTGTGTCCGCGAAAGTAGCAAGTGGCTTGGTGAACGCTTCCCAAAGTTTTTACAACTCTGGCGGGAGACGAACCCGCTCTCACCAGCGTGCAAAACGCACACTCTACAACTGTACCACAGTGGCTCACATATATATATATATATATATATATATATATATATATATATATATATATATATATATATATATATATATATATATATATATATATATATATATATATATATATATATATATATATATATATATATATATATATATATATATATATATATATATATATATATATATATATATATATATATATATATATGCTGCACCGTGTGAGGACAGGAGTGAGAGAAAGACTGGTTTTGGGATGAGCTGGGTGAAGTAGTGGGAGAAATTCCCAGGAGCTATAAAGTGATTGTGATGGGGGATATGAACGGAAGAGTAGGCACTGGTCCTGAGGATGACATAATGGGTTGCTATGGAGTACCAGGAGAAAATGATAATGGGAAGAGACTGAAGGATATGTGTCAGGAGAGGAGGTTGTCCATGTGTAATTCGTATTTCAAACACAGAGATGCACATAAATATACATGGTATAGAGGGAACGGGGATCGTGTTGAAAGAAGCCTGATTGATTACGTGCTCGTAGAGAGGTCGATACTGGGAATGGATGCTGATTCGAGGGCTGTGAGAGGACGATGTGGAGGTCTGTCAGATCATATGATTGTGGTATGCAAGATCAAGCTGAGAGGATTTAGGTGGATCAGAAGAGAGAGGAGCTGTCAGGGAGAAAGACTGAAAGTTGAGAAGCTGAAGATCAAAGAAACTGCAGATGAATATAGGACCACAGTAGAGGATGAGTTAGAATTACTGAATTGGAATGAAATGGATCTGGACAGACTGTGGAATGCATATAGGGACTGCTTAGTTAGGAATGCTAAAGCGGTGTGTGGTGTGGCAAGAGTAACAACAAAGAAGAAAGGCATGGCATGGTGGGATGAGGAGGTAAAGAGAGCTGTGGAGGGAAAGAGGAAGAAGTGGCTAAAGTGGTTACAGGATAGGGGTTCAGTTGAAATAACAACTGAATATGTTGAGAGCAAGAAGCACGTAAAGAGACTAGTGAAGAGGAAAAAGATTGAGGTAAATGAGGATCTAAGAAGAAAAATGAATGCGAACTAATCCGAAAATAAAAAGTTATTCTGGAGAGAGGTGTGGAACTGTATAAGTGATAGTGGAAAGAAATGGGATGGTGTGAAGGATGCAGGTGGTAGATTATTAACCCATGGAGATGAAGTAAGGACCAGATGGAAAGAATATTTTGAAAGCCTGATGAATAGGGATAGAGAGAGCAGAGCAGCTGTAAACATGATTGGTTTTGGAGGTGTGCAGAGAAGGAATGCAGTGCCAGGAGACGTGACACTCGCACAGGTGAAGAGTGCTGTCAAGCGGCTGAAATTGGGATGAGGTGTATGCAGAGATGCTTAAATGTTATTTAAGTGGAGAAAATTGAATGAAGTGCTTGTTGGAGATATGTAAGAAGGCATGGATGAGTGAAACTGTGCCTGCACAGTGGAAAAAAGCTGTGATTGTACCCCTGTACAGAAATAAAGGTGAACGAAGTGAGTGCAAGAATTATCGTGGCATAAGCTTACTGAGTGTGGTAGGGAAGGTATATGGAAGAATTATTATAGAGAAAGTAAGAGTATCAGAAGTCCTAGTGAGTGATGAACAGGGTGGCTTTAGGAGTGGCAGAGGATGTGTGGATCAAATATTTGCAGTGAGACAGATAGTAGAGAAGGCTTGTGCGAAGGACCATAAGGTGTTTATGGCATTAATGGATCTGGAAAATGGATATGACAAAGTGGACTGAGAAGGATTGTGGAAAGTTCTGCGCATGTACGGTGTAGAGAGTAAGCTGGTAGGTGCCGTCAAGAGATTTTATGATGGTAGTGAAGCATGTGTCAGGGTTAATGGGCATCTAAGTGAATGGTTCACGATCAGTGTGGGTGTGCAATAAGGTTGTGTGATGTCCCCATGGTTGTGCAATGTATATATGGATGGGGTGATGAGAGAAGTGAAAACACGAGTAATGGAGAGAGGGATGGCATTAGTAATGAATGGTAATGGACGGAATATCTCAAATTCCTTGTATGCTGATGATGCAGTACTGCTTGCAAGTACCGGACAAGAGCTTGGTAGGCTAGTGCAGAGTTTTGCTGATGTCTGTAAGCGTCGTTCCTTGAGAGTAAATGTAGAAAAGAGTAAAGTGATGATTATTGACAGAGAAGGTGACTCGCAGTGCAATGTAACAGTGAATGGAGAGAGACTGGAATTGGTGAGAGAGTTCAAATACCTGGGTGAAGTGATAGAAAAGAGAGGAAAATGTGCAAAAGAAGTTCAAAGTAGAGTGACACAAGGAAGAAAAGTAGCTGGTGCAATGAAGTCCTTCATAGGAAACAGAGGCTTGAGTGTTGCAGCTGTGCGAGGCTTACATGAAGGAGTGTTAGTGCCAACTTTAACATATGGATGTGAGACTATGGTGTGGCATGAAAATGAAAAGTCAAGAGTAAGAGCAGTGGGGATGGGACTGCTTAGGAATGTATGCGGAGTACAGAGGGTGGATAGGATACGAAATAATGTGATTCGTGAAAGATGCGGATTGAGGAAGTCGGTGGACACCAGAGTGTACTGAGATGGTATGGTCATGTGGAGAGAATGGATAACAATGGAGTGGTGAAGAAGGTGTATCTGAGCAAATTCGAAGGAGTGAGGAGGCGAGGTAGGCCAAGGAGAAGGTGGAGAGATATGATGGATGAATGTGTGAGGAAGAGAGGTTTGGAAGTCGGTGAGGCTAGGGAACTGACAGGAGATCGAGCTTGCTGGATGAATTTTGTGAGGAGAAGTGCATGATCAGGGATTTTTGGCACCCCTTTTTAACGTGGCAGCATCTGGATTGACTCTGTCGGATACGATTATGTGAAACTACAGAACGTGATGAATGTTTTTGGCATATCCGATAGAGCAAGGATTCCGGGAGCTTGAATGATGAGTGAATGGAAGCGTGGCCCATTGCATTGGGCAATTTTGGGCTGTCTGGACATTACTACTCCTCACCCTGCCGTTGGGTGGGAAAGGAGGTCCGGATGATGATGATGATTATATATATATATATATATATATATATATATACACAGCATATAAATAGATAGATAGATATAGATATAGATATATGTATATATAGTATAGATAGATAGATAGATATAGATAGATAGATTGATAGATACAGTATATATATCTATATTTATATGTATCTCTCTCTCTCTCTCTCTCTCTCTCTCTCTCTCTCTCTCTCTCTCTCTCTCTCTAATATGTGTGTGTGTGTGTGTGTGTGTGTGTGTGTGTGTGTTTGTGTCTGCGTGTATGTGTACAAATATGCATACCTACAACCCTTACACACACACACACACACATGTATACACTGCTTGCAAATATGAGAATAGAATTCACATACATGAATGAAGACATGCTAAGAAGGATAATAACATCATTCATCAGACCAACCCTGGAGTATGCATCAGTAGTCTGGAGTCCTCATCTAAAAAAACACATAGACAAGATTGAAAAATTTCAAAAGGCCGCTACAAGATGGATACCAAGCTTAAGGGATCTAAGCTACGAAGAAAGACTAAATAAACTGAATCTACCAACAATACAGGAGAGAAGGAAATGAGGTGACATGATAATGCTATATAAATGCATATCAAGGAAGGAGAAAATAGACATAAATGATTACTTAACATATGGGGAAGCATCAGCAAGAGGACACTGGAAAAAAACTGCATGAGAAGAGAGGTGATAAAGACGTAAGGAAATTCACTTTCCCAAACAGAGCAATTGATCTATGGAATGCACTACCGAATGAAATAGTGTGTGCCAAAACAATTAACAAATTTAAGGATATGTACGATAAATATGGTTTAAGACACGGGACAGTACGAGCTTGACTCATTCCTGTAAAGATACAATTAGGTAAGAACTATTAGGTAAGGTAAGAACACACATACACGGAAACTTATGAGCATTTGGGGATGGATAGGGCTTGTGTAAAATCCTTCACTTTGTACTTAGTCCTGAACTAAAGAAGGAAAGAATAAATTAAAAAGTCTCTTCATAGCAAGAACATTCGGGTAATGCAAAATACGCCTCTGTATCTAAGGTGTAAAAGTCACACGCTTCGTATAATATTTTTTATTTATTCGTTATGAATTTCTGAAAATTAGAAGAGTGCAAGTTCTCTCCCCTCCAAGTTTGTCGAAATCTCATTAAACTTTTGTCTAAGTACCGCCAAGACTGCAGGGTCGGATAGCAAAGCTTATGAACTCCTTCAGTACAAACACTGTTTTTCATCATACAATCAGGTAAATTTTACTCAGTTTAGGAGAGACGTTTTGAAGTGGTATGGTTAGATATAGCCTACATTAACGACGTTACTGTCTGAGTGCTCTCGTTGAATATAAATGTCTGGTTGCTGCAAGAGTAAAATAGTGACTAAAGAGTGATAACATTCCCTGGAGAATGGAGAAACGGTTCTCACACAGCTACAGTAAATTGACATGTGGAAAGAACAAGACTTCAGTAGAGATTGTCGATGATTACTGATGAACGTGCAAGAACATAAAATCGCATTTAAAAACTTTTGCATGGTACCATCTTTGACCCACGAGTCCCTTTAGCAGGACAAAATACAAACAATGAAAAGGTTGTCTGTGAATACCTTCCCATGGAAAAAATGTACCATGTTAAAAGTGAAGCGGTGAAGAAATGAAGGAACTGCACCTAACTGGAAAGTGCTGAGATAGGTGGAAGAAATTAAAAAAAAAAAAAAAAAAAAAAAAAACTAAGGTTTCTGGAGTAATGTGGGGCTCGTTGCTAGGCCACTGGAGTGAGAAGGTTAGTTTTGGTATGATGACCTCGATATTTATAAATACTATTCTAAACCACCTCGCTGGCATGGTCGATAGAGGTTTCAGTTTGTAGGTAAGCATGCGCTTGTCCACCATTGTGCGAATCCAACAGGTGGTTGGAAGCGTTCCCGTTATCTAAATGCTCTCAATGATGTCAAATTGTTTCTTACTGCTTAAATTATAAGGAATATATCAACCTGGCCTCGGGTCCCTCTATCTGCACTTCTTTCAAAGCTCAGGTCTAGGTGACCGTTGGCTTTTTGATCATGCAATAACAATGATGGAAGTGTGCAGGTCATACACCTATATTCGAATACGGTTTCTTAGCCATGGGCTTTTGTGGAATGAAAGAGGTAAGATAGGACTGGATGTTACTGGAACTCGCCAGTTATATGGAAGCAGTGCATGCTTATTATCATTGTTCTTGCTCTTATATTAGGGGAAAGAATATATCAGAAATTTTATACTTACACCACACCTATACCGTTGAAATAGAACGACATCTTAAAGGGGTGTACTCCTCTCTCCCTGTCATTTCATCCCGCGCCGTTCCCCCCACCTGTCTCTGCCTACATCGCCCATGTCGTGGTACTTCTTCAATCTTCTTGGATACAGCTTAGAATTCGCCGCTTTAACAAACCTTCAACACCCACCTTCCCATATTTTACTGTCCCAGCAACCCAATATGCAGTATATGGTGACAAGTTTTATTGTTTTATTCTTGCTGTCTCCAGAAATTTTTCGTCAACTTTGGGGAGAGTTCTTGCAGTGAAGAGCAAAAAAATGCTATATCTTACCTCTCAGGTTCAAAAGTCTGTCCTCCACTGAATGACGGTGTTGGAAGATTTCAAGAAAAAGCTAAAAAAAAAAAAAAAAAAAAAAAAGGTCACTGGGTTCAGGGGGATAACTTTTAATTTCGTGATATATTATCTTGTTTACTCTACTTACTTTCTATCTATCTATCTATTGCCAGACGCCTCAATCCCGTTTGGGGTGGCCACAAACATATCGCCTACAAGTCGCCCTGTCCCTCGCCATTTCACTGCCCTGCTCCCAACTCACACCCCCCTCTCTCATAAACCTCTCCACCCCATCCCTCCATCTCATCCTCGGCCTCCCCCTCCCTCTTCCCCCCCCCACCTCACTCACGTACACTTTCGTCGTCAGTCTTTCACCCTCCAGATGATTTTATTAATATTAGTCGAGACTTTTCGAACAGGAGGGGTCAAACATAGCCTTTATTAACCCTTTCATTACATGAGGTCTGTCCTGCGATAAATAAAATCTTCTAGAGGCAGCAAGAATAAAAATGAAAATAAGTTATCGAGAGTAAAGAGGCAATGCCGCACTACACACCACCTTTATAAGATCTGCTTTCATAGAAGGCTGTTTCACTTCAATGACATGTATTTAATTTCATTCTTACTATTTTAGTTAGCCTATGAGAGACATACTTGAGGAATCAGATAAAGTATTTATTAACTCGTTCAGTATATTTCCTACATTAAAAAAAAAAAAATGACCAGTGGCAACATGAATAAAAGAATAAGCCATAAACAAACGCCATCTGACTGACCAGGTTTAGGACCATATTCTTTGAAGAATTCGAGATTTCGTACCTGCTTTTCATAAGCAGCTCATGTTGCAAAATATCCAAACATGCTGACGTTAAAAAAGACAGTTTATAGAATTAAGTGATACACGTGAACAGCACAAAAAAATCTTGAATATTTGGAGAACTGTTCACTTGGGCTCAAACTTGAATACAGTTGTTATTTTCTAAATGTTGGTAACAGGAATAAAAACCTTAACAACTGTAAGAACATTCACTTACTCTAAAATGTAAACCTAGTCAAAAATGTGTGAATAATAGTAACAACTGATTTAAAACCAAATATATGGTTCAAATGAACAGTAAGGAAAGATGCAAAACTAATTGATTTCAAAGAAAAAAGAATCGAATTTAGATGAGATAGCATTATCCTTTTCATATAGAGTTCATTAATATGCCGACATCTGGAGTATTGTGTTCAGGCACGAATTACAAAAATGTAACTGAGACTTACAACGAAAAAATTACAGTACAGCAAAGTGACACTGTAACTAACCTCTAAAGTTCGGGTGACGGACATAACCATCGTAAAACAAGTGTTTGGGGTAGCTCAGATGATTGACATTGCCTCTTTGCTTTTCCCACCAGAGACTGAAGTCCTATCCATTTTCTACAGTGCTCAGTTGATATAGGAATATAGGAGGCGGGTGAGGTACTCTGCCAGTCTTCCACCGGAAATAGGAGGCGTAGATGCAGTGATTTTTTATTTTGCATAGTACGATTTTCTTGCCGCCATGGGTGGCGGCCCAGTCCATGCCACTTTGCCCCTGTCAAGAAGTTGAGTAATGGTGCGATTAAGCTACTTTTAGAACGGGAATTCTACTGGGGCAAGGGGGAATGTGAATGTGTGCGAACAGTTATGTCTGGCTCCGGACGGTGTGCAACCAGCTTGCCCTAGCCATCAATTTATCAGCTAATACGGATGCAGCTTGCCATGATCTCTAAATTTACTTTCAGTCATCACCTGCCTCCACAACACCTCCACCTAGAGACCTGGAGACACATGCAATGGGCAGTCGAAGTATTGTTAAGTATTTTGAACATTTCAGATGCTGTAGTTACTGCAATTATGATGGTTTGGAAGCAGGCAACTTTCGGAAATACCCCCCAAATACGGAAAGGGCCCAGCACACTAAACTCCTGAGCTTTAAGGGCAAAGGAATGAATCATTGAAGAAATGAACAGAGGTGTTAAATATTTTGTTCTGGTTGCCAAAGTGTGGACTCCATGCGGATGTGAATCAAGTATATAACATTATGATAATATCTGTCAGTATGACAGTTGATTAGTAGTTTACAAGAGAACGGTCAAATTATACTGGACGTAATGATTGTTAAAAGAATGGCAAATGGATGCACTCAAATTTAGCAAACCATATGTTCTTTCATAAAGTTACAAATATGTGAACAAACTGCCTGGGAACCTAGGAGACTGTGATACAGTAATCACTTTTTAAACTCACTTGGATAAATATCTAGCCCCTAATTTCCAGAGAACCACGTTCAAAGCCGAACAAAAACAAAGCTGAACAGATATTTTCCCCTCTCATCTACATCACAAGGACTACAACCATACTGCATCATCATCAATTAAGGCGCATTTCCCTTCCAAATTAAGTTGGCGTGAAACGTGTCATACCAATCACCATAACATCCTATGAAATTTTCATGACAATTTTTCTACACTGCATGGTGGTCCTTTACTCATTCTCATGCTGACTTCGGCTGGAGGGTTTAATGGGAGGGTTGGTAAGGGGAAGGGGGGGGGGAGTGTTCCTGTTTTGCTATTTTGATCTTCACATTATTGTATTAGATACTACTGCTATAATCTTCTGTGCAACAAAGAACCTTAAAAGGGCCATTAGCTATGTTATTCTTTGCTTTTCATTGCACTCATTTAAACATCGTCTTCACCAGTGTCAACCTAACATCTCCCGGATTCACAGTCTTTCTTTCCTCCTTTATTCTTCCAACACCTTTCATCATTCTGCGTCCATCCTATACTCCTCTTTCACTTTCTCCCCCACATTTCCGCTCTCAATTTAACCATTCTCTTCCTACCCCTCTTCCTTTCACACTTCCTCTTTCACTTTCACCTTCGCATTCTGTTTCGCTCCTCTCTTGAAACTTAGTTATATACACCTTCATACTGAATTTTCAACACACTTGTTTCTCTTACATACCATCTCCTTCCTGGAACCCAGTCTTTCTACCACACCCTTCCTAGTCATCCTCACCCATCTCCATCCCTGCTTCTTATCTACCTCCCTCTTCATTCTATCTTCACTTACTTTCTTATTGTACTTTCTCATCTACTCTACAGCTTCCCCTAATCCCGAAAATCAATCTCTTTTTGCAATCCACGGCTCGGGCGAGGAATGTTTGAGGCATTTTTTTTTTTCAAATGATGGTCTAATAAAATGTATTGCCTATTACCTGGGATCTACAGGAGAGTTACTGACAGCTGTCGTAGGGCTACCGATGGAAATATTTCAGAAGTTTTCTTTGGGTTCACTATGCGTGCATTTGCTTGGAGTCCAGTTGTGTAGTGTGACTGCACAGTTTTCTCAGTATGTTCCCCCTTTCCCTGCCCCCATGCCCGCATCCCTTCCTTTCCTTCTCAGCCTGCTCATTCTGCCGTCCCTCATTGCTACAATCAACCCGAACCTTATTCATTCGATTACCAGCCCAGTCCACATTCTTTTCGCCCATACACTCTTTCCTTTCGCCTCACTGTGTTTACCTACCACTCCCCATTCTCTCTCTCTCTCTCTCTCTCATACTCAAATCCCCACACTTTTCCAAGCTCCCCTTTTTACCACCCTTTCTTCAGGCAGCAGTGTCCTAAAAAAGGATCAAATGGACGATTAATCAAGCGCCTTTTCCTCCATGTCATACTGACAAAAAAGTGGGAGCATTCTCATAGTGCAACACCCGCGTGCCCACAAAACCATCTGATGACTAAACCTTTCACTTTGTCCTGTATCCCCTGAACCATACCGCAAAGTTTGATCTAAATCTGATTGAAGGTGTTTTAGTTGATCATGCTATGTGATCTTGGCTTTAAAACTTTCTCTGTGATCCTGCTATTTAATTGCTTTCAAAATTAAATTCCTTTGAACTTAACTTACATTGCACACATCACAAAGTTCGTCTAAATCGGATAATATGACATTGCTTTTGACTTATCAAAAAGTCTTTAGGCCTTATTTTCAACTCTTCACCAAACTTAATCTAAATCGGGTTGAAAACTATTTAAGCTGCCATTACTTAGTGAAACTCTGACCATGCTCTTTGATCAAGCTATTTGACTGATTCTTTTCATTAACAATACCACTCATTGACTGTCCTCCTTCCTCTCCACAGAAGTCAGTTAAACCTTAAAAGAAATCGATTGAGTTTTTGTTACACACACACACACACACACACACACACACCAGAACGCGCCCGCGCTCCAGAAAAATATATATATATATTACCAAGCCTCAAGTTACCAGATGGAACGCAGTAGAGTGGGTGTGGATGTATGTGAGTTAGTGATTGTGGATGTGGGTAAGTGATGGTGATGTGAAAAGTTGTGGGTTTGGGTGAGGTTGAGTATGGGTGAAAATGAAATTGGAACAGGAATTGACGAATGTTTTCTTCATGTAATTACAGTTGTTCATATTATCACAGGATAGAGATTTTATATCTGCTATTATGGGTTAGCTGCGTTGTCAGATATGTCAGAGTAAGAAGGCTTTGCGTCGTAGATGTAATACTTTCAAAAACCAAGATGAAATTATAGTCAGCGAATGTAAACACACACATGACGTCATTAGTACACTTGACTTTCACATAAAACATTTTCCATGTTTCACACAGTCGTCACTACAACAAGGGATGAAAACTAGACCAGAATTTGTATCTTCATGTCAAGAGATTTTTCAAATTGTGGTCATGATATTTACACACACACACACACACACACACACACACACACACAAATATATATATATATATATATATATATATATATATATATATATATATATATATATATATATATATATATATATATATATATTGTTACGGAACAGAGAAAGATAATGTACACTTTAAGTGAGAATACTAAAAATCACTACTGTCCCATAAAGTTCCAGGTTCAAAACAAAAGAGTTAGGTAAAATTACAAGTTAAAGTTTAATGCTCAGACTTAACAACAAAACATTCAGGACTCATAAGGATAATGTAATGGCAAAAAACAGGTTAAATATATGGTTAACTGCAATAGGCTCTATTAACACCACGTTGAGTACACCGCTTCCCGTCCGATCAGCGAAGTTAAGCAACGTTGGGTCTGGTTAGTACTTGGATGGGTGACCGCCTGGGAACACCAGATGCTGCTGGCATCCCTACGTGTCAAGTGGGGTTGGTGGAGGATTAGTGCCCCTCCCTGTAAAACAGTTAACTCTAAGCCCTTGGCCACCCCGTTTGGGATACATGGCGTCTGGCAGTGAATGAATGAATGAACACGAAATTAGCATGAGTAAATTTATCTAAGTCAGCCCTGATAAAATGAAAATACCAGATAATACTCAGTGAATACAAGATATATTATTACAGATACAAAATATTATTAATAATGGCAGACAGTAAAACTTTACATTAAGCACAAAAACCTCACTAGGCCTACGAATCAACACCTTATGCTATACAGTACAAGAAAAAATGCAATAACAGTTATACTCAAATTACACAGCTGCTAGATGGTTGGAGACTTCCTGAGCACTCACAATAATAACAACTGTACAGGGGAGGACAGAGATGTGAACAAAATGAGGAGTAGATCTAAGTGGCAATAATGCAGAGACTGAGCTCATTATATAGGGGCCGG
This sequence comes from Coenobita brevimanus, assembly GCF_032717465.1. NCBI lineage: Eukaryota > Metazoa > Arthropoda > Malacostraca > Decapoda > Coenobitidae > Coenobita > Coenobita brevimanus. The sequence continues at coordinate 11,832,188 of NC_137052.1, read as the reverse complement.
CAGAGCTTGATACAACTTATAAGAAGGACGCACAAATGAAGCCATGGGGACAATGAGTTGACAATCCTGCTCTGAACAACAGAAAGAACGACTTACTCTACTATAACGGTAGAAGGGGGGACTGAAGTAGAACACGCTCGTGATCAAACATGCAGCATACTGTACGTTAGAATCACACAAAGGATGATGAAATCATAGGCTATGTAACACCTCCCCACAAAGAAAAAGAAATTTACAAAGGAAATTTCTTATTACTCTAAAACAATCTGTCTAAAGTCTAGATAAGCAATCTGCAATAACATTTTCTTTCCCCTTGACATGTTGTATGCCTAATGAATACTCCTGAAGAAGTAGACTCCATCTTGTCAATCTCTGATTTTTATCTTTAAACTTACTAAGGAATTTCAGTGGGTTATGATCGGCATAAATGACTATGGGGTCAAAACCAGAACACAAATAAAATGAAAAATGCTGTAAACCCAAAATCAAGGCCAAAAGCTCTTTCTCAATAGTTGAGTAGTTCTTTTGAGGTGGAGTGCACTTCTTACTGTAATAAGATACAGGGTGTTCAATACCCTGATCACCCTCTTGCAGCAAACCAGCCCTAGCTCCTGTATCAATTGCGTCAACAGCCATCTTAAAAGGCTTAGCAAAATTTGGAGTAGCTAGCACTGGCTGACTTGATAGGATAGCTTTAAGTTTGCTGAAAGAGGATTCACAGTCATCGGTCCAGACAAATTTAACTCCCTTTTTCAGTAGGTCTGTAAGTGGTGATACAAGAATTGAAAAGTTAAGAACAAATCTCCTATAATAACCTACCATTCCCAAAAATCTTTGTAGCTCTTTCCCACTTTTAGGTCTGGGAAGATCACTTATAACCTGAACCTTAGCTGCTGCTGGTACAACATGTCCATCACCAATTACGTACCCAAGGTACTGAAATTTAGCTTGACCAAACTCACACTTTGATAAATTAGCTACAAGATTAGCCTGAACCAAACGCTCAAGAAATTTACTGACATGGCATAGGTGATCTTTCCAGTTGTCACTGAAGATTAATACATCATCAATATAAACAATACACCCTGCCAAACCCTCTGTTACAACATTCATGAGCTTCTGAAATGTGGCTGGTGCATTCTTCATACCATATGGCATTACAGAACATGCAAAAGTCTTTCCTAGTGTTACAAAACATGAGATCTCCCTAGCACGTTCAGTCATAGGTACGTGCCAGTATCCCTTTACCAAATCAAACTTACTTATGTACCTAGCCTTTCCGATCTTGTCTATGCAACCTTCCACGCAAGGGAGAGGGTAAGTGTCTGTTTTGGTTATCTGATTAACACGTCTGTAGTCGATGCAAAGCCGCTGTGACCCACCTGGCTTAGGGACTAGAGTGACAGAAGAACTCCACTCGCTCTAACAGGGCTCAATCATCTTGTGGTCCAACAGGTAGCCAAGCTCCTTCTGGATGAGAGGAACTTTCACTGGGTTCACACGGTAAGGAGGCAGTTTAATTGGCTTTGCGTCTCCAACATCGACATCATGCATCAACACAGCGGTTCTTCCTGGAGTGGCACGGAACACTTGCGGGTACTCCTGCAGTAATGCCGAAAACTCCTACCTTACCTCGGGAGGTAGATGAGAAAGCTTAGTCTGGAGATCATTCATGATATCAGGATTCTTCCCAAACTATCACTCAGGCTCATACTGCATGGGAGAGCTTCACTTGCAGACTCGGGTGGAACAGCTACAGTGCAGACTGGTTTATTTTTAGTCCTGCCTGTGATATAACTTTAACATGTTGATGTGACAACGTTGCTTGTTCTTTCTACGATCTGGTGTGGCAATGACATAGTTGACATCACTGAGTTTCTTCTCCACGAAATAAGGATCACTAAACTTGGCTTGAAGAGGTTGCCCATGCACCGGTAGCAGAATCAAAACCTGATCTCCTGGCTGAAAGTGGCGTAACCTTGACTTCTTATCATACCAAGTTTTCATCTTCTCCTGAGCAGCTCCTAAATTCTCTCTCGCCAGCTGTAAAGCAGTGGACAGCCGTTCTTTGAACTTCATCACATACTCCAGCAGATTGACGTCATCTTCCTCCGACAGCCAGCATTCCTTGAGTAGCTTAAGGGGTCCTCTTACTTCCTGGCCAAACAGTAGTTCAAAAGGTGAGAAGCCCAGTGATTCATTTGGAGATTCTCTTGTGGCAAATACAACGAATGGAAGACCTTTATCCCAGTCTTTCTGATGTTCCAAACAGTATTTCTTGAGCATCGATTTGAGTGTTTGATATCTCTCCAACGCTCCTTGGGTCTGGGGATGGCAAGCTGAAGACGTGATCTGGGTGATGCCCAACTCTTTAAGAGACTGCTTGAAAACATTTGACATGAAATTACTTCCCCGGTCTGACTGTACCTCCTTGGGCAGACCAAACTTTGTGAAGAACCCTAGCATTTCCTTAACCACGTTCTTTGCTGAGATATTTCTAAGTGGAATGGCTTCAGGATAACGAGTAGCCATATCAATCAGGGTCAACACATAAGAAAATCCTGAAGAAGTCTTAGGAATAGGGCCCACAATATCCACCAACACACGGGTGAAAGGCGCCTCAAAAGGAGGAATGGGAACTAGAGGTGCAACCTTTTCGGTCTGATTACACTTCCCCACAACTTGACAGGTGTGACAAGACTTACAATACCAGGAAACATCCCTGAAGATACCTGGCCAGTAGAAGTGTTTCAAAATGCGTGCCACAGTCTTCCTCACTCCAAGGTGTCCTGCCAAACTGGAATCATGAGCCACTCCAATGATATCCTGCCTACAAACACGAGGGATGACAACTTGATGTACAACCTCCCATTCACAGTCGGCTGGTGCTGTTGGGGGTCTCCACTTTCTCATAAGTACTCCTGACTTTATATAATAACAATTAGAAGCACCGGCTGACTCTTCCTCACTGCAAGCAGAGTTAGCTAGACCTTTCAACTCAGGGTCAGCAACCTGCAACTCAACCAACTCTTGACGAGACAAATTATCAACACTACGGGGTACTGCCTCATGTGGTGAGTGGTCCAAATTAGCAAGAAAAGTATCAGCTAGGATAACATCATCATCATCATTATCCTCTAAGTCACCAGTAACTTTAGACTTAGCCCTAGTGACAGCACATGCAGAGAACACATCAGGGACATCACAATCCTGGGTCGCAGCCATTGGCTCACTAGACAATTGAGGAGCTGGACACACTTGACTTCCACCAATATCATTTCCAAGTAAGAAAGTTACACCTGACATTGGGAGTGTCTCAACCAACCCAACCATAACGGAACCATTAAAAAAAACAGACTCTAAATTCACTCTGCACTGAGGGACAGAGAAGTAATTATTCCCTACACCTTGTAAGATTACAGTTTCATCAGAGAAATTAACATTAGAGCCTAGAACACTGGTCAGCATAAGGGATTGGCAAGCACCTGTATCACGATATATTTTAACTGATTTCCTGTCATTACTGTCCAGAGGACTGACAAAACCATCAGACAGGAAATTAGCACATGAACTCTTGAGAGTGTCACCCACGTTACTGCTCAAAAGAGGAGCATCATCATGAGAATTTAATTTACCCCTCAAAGCAGGTTCAGTTAAATCAGTTAAAGAATTCTGGGAACTCTCAAGGGTGGACACTAGACCAATTGACTGAATATTTAAAGACTCCTTTTTGTTCACATCACGCTGTCTCCTGAAACATTTCTCCGTAGTATGACCAAGCTTACTACAATAAGTACATTTACTTTTCTGAAATCTAGAGGTGAAGCTGGTATTTACTTCCTGAGAAACATCATCTTTACTCTCTTTCCTGTTACCTGTACTCTGAGTAGAGGCAACGTACTTACTCTCAGCTTTCCTTTTTTCTTTAGAATATCTCTTGTGAGTGAGAACATATTCATCAGCTAAAACTGCAGCATCAAATAAACTATCTATTCTTCTCGCATCAAGATATAGGCTTACATCATTATTAATACACCTTTTGAAGTCCTCCAGCAAAATCATCTGTTTAAATTTACCAAAATCAGAATCCACATTCTTAGAATTTAACCACTGCTCTAACAGATCTTTGATTTTTGCATACTTAACATGGGATTGCTTATCTTGCTTATAAGTTGTCCTAAATTTTACTCTATAGGCTTCAGGAACAAGCTCATAGGCCTTAAGAATCAAGCTCTTAACTAAATCATAATTATCAGATTGATCCTGAGGCAAAGATGCATAAGTTACTTGAGCTTTACCGGTGAGAACAGTTTGAAGGAGTACTGGCAAATACTTTTTGGGCCAATTAAAACCTGTAGCTACCCTCTCAAACAATTGAAAATACTTTGTTAAATCAGATTCATTAATAGGAGGGACAAGTTTAACATTTTTAGCCACATCAAAATCATCAGAGCTAGATGATCCAGTTCCACCTTGTTTCATGCGATACTCATGGTCTGCCTGAATCCTAGCAATTTCAACTTGTGCCTCAGCCTCCTTAGCACGAGCCAGAAACTCAGCCTCCTTAGCTTTTGCTTGAAACTCAGCCTCCTTAGCATTTGCCTGAAACTCAGCCTCCTTAGCATTTGCCTGAAATTCAACCTTCTTAGCACGAGCCTCCTGCAGGGCTAGCTGTAACTTAGCTATTTCAATCTGCGTTTGCTCATTTGGAGGAGTTATATTAAACAAGCTTTCATTAATCATGTCAAAAATTTGATCTTTAGAATGATGAGAGCGAACAGCAATTCCCAATTGTTGAGCAACAAGCTTAAGTTCATTCTTTGTTCTGTTTTCTACATCACACACTGTTTGCACATTTGACAAAAAATCTTTGGCTTCATCAAGAGTAGTAATAGTAGACATCATGAATAAATCACAATCACAAAATATCAAGCAATATCCTTATGATAATATCCTGAATATCCTGATTAGAGGTCGCCAAATTTATGTTACGGAACAGAGAAAACTGTCCCGCAAAGTTCCAGGTTCAAAACAAAAGAGTTAGGTAAAATTACAAGTTAAAGTTTAATGCTCAAACTAACAACTAAACATTCAGGACTCATAAGGATAATGTAATGGCAAAAAACAGGTTAAAGATATGATTAACTGCAATAGCCTCTATTAACACGAAATTAGCAAGAGTAAATTTATCTAAGTCAGCCCTGATAAAATGAGAAAATCGGATAATGCTCAGTTAAAGCAATATATATTATTACAGATACAAAATATTATTAATAATGGCTGACAACTAAAACACATGAATCACAAAAACCTCACTAGGCCTACGAATTCACACGTTATGCTATACAGTACAAGAAAAAAATGTAATAACACTTATTCTCAAATTACACAGCAGCTAGATGGTTGGAGACTTCCTGAGCACTCACAAAAATAATAACAACTGTAGGCTACAGGGGAGGACAGAGATGTGAACAAAATGAGGAGTAGATCTAAGTGGCAATTAATGCAGAGACTGAGCTCATTATATAGGGGCCGGCAGAGCTTGATACAACTTGTAAGAAGGACGCGCAAATGAAGCCATAGGGGACAAAGAGTTGACACTCCTGCTCTGAACAACAGAAAGAACGACTTACTCTACTATAAGGGTAGAAGGGGGGAGTGAGGTAGAACACGCTCGTGATCAAACATGCAGCACACTGTACGTTAGAATTACACAACGGATGCTATGTAACAATATGTATATATATATATATATATATATATATATATATACATATATATATATATATATATATATATATATATACATATATATATATTTGTACTCTCATCTTAAATGTCAGGACCAAATTCCCTAGCCACGGGTTCCTACGCTCCTCATGGGTCAACATAGATTTGGATGATGAATGAAAAAAATTATATATATATATATATATATATATATATATATATATATATATATATATATATATATATATATCATCCGGACCTCTTTTCTCACCCTAAGGCGGGTGTGGCGTTGCAACGTTCAGACAGCCCAGGTTTGCCCAGTCCAATGGGCCACGCTTCTGTTCACTCATTATTGAAGTTCTCACAGTCCTGGCTCTGTCTGATAGCCCGAAACCTTCACCACATTTCGTAGCTTCACATAAGTGTATCCGATAGAGTCAATCTGAACGCCAGCCAGCTCGATCTCTTGTCACTCCCTAGCCTTACAGACTTCATACCTCTCTTCCTCACACGGTCATCAACCATATCACCCAACTTTCTTCGTGCCTTTCCTACCCTCCTCCTTCCTTCAAATTCGCACAGATATATCCTTTTAACCAGTCTATTGTTATCTATTCTCTCCACATGACCATACTATCTCAGTACACTCTCTTCCATTTTGGTGTCCATAGATTTCCTCGCTCCGCATCTTTCACGAATCACATTATTTCGTATCCTATCCACTCTGCACTCCACATACATTTCAGCAGTCCCATCTCCACTGCTCTCATTCTTGGCTTTTCATTTTCATTCCACAACACAGTAGCACATCCATACATTAAGCCTGGCACTAACACTCCTTCATGTAAGCCTCGCACAGCTGCAACACTCAAGTTTCTGTTTCTTATCAAGGCCTTCAAAGCACCAGCTACTTTCCTTCCTTGTGTTACTCTACTTTCCACTTTCTTTGCACATTTTTCTCACTTTTCGTCACTTTACCCAGGTAATTGAACTCTTTCACCAATTCCAGTCTCTCTCCATTAACTGTAACATCACACTTGGAGTCACCTTCTCCCTTCATTACCATCACTTTATTCTTTTTTACATTTACTTTCAAGGCACGACGCCCACAGACTTCAGCAAAACTCTGCGCTAGTGTCCCAAGTTCTCGGTCAGAATTTGCAAGTAGCACTGCATAATCAGCATACAACAAATCTGTGATACGCCATTCATCACCATTCATTACCAACGCCACCCCTATCTCCATTACTCGTGGTTTTATTTCTCTCATCTCCCCATCCATATATATACTGAACAACCATGGGAACATCACAAAAGCTTGTCGCACACCCACATTGAACGTGAACCATTCACTTAGATGCCCATTTACCCTTACACGTGAAATCTCTTGACGGCACCTAGCAGCATACCATCTCTCTCTCTCAGGCCACAGAATATTATGGAGATGATTCCCCACTCTCCACACTTTCCCTGACGACACCTCAAGAGGTGTAGTAGAAACTTTCTTTACCCACCCCCACAAGCCAACCATGGGTGACTGTTACTCCTCGACATCGCTGCTCTATTTTTTTTTTTTATACCTCTGCTTAAGTGTGTTTAGCATTGTTTAAATGTATATTTTAAAATGTGGCTCCGTAATACCTGTCAATAGCCATGTACCTGACTGATGACTACAGTAATGAGAGGCTAGACCTCTCTTTCTCACCGTAATTTTTTTTCCTTCATCTTGATTCTCCAACCCACTCCACAGTACGTACTAAATATAGATGCAAAATTATTCCGTCATTCGTTGGTATTATGAACCACGGCACATTTATTATTTATTTTATGCTGATGATGGCTACTCCAAACCGAAACCCTCCACCAATAAGGAAACAAAATATTCATCCAGCGCTGGTGTTCATCCTCCTTATTAGATTTCGCTTCCCATATGGAGAGGATGTTGCATGTGTAATATGTGTGTGTGTTGCATGTGTGTATGTGTGTGTGTGTGTGTTGCATGTGTGTATATATATATATATATATATATATATATATATATATATATATATATATATATATATATATATATATATATATTGTCACGAGTCGGCAAGTGACATTGGTTTTTGTGGGAAACCACGAACTCAAGTGGAATCCCAGTTTATCGTTCAGTTAACCACTCATTCGGACGGAAGCTTTGTCAAATCAATTTTTCATTGTCATACGTAATCGTCTTTGTGTGAGACATTAGCGCTTCCGCTGAACGATTTGTTTTAGGCGCGTTTCGCTCACTCGACCGTTAAAAAATGCAGCCTATCGCTCCCATTTCTTTCTCACGAGTTTACTCAGTCCAGTGTTTGCTGTGACGGAGAGAGGTCCTGTGCTCTAGCAGTGTGAGAGGTCGCTAGTACCCAGACTCCACTAAACCACAGTTCTCCAGTGCTCCCACCCTTGGTGATACACATCATTCACTGATCAGTATTTCTTTTCGTTTTCTTAGTTTAAGAGCTTAGTTAAGGTGTTTTTCCTAGGCATAAGAATTTAGCTTTTGAGTGAGTGAGTGAGTGCGATCTCATTAATTTGATTTTGAATTGTAACGTTAAATTCATTTTGTAATCAATAAATTTAACAGTTCTTTTTCTTGAGCTTAATGTAATGTAAACTCTTGTTTCATTTCTCCACAATTAAGCTTATATCTCTTAGCTCCTAGCTTGCATAAACGTTTGCCATTCATAACTGGTACTTATGCCAGTCTTGTGTATTAAGCTTAAAATCCGTTGTGCCTCCTAGGAGTTAAGCATCAGCAAGAACCTGATACTGTTATTAGTATTAGTTATTTATTGTCAGGGGTGAAGAAACTTTCTCCAGAGGCTAACAGTACTAATAATCAGCATTTGTGAGTAATTAGTCTCTGCTGTGTACTGTTGAGAAAGTTTATAAATTCTCGTTCTTAGAGAATCGTGCGAAGCAAGTCAGCGTAAAGTAATCGTTGCTTGATTTAGTAAGACAATCATTGTCCCTGCTCTGCAATATTATTGAACATTATTATCAATTAAATAATATTAGCATTTATTTTAAAAACCCCGTGACAATTGGCGACCTCATTCCAGGATATTAACTCCATGCTCTAAAGCTATTTACGAGATAGTGCTCACTCGTTCATATTTAGGTATTTATCATTAAAGTTTATAGGCACAAGTTTACTGGTGTTTACCGTTAATTTAGCAAGTGAATTTTTGCTTTATTAATCCATAGAGTACTTAACTCTAGTACTTTATTTTTGGTAACGCCAGATGATTTTATTCGCTCCTGGGTAGCCACCGTACCCATTGTGTTAATTATTGAGTCTTCTCAGTTATTTGCATTTTTGCTTTATTCTTTTCCAGTTAACTAGGTAAGACTGGTCACCACTAGCTTGTGTCTGTACTCTTTACTTGTGTTATTAGCATTCGTTGCGAAGCAGTCAGTACTCAGTGTCGGTTTGCTTAATAAATTAGCGACATGGCTACCACCATATTTTTACAGGAAGCCAAAGATATGGGTCTTACAGACCCAACTGAAATTAAAGAGTACATACTCTCACGGCATAATATGGACCAGAAGCGCGAGAATCATGCACGTGAAGAGCGTAAGATTCAATGCGAATACAAGCGCGAACAACATGAACGTGAGCGAGAACAGCGCGAATACGGGCGAGAACAGCGTGAACACGAGCAGAAACAACGCGAGCTCGAGTTAGAAAAAGAGCGACAACAGCGCGAACACGAGCTAAAACAGCGCGAACTCGACTTAGAACACGTGCGGGAACAACGTGAATACGAACGTGCCGAGTGAGAGGCACGAGAAAAACATGAACTTGAAGTGCTGAAGCTCAAGTGAGATTCCTTGGCTTCAGACACATCTGGTGCAGTTAGTTCAAGCTCCACGAGCGCACTTCCTACACATGTCCTGGCGACCCCACGCATCAAGCTTCCTGCATACAAGGAAGGCGAGCGAATCGAGCCGTACATAGCTCATTTTGAGGACATGGTAGACATGTATCAACTGGATGAGGCAGCTAAGTGGATCCAATTTCTTAGTTTATTTGAGGGCCCTGCCCTCGATATTCTCCACAGAATTCGTGGAGACAATCTCACATATGAGATGATGAAAGCTGCACTCATTAAGGCATATGGTCTCACAGTAGACGACGCCAAAGTTCAGTTCATGCGAGCTCGTCTCCAAGACAAGGAGACAGCTGTTCAGTTCCTCGATCGTCTCACTGCTTACTTAAATGAGTGGATGGAGAAAGATGAAACTCCTTCCATGCGTGAGGGGATAATTGACCTTATGCTGTGTACACAGCTAGAGAGGTCGTGGCCTGCTGAGCTCATAGCACAGCTTAAGATCTGCCAGGTGAAAGATGCCAGCCAAATGGTAGAAAAGGCTGACTCTTTCTTTACTGCATATGGGTATCAAACTCGTAAGCAAAACACCTGGAACAGAAAGCCTGATAAATCTGGGAAACCATCTCAGATTGAACCCCAGCAACAAGGCCATTCTCAGAATAATGGCCAAGGTCCAAAACCGCAGTGGAAGGACCAGGGGCAAAACACTCAGAAACCTGAGTGGAAGAGGTACAACAAGTACCCTAACCAGCAGCAGTATCAGCTACGCAACCGACCGTCGGGACAAACTTTTTCACCACCAGCTCAAAAGAGGCAGGAAGCGAATGCAGCCTTCATTCCTCAGCAGCAGGACGGTGGTCACGTCCCTACCAGTATGGGTACTTCCCCACAGTTCACTAGTCCCACAGTGACAGTGAACCCCCCTCCACAGATGGCCAATGTTCCATCTTCCCAATATAATTCTCAAGGCACAATGTTTGCCGCATCAATTCAGCAGTCTCATGAATGGCTAGCTGCTTCCTCCACAGACCCTCCCGAAGGTGACAGTACCTTCCTTGTTCAGCCAGGGTTTGTGGGAGGCATTCCTGTGAAGGTCCTGAGAGATAATGGTTCCTCAGGTTGCTCTGTCAAGCAGAGTCTAGTTCGGCCTGAGCAGTATACAGGTCGACAGATCTATGCAAACCTTATTGATGGATCAGTGAGATTGTTCCCTGAGGCATGTATCCAGGTGGCATCTCCATTTTATACTGGTACGACACTTGCAGTTGTCATGCCAGAACCCTTATTTGACCTCATTATTGGCAACATTTATGGTGTCAAGGATAGTTGCACCGAACATGACGCTACTCGGACTTCGGCTGCTGCGGTAACACGAGCCATGGCTGAGGCTCCAGACTGTGTCACCCCAGTGATCATTGAATCGCCACAAGATCTGATGTGTAGTCAACTTGTTGTGCAAGAACAACATTCTGACCCGGCACTTGCTGCCGTGCGGAACAAACAAAAGGGTCGAGTAATTAAGTATTCACAGGGAGGTCGAGCCAAGTTCCTTCGTAAACAAGGACGGCTCTACCGTGAGTCATGAACACCCGAGGGCGAGGTTCGACTGCAGTTTGTCGTTCCCGCCAAGTACCGCCTAGCAGTGTTACAATGGGGTCATTGTTCAGCCTCAGGAGGTCACATGGGCAAAAGGAAGACCCAGGGCCGTATCCGAGCTGACTTTTTCTGGCCAGGGATGGGATGAGACATAGATAGTTTTGTCTGTTCCTGCAGTGTGTGTCAAAGTAACACCACTAATCAGGGACATGCCCTTCCTGTGCCGTTTGTAACCACACCTGTAATCTCTGAGTCAGTTGAGAGACAGGGTAGTGGTGAAGTGGGTGCAGACCTGATGTCTCGCCCATTGGCCCCACAGGACACATCATGTCCAGGGCCTGTACATACATATTATGTACCGTAAGTTAAGGGGGAAGTTCGAGAGAGAACTCCGCAGAGGTGACTCGAGGCTATGGAAGACCCGAGTTTGCACAAGGATTCTCAGCTCCCCGATATTAATATAAGTACTGTAGGTTAAGGGGGAAGTGAGAACTCCGCAGAGGCGACTCGAGGCTATGGGAGACCCGAGATTGCACAAGGATTCTCAGCTCCCCGATATTAATATAAGTACTGTAGGTTAAGGCACAGGTTGAGGACCCATGTGTAGTTCGAGGCTATGGAAGACCCGAGTTTGCACAAGGATTCTCAACTTGCCGACTCTAATCGTGTGCTATAATTAATGGCGACCTCGAATGTACGAAGCTTAGGCTGTCACTTGTATTTTTCAGCTAGAGCGTACTTTTCGTAGCATGTACTGATTGCTAGGCAGAGAGAGTATTTGTAACGTAATAAGAATTTTGTCTCATTGACACTTTTGATGCTCCACCTTAATTGGTTTTGCAGGTACAGCAATGGGTGTAGCAGTTTTGCTGTGCGGGCCAGCTGATCGTCTGCCGCACGCTGCCGCCTCTTCTCCTGTGCCTTCGTCGTCGCCATATCATTATTTACTGTGTCATTTTACATGTAGGTGCAGTTACACTACAACTGTCACACCTACACCGTGTATTACATACACCACGCTACACAACAATTAGTTGTCATTGTAAGTGTAGCGAACTTTCGCTCAGTTTGACCTGAGTACAGGATTTTCACCGTTGTCACGGAGTTTTTCCCTCAAGCTTGCCTCTATTAACGTACATACGAGGTTTTTACGCTCACTGGCGACTGCGACTTTCTCCTGTAGCAGGATAGCACACACACCACAGTGTGAATCTTGTGTGACTGAGCTAGGATTTATATGTATGCATATTGAAATTTTTTTTCTGAAGGAAAAAAGATTTGATTTCCATAGGGCGTAATGTCACGAGTCGGCTAGTGACATTAGTTTTTGTGGGAAACTGCGAACTCAAGTGGAATCCCAGTTTATCGTTCAGTTAACCGCTCATTCGGACGGAAGCTTTGTTTAATCAATTTTTCATTGTCATACGTGATCGTCTTTGTGTGAGACATTAGCGCTTCCGCTGAGCGATTTGTTTTGGGCGCGTTTTCGCTCACTCGACCGTTAAAAAATGCGGCCTATCGCTCCCATTTCTTTCTCACGAGTTTACTCAGTCCAGTGTTTGCTGTGACAGAGAGAGGTCCTGTGCTCCAGCAGTGTGAGAGGTCACTAGTACCCAGACTCCACTAGACCACAGTTCTCCAGTGCTCCCACCCTTGGTGATACACAGCATTCACTGACCAGTATTTCTTTTCGTTTTCTTAGTTTAAGAGCTTAGTTAAGGTGTTTTTCCTAGGCGTAAGAATTTAGCTTTTGAGTGAGTGAGTGAGTGCGATCTCATTAATTTGATTTTGAATTGTACCGTTAAATTTATTTTGTAATCAATAAATTTAACAGTTCTTTTTCTTGAGCTTAATGTAATGTAAACTCTTGTTTCATTTCTCCACAATTAAGCTTATATCTCCTAGCTCCTAGCTTGCATAAACGTTTGCCATTCATAACTGGTACTTAGGCCAGTCTTGTGTATTAAGCTTAAAATCCGTTGTGCCTCCTAGGAGTTAAGCATCAGCAAGAACCTGATACTGTTATTAGTATTAGTTATTTATTGTCAGGGGTGAAGAAACTTTATCCAGAGGCTAACAGTAGTAATAATCAGCATTTGTGAGTAATTAGTCTCTGCTGTGTACTGTTGAGAAAGTTTATAAATTCTCGTTCTTAGAGAATCGTGCGAAGCAAGTCAGCGTAAAGTAATCGTTGCTTGATTTAGTAAGACAATCATTGTCCCTGCTCTGCAATATTATTGAACATTATTATCAATTAAATAATATTAGCATTTAGTTTAAAAACCCCGTGACATATATATATATATATATATATATATATATATATATATATATATATATATATATATATATATATATGTATATATATATACTGTGTGTGTGTGTGTGTGTTGCTTCTTTTATTTATTTATTTATATGTTTTAAGAACGGGTGACAAGAGACATCCAGGCAAGACTCTCCAGCCCTCTTGTAAGTTGACATCATTCGTACAGCTTTTGCTCCGGAGCTCCCAGAAAGCTTCTCAGGATCTTAAAATTTGACTGAATTCTCTTATTCATATAGCAACATAATTGCAGTCAAGAAACTGAAAGGGTGGATCAGCTCTCTTTATCAGTGTTCCTAATTTCATGAACGATTAATATTCAACCCTGTTACTTTTTATTTTTTGTTTTTATGTGATGAAGAAAGAACCAAAGGCAACGAGCCCACAAAGCTGTTCCTTCCAAGAGAAAAATAAAATACAAGAGAGAGCCAAATTCAAGATCCATTCACTTCGAGATGCCTGGACACACTGCATTTGAAAGACTGGAGATCATAGGAAACAGGAAATACAGACAGAGGGAGACAGTTCCAGAGTTGACCATTGCATAAATGAAGGACTGGGAGTAACGGTTAATTCTTTTATTAGAGAGTTGGACAGAAGGGGGGTGAGAGTTTGCTGCTAGACGGGTGCTATGCGCCCGTCGTAGAGGTGGAGGAATGCATGCAGTCAGTTCAGAGGAACAGTGACCATTGAAGCAGCGACAGAAAAGAGATAAAGATGCAACAGTGCGGCGAAGAGACAGAGGTGGAAGGGAGCCAGTAAGAGGGGGAGAGTTAATGAGACGAAAAGCCATTGACTCCACCCTATTGAGAAGAGCTGTATGTGGGGAGCCTACCCATACATGAGAGTTGTACTCCACACAAGGGCGGATAAAACCCCTGTATAGAGTCACCAATTGTGCAGCAGTAAAGAAGGAATGAAGTCGGCTTAGCACACCCAATCTCTTGGAAGCAGATTTTGCAAGAGGTGTAATATGATCTTTCCAAGATAAGTCCCGAGTAAATGAAACTCCAAGCATGTTCAATGATGATGCAGGATTAAGCTGAATATTATTAAACATTAGTGGGTATACCTGTGGAAGATTTTGTCGGGTTGATAGGTAGAAAAACTGAGTTTTTGATGCATTAAAAACAACCAGATTATTTTTTACCCCAGTCAGAGATACAAGCCAAGTCAGACATTAGGTGTGCCATAGCCTCATCCCTTGTTTGTTGAAGTAACTGCTAAGATGGACGTTGTGGGAATCGAATGGAAAGGTGAAGGGTGGAATCATCAGCATATGAGTGGATAGGGTTAGATGTACAGCATAGAAGGTCATTGATGAATAAAAGGAAGAGAGTTGATGATAGGACAGAGCCCTGAGGAACACCACTGTTAACAGATCTAGGAGAAGAACGATGGCCGTCTACAACAGCGGCTATAGAACGACCAGAAAGGAAACTAGAGATGAAGGCACAGATAGAAGGATAGAAACTGTAAGAGGACAGTTTGGTAAGTAAAGATTAATGCCAGACTCGATCGCAAGCCTTTGAGATGTCAAGTGCAATGGCAAAGCTTTCGCCAAAGTCCCTAAAGGAGGATGACCAGGAGTCTGAAAGGTAAGTGAAAAGATCACCTGTGCAGCGTCCCTGACGGAACCCATACTGACGATCAGAAAGAAGATTATGATAGGAAAGATGCTTTAAAATTTTTCTATTAAGAATAGACTCGAAAACTTTTGAGATACAGGATGTTAAAGCAATTGGACGATAGTTAGAGGGTTGGGAATGGTCACCCTTCTTTGGGACTGGCTGAATGAGAGCAGACTTCCAGCAAGAAGGAAAGGCACAAGTTGATAGACAAAGGCGAAAGAGTTTACAACAGCGGCTATAGAACGATCAGAAAAGAAGCTAGAGATGAAGGCACACACACACACACACACACACACACACACACACACACACACACACACACACACACACACACACACACACACACACACACACACACATTCTCTGCTCAAGCTGCGGACGCTGAAATGTGTCCACGGTGGCCGACATATCACTTGTCCCCCCCCCCACTCTCTCTCTCTCTCTCTCCTTCCCTCCCTCTCTCTCTCTCTCCTTCCCTCCCTCTCTCTCTCTCTCTCTCTCTCTGAAAGAAAAAAATAAACTTGACCACTTTTTTTGAATTGGGAGATCACCATTTTCCTGGAAGTTACAGTCCACTCAGCTTCACATCTGTGGTAGGATGGGTAATGGAAAGGGTAGTTATAGAGAGGACTGAAGGTCGCTTAGAATCCAAGAAGTAACTATGTACCTCACAAAATGGCTTTAGCCGGTGGTGTTCTTGTTTTAGTTTGATTAAATTCTTTCACTGGATGCTGTCTGAATATGACCGGTGTCGGGCAAATGACATTCATCAGGAATTTTAAATCGAAAACTGACGGCCAAATCTCATACCCTAAAATTTCAGAGTGAATTATTGGTATTGCCTGAGAATTGGCTGACATCCACGACCACAAAATAGTTACCTGTCTGGAAACATTTAGTCGGGGTTTAGTTGCAAGGGGAGTGCTCTGCAGTTCAAATAATTTTTAAATCATGTATTATTTATATTAATGATGCAGATATCAATATCCTCAAGCAATACACAAAATGTTCAGATGAGAAGACTGAGGAACTTTGCATGAACTTGGTTGAGATTGAGTAGCAGTCTGAACGGTTACAGATGCCGTTCAACCTGGCTAAGTGTAAAGATGCATCTTGGATCTGAAATCGAAGAACAAAGTTCTCTTTCTTAGGAAGCGTAATCAGTAGTAACTGCATGGTGAATTACCTAAGTGTGCCAGTCAGCGGTGATCTCACACTTATCAAACAGATTATTGCAGTAATGGAAAAAAGAACACAAAGCTTTTAGGTTATACAAAAGTGTAAATTCGGCTGAGAAATTCAAAGAGACTCATCCCATTGTACATTTCCCTTGTACAACCTTACCTGGGATAATGTGTAGTTCTGGTGATCGTCCATGAAGACGGACATAGCAAGACTTTACATAATGCAGGCACGGACTATCAAAAAGGATCCCATTCATCAGGCACACGGGCTAGCAAAAAAGTTCTGCAGGCACTGGGCCTCTTTTCACTAAAGATTAGGCGTTTCTAGAGACAGCTAATCGAAGTTTCCAATATTGTCGTGGATTGAAAATCACTGACTACCTGCACATAGTTAGATTCAAGCTCTCTGTCTGTCTGAATCCCCTCCTTATCTTTTTCTCACTCTACCTGTACCGATTCTCTCTGTCTGTCTGTCTCTCTCTCTCTCTCTCTCTCTCTCTCTCTCTCTCTCTCTCTCTCGGAAACGTACTCAACTATCCCAATCTCCACCACTTCACCCACGCTTTCATCCTCCCAACACACTTCCAGCACTCTGTCTCACTACCAACATATACCAACAGTTCCTCCACCTCACAAACTTCCTTCAACATACATCTCTTTTCACTGTTCTCTCTTCGTTCAACACACCGGCACCCGTGTATCTCGGCGCTTACTTTCACTGCTTTATCATTATTCCAACACTTCCACTCTACTTACATCTCACTACCATCTCCCCTCACCTCCTCTTCACACTTCCCGCACACAATCACGACCACTCCTAGAACCTTGCCAATTCAACCCTAGAATTATTACCAATTCAACCCTCACAAACATCACCACTCTCTATGGTACCATTTCTTCCACCACAGTATCACCCTCTCTACAACTCACCTCATACCGCGGAACGATGCCTGCAACCGCACTGTGGGGTTACTCAGTTTTTCCGTTCGAAGCTACAGCACCCATTCTTGACCGGAGCACCTTTTCCATCACTGTTTCCACCTTAGCACCATCCTTTCGACACTTCTCTTTTCCCTAAACTTTAGTATCATCTTCACCAGACATACCTCCTCCACACTTCTGACATCTCGCCATCTCCACCAATCTTCCCTTCCAGACATCCCACCATCGCCACAGATCTCCACCGTTCCAACATGATATCATCTTTACTGCTCTCCTCTAACACTATCACCTCCATTATCATTTACAGCGTGTGAGGTGGTTTGTGGAGTGAGGAGGAGATGCAAGGGTGTGCAAGGGACAGCATGGTGGAATGATGAGGTGAAACGAGCTGTGAAACAAAAGAAGAAGGCATTTAGTGAATGGTTAGCGAGTAGAGGTAGGGTAGAAGATGAGAGAGAGAAGAGAGAGGTATATGTGAGCAGGAGAAGGGAAGTGAAAAAACTGGTGAAGGAGAGTAAGAAGAAACTGGATGAAGAGTTTGGGAGGAATCTAAGTGTGAAATGGAGGGAGCGTAAGAAATTGTTTTGGAAGGAGGTAAAGAAAGTAAGGCAGTGTGAAAGGGGATATAGTAGGGGAGTGAAAGATAGGAATAATAGATTGTTGGTGGAGAAGAGAGAGAAATTGAGGAGATGGAAGGAGCACTTTGAGGATTTGTTGAATGTAGAGAGTGAGAGCAATGCGAGTATAAGTGGTTGGGGAATGGCTGGGAGAAGAAGAGGTGAGAGGAGGGAGGAAGAGATCAGCAGGGCTGAAGTAGTGGAAGCAATGAGGAAGATTAAACTGGGAAAGGCCCCAGGAATTGATGGAGTGTGTGGTGAAATGCTGAGGTATGGGGGTGAGATTGTTGTGGAGTGGATAAGGAAGTTGTGTAGATTAGCATGGGAAGAGGGAAGGGTTCCAGAGGACTGGAAATCAGGTATAATTGTTCCTTTATATAACGGAAAAGGGGAGAGAGAAGTATGTGGTAACCATAGGGGTATTTGCCTACTTAGTGTGACTGGTAAAATATATGGTAGAATACTCATTGATAGGGTTAGGCATATGACAGAGGAGCTAGTTGGAGAAGAACAAGGGGGATTTAGGAAGGGAAAAGGGTGTGTAGATCAGATATTTGTTCTAAGATGTTTAGTGGAGAAGTATCTAGAGAAGGGAAAGAAAGTGTATGCTGCCTTCATGGACTTGGAGAAAGCTTATGACAGAATAGATAGGCAAGTTTGTGGAAGGTATTAAGAATATATGGAGTGGAGGGGAAGTTGTTGAGTGCTGTGAAGAGTATGTACGAGGGAGCTAGGGCTACGGTGCGAGTGGATGGTGAGCTGAGTGAGTTCTTTGATCTCAATGTGGGACTGAAACAGGGTTGTGTGATGTCTCCATGGCTGTTTAATATATACATGGATGGGGTTGTAAAGAAGGTGCGAGGTAAGGCAGTGGATGTGGGGGTGGCTCTAATGAATGAGGGTGAGATTTGGAAGCTTCCGGTGTTGTTGTTTGCTGATGATACAGTATTGCTGAGTGAAGATGAATGGGAGTTGCAAGGTTTGGTGAATGAATTTGGGACAGTGTGTAGAGGAGGAAGCTGAAAGTTAATGTAAACAAAAGTAAAGTTATGGTGTTTGAGAGGAATGAAGTCACAGAATGTACAGTGAGGTTGGATGGTGAGGATATGGAGAATGTGAGTGCATTCAAGTACTTGGGTAGTCTGATGAGTAAGGATGGGACTTTGGGGGATGAAGTGCGTGAAAGGGTACAGCAAGGAAGGAAGGTTGTTGGTTCACTGAAAGCAGTGATGAGAAATAGGGAGGTGTGTATGGAAGTTAAGAAGTCATTGCATTATAGTATTGTGATCCCTACCCTGTCGTATGGAAGCGAGGCTTGGACCTTGCAAGAGGGGAACAAGTCAAGAGTGAGAGCAGTGGAAATGAGTTACTTGAGAGAAGCATGTGGAGTGACATGGAGGGACAGGTTGACGAATGAAGAAGTGAAGGAACGATGTAGGGTGGATGTGGATGTGGTTGAGAAGATTAGGAGAAATACACTGAGGTGGTTCGGACATGTGGAGAGAATAGAGAATGAAAGACTGACAGAGGGTGTATGTAGGTGAGGTGGAGGGAGGGAGACGGAGGGGTAGACCGAAGATAAGGTGGAGGGATGGAGTTGAGAGGTATATGAGGGAGGGGGGGTGAGATGGGGGGAGGGTAGTCAAATGGTGAGTGACAGAGCGACATGGAGGCGTTTTGTCTGCGGCCACCCTTTGCGGGATTAGGGTGTCGGGCTATAAATAGATAGATAGATAGACAGACCACCTTCAAAATCCTTTCCACGCCACATAACTGCCCGCACATTATCTCCACCCCCTCCACTTTCAACCTGCTGTATCCATCCTCTCCAATTCTCACCCAGTCCATTTTCTTCCGAACGACTATTCATGTTATTGTGTCCATCACCTACATAACTCCATCACATTTTCTACGCCTCGCCATCGGTTCACCACCTCAACATGTGCACCCTCCTCTTAACCTGCACTGGGGCCTCCACCTGCACCTTCACGTCCATCAACCAAAACTACTTCCATCTCCGTGCTCGACACATTCTCTGTCACCGGCTCCAGCTCCACCTGCCAAAACTCCCACCTTCATCACCCCAGGGAGTAAGATGTCAATATTGACAGCTCCCCCCCCCCTCTCTCTCTCTCTCTCTCTCTCTCTCTCTCTCGCTCGCTCGCTCGCTCGCTCGCTCTCTCTTGTTTTCTCCCCCTACACTGGTTACCTTTCTCTCTCTCGATCTCTGTTAATGTACTGGATCTGTCTAAGATTCTACCTTTCCCTTCCTTTACCTCTCTCCCACATCTAGTGTTGCCTTTTGCCTTCACGGATTAACTTAAAACACACACACACACACACACACACACACACACACACACACACACACACACACACACACACACACACGCAAGCACATTTAAGCATACACATACATACGAACATGCATACATACATGCATACATAATATACATGCTCAATTAGTCTTTCTCTTATACCCTCATACACACATTTCTCTCTCTCTCTCTCTCTCTCTCTCTCTCTCTCTCTCTCTCTCTCTCTCTCTCTCTCTCTCCTGACATCTGACCTACTCAGGTTAGGACGTACTTGCACCACTCTTCCAATCCCCACGAGAATGGCGCCTGGCCAATGACTTTGCGAGGGAATTCATGCTGAAAGACTTATGTGAGTCCAAGTGTTCTTTATTTTGCGAGTTAGCAAGTACGCTTTGATCAAAATTAAGGATAAACAAGGAGTCCATTAACATGATATGGGACAGGTTAAAAAGGGAGGGAAGTAAGGCGTCAAAACAATTATTGTAGAGAAGTGGAAGCAGAAAAGTTATGGAAGGTAGATAACTTAGATTTAGAAAATAGGATGTTCATGGCTGAGATGAGGTTATTTGAGAGAAATGGCATGCAGGTATTAAGGAACGATGCAAAACTAAGTAAACAACACTGATAGGAGCATATCTGTCAGGAATAAGTTTCCATTTCTGGAAGATGAACTGCAGGTGAGCCGAGCCTCATACTTGTCAGGGATTCAGGATTAGGCATTATGAGATGTTTTCTTCTAGGAGTTCTATTATAAAACTTTTTTTTTCCCTGGGTGTAGCATACAGGATATAACTGAGAATGTTGGAGAATTAGTAAACAACACTTCACAGGATTCAGTCTGTCACTGTCGTTGGAATGAATAACTATAATTTCAGGCAGGTCAGAGAAGATACTTACGAAGTATAGGGACACTATTAGGAAGTTCAAAGAAAGT
The DNA here is from genome assembly GCF_032717465.1 of Coenobita brevimanus. NCBI lineage: Eukaryota > Metazoa > Arthropoda > Malacostraca > Decapoda > Coenobitidae > Coenobita > Coenobita brevimanus. Next base: position 11,811,044 of record NC_137052.1, on the reverse strand, counting down.
TGTAGGAAGCTAGTTGTGTGTGGTTTGTTTCCATGATTTGCCCTTGGTTCTGTGATCCTCAGTATAATGATGGCAGTCAATAGCAAGCAAGAGGGTCTGCGTTGGAAGGAGGGTAAAATATTTGTTAATGTTTGGGATAATCAAATTCATGATAGGATCTTCCATGGTAGAGACGACCTTCATCTCAGTGGGATACGTAGGTTCTAGATGACAGTGTTAGGCATGCTCTTATATAGTGCCAGAGAGGTGGTAGGAGTAATAGTTAACTGCAGATCTGTTAACGATCGAATCTCCGAGGCTTGGGCTAAGGGGGTAAAGTTGGCGAGATCACATCACCAGGTGTGTCAAGTAGACCTAAGCTAAATATAGGCAAAGGCAGACAATCAATTGATTTCTGGTGAGAGAGGGGCTGTCATATCAGTAGATTATAGGAATGTTGCAGTTCCAACTGAAGATTTATATTATTATACAGGGCTAGTTTTAGTGTGTCTCATAGTCCCACTAGATCCAGCCATTTTATTTAATATTATGTATAAGATAGCTAGAAGTTTTATTTCAGGGAATAATTTGTTAATTATTTATGCAGCTGACAAAAATCCCTATATAACTGCAGTTACAGAATCACGGTTATACTCTTGTGACAAGCAACTTGTTGGGGGATAGGTACAAACCAGCAAAATCTCTTTAAAAATCACAAGTGCATGAAACCAATGAAAGAGGTCTAATAATTATAAGAAAATCACGTAAATGCAATACAGATAAGTAAATCTGATGTTGAAACAGACGATTCTTTGTCGAAATATTCACAGATAGTATAAACCCAATCTATTCGGCTAAGTAGCCTACACAGACGGCCCAAGTTACATGAAGTGATCGATAAATTACTTTAAAACCAAATTAAATCAATCATAAAAAAACAACGACGGGGTTGTTTTAAGGGATGCCAATTATCCAAATACTGATTAGAAAAAATATATATGTGTGCTGAAACAGAATGAAATACATTGCTAAAACTGTAGACGATGCAAAGGTCAGTCAGATTAAGCTCACAGTGACACAAGGTAATGATGGACTTGACCTTGACGTAGAGAATGATGTCTATCGAGTGAGGAAAAAAAAAAAAAAGTGGGGAAAATTATCCGAAGAAATAATTACATGAACTGACCAGCCCGGATATCGAAGAAAACTGAAGAAATCATAGGTTGCAAGAGAAAAACATAAAAAAAAAAAAATAAAATACAGGAAATCACGTGGCAGTACCGAATTATTTATATTAAAGCGGCATGGCATGAAAACTATCTAGAAAATTAAACAACATTGAGGCAATTATTTATCGTGAAGGTAAGTCACATCCTCCATTTTTTTTTTTTTTTCCCACTATGTAAGAAGTAAGAAACAAAAAATTGGTCGCTACCAGACTCGGATAACTATCTCGTTCATAATAACCAAACATAGGAAGCAATACTCAAAGACTCCTCTCAGTGTTTTCACAAAAGAAAATAACGTAACGATTCCCATCCTACAACTGGGTTTCTTAGCACTAGAAGATGATAAATTTTCACTCAGCGAAGCGATAGGCCAAGATGTAATGAAATACCGACAGGAATTCGACCCACATAATTTCACTAGTACACACCAAATATCCTCAGGTTTACGTTATGAATGCTATAACAAGTAATTCTCCGTAACGAAAATATTCAGTAAATCAGTAACTAAATTTAGAATACCTAATCAAAGCAAGTTCACTAATATGTCTCGTACTTTTTGCTTTAAATAAACAGAAAAAAAAAACTCTTACTTGCCCCAAATTAACCTAATGTCAGTACTAGAAATAGATTTGGGGTAAAAACTGCTACAGACAAAGTTACCTTATTCCTTAACATGCATAAGCTTATTACAGAACAGTGGTGACTTCCAACACATGGCACACACAAGATCAACACAATGACTGGAAAGATTCTAAGATTCTAGCATGGTCAAAAAATTTTGATTAAAGAATTATTATTGGATAATGTTTTATCTTATGCACATATGAGAATAATGTATATAGGAGCTGTGGCCAATTGAAATATGATAAATTGTTGACTGAAATAATCATAATGCAGTTCCCTCCAAACCAATGATTTTAAAACTGTGTGCCGCCTTATACGAAAATCCTTATTGTGCCAAACAGATTCTCTGAAGATGTTGATCTGTGGAAACAAACTGTTGTACAGTATACTGTCATTTCTCCCTAACTCCGGTGACTATTTATGAATGACTGTCGTGGATATAGGCCGATCAGTAAATATGTAGCAATAATCAGGGGGTGTATTCCGGAGACAATACTGAATGCAAATGGATGTGTTGGAGTCAGTCACGTACAGTGAAATTTATTAACAGTATCATACAACATGCTTTACAGCAAATGTTCACAACTCAGGAATCCTTGCTCAATGCATGCTGCAGCCCGCCGCAAAAGTGACTGTAGCACACGTTCCAAAGCCCAGGGATTGTTTCTGGTACGTGCCACACTGTCCTGTGCACGACACCATAATTCCTCACGGTTTGGAACCTCTGTGGCACACACCTTGCTTTTAATGTGCTTCCATAGGTACTCTACTCCATTATGCTAGAATGTCCTAACAAGGGATTACCTAAATGCTGTGTTTCCTGGACAATGGATCGGGCGAGGTGGCCCAGTGCCGTGGCCACCTCGGTCACCTGACATCACTCCCCTTGACTTCTAACTGTAGGAGCACAATAAAAGCGAGGTGTATGCAACAGAGGTTGCAAACCGTGAGGAATTGTGGCGTCGTGTGCAGGACAGTGTGGCAAGCATCAGCAACAGTCCCGGGGCTTTGGAACGTGTGCGATAGTCACTTATGCAACGGGCTGCAACATGCATTGAGCAAGGAGGCTGGGGTAATGAACATTTGCTGTAAATGTGAATGACATAGCTGTGTCTAGCATATTGTATAATATTGTTAATATATCTCAGTGTAAGTGATGGGCGTCTCATTTACAATCCCCTGACTCCAACACATCCATAGCAGATCTGTGAAATGCTGTAACTCCCAAAATATTGAGATTTCGCAATATGCTCATTTAGTAATTTGCATTCAGTATCGTCTCCGGAATACACCCTCTGATTTTTGCTACGTATTTACAGAACACCTTGTATGAACATATCTATCTATCTATCCATCTATATAAATATATATATAAATCTATAAATCTTTAAATCTCTCTCTCTCTCTCTCTCTCTCTCTCTCTCTCTCTCTCTCTCTCTCTCTCTCTCTCTCTCTCTATATATATATATATATATATATATATATATATATATGTTGGTGATGATCCGAAATTATGTTTTTCAAAATTCGTGAATGCAAATGCTACTATGAATTTAAAATATGCGCGAATATGAATACGAATTTGAATAGGCTATTCTGTTTGATGGCGTCGAAACGTGAGTTATTCGTATTTTTTTGTACGAATTAATTTCATTCTAAGAGTTTCATCCATAAAAAATTTCGTAAACAATTTTTCATCAATTTGCTACGTTACCAGGTTGCCGGACGAGGACCCATCTCTTATGTGCATCCCCCGGGGATATCAGACTCGTCATGGACAAACTTCCATCAGACCCAGAACAGACCACTTCAGAAAGGCGCTCTCTCTCTCTCTCTCTCTCTCTCTCTCTCTCTCTCTCTCTCTCTCTCTCTCTCTCTCTCTCTCTCTCTCTCTCAGATATTCTTGAAATTTAGAGTACTTTTTCTGGTAATGAGCTGAAATTCTGAAGATTATCCACTCTGAAATGAGAAATTCTAAAAATCTGTCGCACATCCTATTAATTGCTCCTTTCTCTGGTATCTCCATTTTAGTTGATTTCAAAATTCACCATCCCTTTTTGCTCTGCTCTCCTTTCACTGATCCACCTGATGAAAAAAACCTACTTCTTCTCTATCCTTTGTGACCTACGGCAGTTTGTACAGCACCCTACCCATATCCCTGAACGCCTTGGAAAGAGTTCAAACATACCTGACCTCTTATTTACAACTAATCCTGCTTACGATGTTAATCTCTTCTTTCTGTTGGTTTCCTCCGATCACAATCTTATCACCTTAACCTGTCCTAACACTCCAGTTAAGCCTGTGGACCTCCGAAGAAGTGGTGGCTGTGGCACTTTGGAGCTGCTGACTGGAAGGCACTAAGGGAGTACTTCTTTTATTTTCCCCACGAATTGTTATTATTGCTTCCATGGCCGAGCCATCTGAGTGCTTCTTACACATTGCGGTTATACTCTCGGGAATGGAAACGTACATCTCATTCTCTTATCCTGTGACTAATGCAAAGAAACCTTGGTTTAATCATGCTTGTTCTAATGCTCTCCACAACTAGAAGAAGTCCTACAAAGGGACCGGAGACAATCCCCCCCTGAATCTCATGTCTTTTATGCTTCTACAAGGAATTCCACTAAGTCTGTTCTTCGCTCAGTTCTAAATAGTTTAATTCGTACTCTATGCTCTGAGCTCTCCAATTCAAATTCTTCCTGCTCCTTCTGGCACCTTGCCAAAAACCTTGCTAATAACTTTACATCATCATTCGTCACTTTTATTTTCCACTTTGATGGCTGCATTGCAGTTTCCTCTACTGATAAAACAGAACTTTTCGATCAGATTTTCGCCTCCAATTCCATCTTAGACGACCCCAGTACTGTTCCTCCATCACTTCCCCTCTCAGACTTCTTCTAGGTTGACATTTATTATTTTTTTTTTTTTCAAGTGATGTATTTTCTACCATCATTGGCCCCAGTACCAACACGGCATCTGGGGCTGATAGGGTCCCTCCTGTTGTCGCAAAGACCTATGCTTCTGTGCTCACACCCTGCTTAGGTAAACTCTTTCGCCTTTGTCATCTTATACCTTTCCTTCTTGTTGAAAGTTTGATCTCATTCATCCTGTCCCAAAGAAGGGTGACCATTCCAAGCCCTTGCACTATCCCTCACTTGCTTGAACATCCTGTTTTTTCAAAAGTCTTTCAATCTATTCTTAACAGAAAAATGTTAAACCACCTTCGCCTTCACAACCTTCTTTCCGATAGTCAAAATGGATTCCGCCAGGGATGTTCCACTGGCGATCATCTTACCTACTTTTCAGACCCCTGGTCATCCTCCTTTCCGAACTTTAGCGAAAGGTTCACTGTTGCACATTACATCTCAAAGGTTTTTGATGGAGCCTGGCATAAATCTTTAATTTTCAAGCTGCCCTCTTGCTGTTTCTATCCTTCTATCTGTGCCTTCATCTCTAGCTTCCATTCGGGTCGTTCTCTGACTCCTGTTTTAGACGACCACCGTTCCTCTCCTAGAACAATTAATAAATGGTGTTCCTCACGGCTCTGTCCTATCACAAGTCCTCTTCCCTCTATTCATCGATGCCCTTCAAAGCTGTACATCTAACCCCAACCACTCATACGCTGATGGCTCCACCCTTCACCTTTCCATTCGATTTTCACAGATTCCATCTCAGCTATTATTTCAACAAGCAAGGGATGAGGCTTTGGCACACTTAATTTATAGCTTGGTACTTTCCTCGGATTGCAGTAAATGAAATCTTATTTTTAATGCATCAAAAACTAAGACCTTTCATCGTTCAACACATCAAAATATTTAGCAGAAGTATCCTTTAATTTTTAACAATATTTTCTCAATACTGCATCGTCTTTAAACATGCTTGAGGTTTCATTTTCTTGGCATTTATCTTGTGAAGATCACATTACCCCTCTTGTAAAATGTGCTTAAAAGAGATTAGATGTGCTAGACCGAATATGTGTCTTCTTTACTTCTTCACAGTTCTTGACTTTATACAGGGGTTTTATTTGTTCCTGCGTAAATTAGAATCCGCCTCCCCACACAGCTCTTTTCAACAAGGTGGAGTCAAAGGCTTTTCGACTCATTAACTCTCCTTCTCCTACTGGCTCCCTTCAACCTATGTCTCTTTGTCGTACTCTTGGATCTTTATTTGTTTTCTATTGCTACTTCAATTGTCCATGTTCCTCTGAACTGTCTGCTTGCATCCCTCCACCATTGCAGTGGGCGCGTATTCCAGTCTATCAACAAACTCTCATCCCTTATCTTTCCAGCTCTCTAATGCAAGAGTTAACCGTTACTCCCAGTACTTCATGCATGCAGCACGTCATCTCTGGATCTGCCTTCCTCTGTCTGTACTTCCAACTGCCAATGAACTCCAGTCTTTTAGTTGTGTGTCCAGGCATCTCGAAATTAACGGATCTTGAATTTCCATCTCTATTATCTTGTTTTTGTTTATTATTGGAGGAAAGAAGCTTGCGAGCCTCTGGCCTTTGGTTCCTTCTTCCTTGGATAAGAAAGTTAGAAGCAGGGGAAAAGTGATGTGTAACAAGAAGAGGAAGAAGGAGTGCAGCCTACCCAAGGATGGGGAAGGGGGTTGTGCTGGAGAATGATGTGTATGTCACACCTCATGCTGCCACATATTTCACAGCAGGATAGGTAGTGGCAGACAGATGGACAGGAGCATAGGCACTGGGAGGTAAGGCAGGCAGGGTAGGCAGGGTAGGGAAAAAGACAAGGAATCAGTAGATAAGGTAAGGAGAGGGAGGAAGAGAGAAAAAGAGGAAGCGGAAGGGATAGAAGATAAACAGGCTGGGAGGTAGGAAAGAACGAGGGGGATGGAAAAGAGGTGGGGAACCTATGGGGGAGAGAGAGAGAGAGAGAGAGAGAGAGACGAGGGGGATGGAAAAGAGGTGGGGAACCCATGGGTGAGAGAGAGAGAGAGAGAGAGAGAGAGAGAGAGAGAGAAGCAAAGCGGAAGAGGTTGCTGAGACAGGCAGGTGGGCAGAAGAGGTAAAGCTGGGAAAAACGAAAGTGAGGAGAACAGAGGAGAAGGGAGAGAAAGGGAGAAGCCGGACGTCAGAAGTGGTAGCAGAGCAGGATAAAGATCACCGGAGAAGAGAATAATATAAGGGAAAACAAATAAGAGGGAAATGAAAGAAAGATAGGAGAGGAGAAGTAGGAGACTAGGAGATACAGGAAAATGAAGCAGGGAAGAGGCATGGAAGCAGAATAAGGAGTAAGGAGAGGACAAGAGGTAAGGAGAAACGAATAAGTAGGAAGGAATAGGAAGAATCAGGAAAAGAAAAAAAAGAACAAACTGCTTCAGGTCATGCCGCCGAAATCACTGGTGGATGCTAGGGGAGGAAGGAGAGGAAAGAAGGCAGATTGAGAGACAAGGGGGAGGAGGAGGAAGAGGAAGAAGAAACAAAACAAGGAGAGAGGCAGGAAGAGAGCAGAAAGAGGCGAGGGAACCCAGATGTCCCACTTCACTCCAGCGATATCAGAAGACAGAGGAGACTGCTTGTGGGGGGGGAGGGGCAAGGGTGTAGGAGGGGTTGGAGGCAGGAAGAGCCAGTGGGAGGAAGGGGAGGAGGAAGGAAGAAGAAAAGATAAAGAGAAATGAGAAAAGATGGGGCAGTGAGAGACAAAAGGAAAGCGACAGGAAGAGGCACGAGAAAGCGAAACGATAGTGGAAGGTAGAAAGGAGAGAGGAAGAAATAGATTGAAAAGGGAAGTGACAGAGGAAGCGTTGGTAGGAAGAGGCAAGGGTGAAAGAGAAGAGAGAGGGAGATGAAGATAGAGGGAAATGTAAAGAAATGGAGATGAAAAGAGAGAGAGGAAGGAGAGACAGGAAAGGTGAGAGGTAGAGGCAGATGAGAAAAAAAATGGATAAAGATAAGTTATAACGAATAGAAGGACGAGGTGGGGAATGAAAGGGGAGATGGAATGGGGTTAGAAAATAACGAAAGTAGAAAAGGAAAGAGATGGGAAAATACAGGTAGAGCAATTATGATGATAGAGGCAATAAGAGAGAGAGAGAGAGAGAGAGAGAGAGAGAGAGAGAGAGAGAGAGAGAGAGAGAGAGAGAGAGAGAGAGAAGGAAGAAAGATAAGAGTGGATATTATGTCCTGGCTATTGCAACAGTATTTTATTTGGGAACAGGCATATCCCTACCTGTTCATGGGATAAGGAAACCTCTCCATTCCTGACACCAATGATACCCCTTTACAGTGATGAATTAATTACTTTTTTGTTTTGCTGCTTCCAGTCGATTCCACTTAGCTTCAGAGCCTTTTCAAGTTCCTCTTTCGTAGTAAGGGGGCTCTCCCGAGAGGAAAAAAAATGTCTAATAGCAACAGAAATTAATAAACTTTACACTACTTCATCGTAGTGTAATACATTCTCCATTTCCAGTTATTAGTTTATATTAATCCTGCTTCTCATATTTGAATGAAACATATTAGTGATTAGATAGATGTGTACAGGAAGACAGTATGTTTTGGCTAAACTAGTGCTCATGACCCTGTCTGACCGTTCCTTGTTGCTTATTCCATAAAAAGGAACGTTGATGAACTGCTGGTATCCCTTGTTTTCATATGTCAACACTGACGCAATGGGACCTTATCTGCAATGTTTTGTTCCGATATTTGATTCATGACCTTGTCCAGCTTGCACCTTGCATCATCATTCATTTTTACCCTAATATAATGGCGAGAGAGAGAGAGAGAGAGAGAGAGAGAGAGAGAGAGAGAGAGAGAGAGAGAGAGAGAGAGAGAGAGAGAGAGAGAGAGAGAGAATGAAAAGAATAAAAGGCCAAGTAATACTGTAATGAGGTCTATAAATGCCTGCATTGCCTGTAGGCAAAGTAGGGGATCCTCTGTTTGGCTCAGTGTTAATTAAAGTGAGTGCATATCGAGCACGTGGACCAGGGATCCGATCTCGGCCAGACAGCGTGATAAATTTTTTACGTTTCATTTCAGTTATTACATTGGTGGCAGCGGTGGGATGTGAGGTGACGTCTGCTTGGCAATTTGATATTGTTCTTTGGTTAGCTACCAGCATCCTTTTCCTTACAGCCCGGGGATGAGCTGTATAGTGTGGTCCACAGAGTCCCCAGTGGTGGAGTCCAGGTCTATGCTTCCATGTGTGTTCGAAACTCACCAAATTAATCACCAAGGGCAGAAAAGAGGAATGCAATGAAGTTTACAAATGCCTGCATTGTCTGTGGGCAAAGTGGGGGATCCTCTGTTTGGCTCAGTGGTAACATGCATGCATTTGGAGTGCGTGGACCAGGGATCTAAACTCAGCCAGACAGTGTGATTAATCTGTCAAATTTCATTTCAGTTATTTCAGTACCTTAAAAATCCTTACAACCCATGCCTCAGAGGTACCACGAATGAAGTTGCCAGAGACACGTCAGAACATTACCAGTAAAAGAAAAGTATAGTTAAGATAAAAATTATCCCAATCCACACTCATCACGTGCAAGGAAAAGGCAGTAAACCTAATCCAGAGGAGAAGAATGGTCAAGAAAATTTTACTGGAAAGGAGGGAACACTCAATGTATTCTCTCCAGTACTTCCAGCTGTTACAGTCAAAGCTGTCAATCCCATCTCCATGAAGCAAACCCTGAGTTGGATGCATCACGTTTCGAGCACCAGTTAGGAGGGTGAAATGGTATTCTGGGAAATTTTAGGACGATGGTGAGGGGGTAGTAGGGAGGATGACGGTGTATGAAGCTTGAGGAGAGTTAGCTATAGATGGATTGGAAGAATGAAGGACTTAGCTACATAAAAATATTTAATACAGAACAGGAACATGTACTGTAAGGAAAAATATAAACAGTATAACATAAATTGTCACATATATTTTACTAATTTGCCACAGGCAGAGTTAATCCAGCATGACTTAAAGTCTGCACACACACACACACACACACACACACACACACATGGGAGAGACAAAACAGAAGTCGAACTATATCATTTAGCTCAGCTCTAGGGATGCCTAAGTTGTATCTATTTATGGGTTAAGCTTATTTAGGCTAATTTAAATTATGGTCAACATAGTAAAACAAGTAACAAAAAAAAGGTATAGCCTAAATGCAAACATCTATAAATCAGTGTCTAGGAATGTGCTGAGTTTCGTTACATCAGCTACACAACACCAAGGGAAGTAGAGGGCAGTGATGCAACTACTGTAAGTAGAGATGATCTTTTCTTTGACCCCTTAACCGCAGGGCATCACTTTCGTGATGCTTGGGAGCAAGGGATCATACCGCGGGGCATAACTTTTGTGATTCTGTGTTATTTTGAATTCGCCCGGGCTTTCAAGTGGTGGCTTGTATCATCTATCAGTATTGCCAATGTCCAACACTAGTCAGCATGCCTAATCTCATCTGTACTCCCATCCATTGTTGACAATTTAGCCATTTCTCCCCGTTCTTGACTCCCCTCCGTACGTCCCCTCCATTACCCTTTCCTCTCGCCTGCCCGGCCGTGCTACGCTAAGTAAATCTTCCTTGGAATTTTCCACTGATTTCATCTATTGAAATAAACCCTATGCCCTATTCTTGTACCAAATAATATATACAAAAAAGAAATAAGGAAAGTGAGAGTGCCATACACCTGGAATTGGCTAATTATCACCTGACAACATCTCATGTGCACTCGTTCGCTAATTTTTGCTGTTTATTTCCCCTTGAAATATGCCGTATAATCTATTCTCGTAATAAAAATATATATATGAAAGGAAGGGAGAAGCCTAAGTGATATTTACATTCACCTGCAACTACCTAATCATTGCAGGCCACCACACTGTATTCTATGCTAAGTAAATCTTCCCTGGAATTTTCCACTGATTTCATCCGTTGAAATAAGCCCTATGCCCTATTCTTATACCAAATAATATATGCAAAAAAGAATTAAGGTAAGTGATAGTGCCACACACCTGGAATTGGCTAATTATCACCTGACAACACCTCCCCTGCACTCGTTCGCTAATTTTCGTTGTTTATTTCCCCTTGAAGTATGCTGTATAATCTATTCTCGTAATAAAAATATATATAAGGAGGGAAGGGAGAAGCCTAAGTGATATTTACATTCACCTGGAACTACCTAATTTATTATGTATTGTCTAGATTTCCTGCCAATCATTTCATAGCTATATATTAGCAGCTGTCACAAGGCTGATGTTGGCAGTATTGCCCTTCCCCTAGGGATGCCACCAGTATCAGTTTATTGTCGTCTTTCAAGGTGAAAGTACGTCGGATTCGCGCCTCTCAAATTCCGCTGCTTTTTAGCCTCATGGAAAGGGCCCTGTGACCTCTACCACCTACTAAACCTCGTGTGGAAAGAGGTAAAGGGCTGACAAATGACAGAGAATGACTACGATCTTTCTGGTGAATAAAACACTGCAATTGGAAATGCAAATAATGTGTAAACAGCAAGTGAAAGCAATGAATGTAAATATAAGTGAACAGTGGAAAATAGTTTTATAAGTTACTGCAAGTGACAGTGCCTAACACAGTGTAAATAAAATAGAAATGTAAATAATGTAAATAAAATAGAGACTGTAAATAGAAATGTAAATGAGAAGTATTATAAGAATACGAGTATACAGTATATACTAGGAGTAATGAAAGTGAAAGTTTCAATCTAGCATGTATGAATACTATGAGTTATGAAAGCGAAGGTGAAAGTGACATTCACTCTCAATGCTAGTATACAGGACGAGAAAGTGAATGCTACGTATTTTACTGAAAGAGAAATTGAATGCCTACAGTGACAATAAACTACTATTACTGAAGGAAACTTATGGATAAAGACTGTAGATATATATGTTATATAGTAATAGAACTATAAAATGTGAGGGGTTTTATGAATAATAAATGACAGAACACCAGCGGTGAACGATCGCAAGTGGGAAGGTCATACGCCCTCGTAATTTTCATTACGGTACTCAAAGAAGGCTCAACAAACATCCCAGGAGAAAGCTGAAGGTATGTGCCATATGCATATGTAATTTTAATATTCTAGGACTAATAGCTGATTTTTGGCAAATATTTTTAGAGTCTGTCAGAGCACGAATATGCCTGTGGGAGCTGCAAGTCAAAGCAAAACAAGCCCGCGGTTTATGGGTTAAGATAGTTTCATATTTTGGAAAGATGCCTTAGAAGGTGCTAAGAGAAGACAAAGGTAAAAAACAGGATAATGACTTCTACCTAGAACTGGTTGAAAAGGAAACTTGTGATAAGTTAGTTGAAAAAGGAAATATACTAGAGAAAACTTTTCAAGTGGAAATCGATGAAATAAAAAATGAGCTATGCAGATACGAGGAAAGAAATTAAGAATTAATAAAGGAAATAAATAAGAAAAGCCACAACTCTGGCTTTGGCTTTCCTGTCATTCTCTGACTAATTATGTCTGTGCTGTTTACTTATCTCCTAATTCTACTGTCTATCAAAATTTCTTTGATTATCTTACTTCTACGATGGAACACATTCTATCCATTTCTCCTTTCTCTGAAATCTCCATTCTAGGAGACTGCAACGTTCACCACCACCTTTGGCCCTCCTCTCCTTTCACTTATCCACCTGGTGAACAAGCCTACATCTTTTCTATCCTAATGACCTAGAGCAGTTTGTACAGCACTCTACCCGTATCCCTGACTGCCTTGGGGAGAGCTCCAACATACTTCACCTTTTCCTTATAACCCCCGCTGCAGGGGGTCACCTTGACGTGGTGACGGGGCTTGAAGTGTGGTTGGTGGTACCACCTACTTTTGAGGTGTGCCTACCTTTGTAGGGTTCGGCATTTGTCGGCCACGTGGACTAAGCATCCCCTACATCACTGGTGGAGGAGGCCTGTTGGTGATGTTAGTCCCTGCCAATTTGCCATCTTGGGAAGAACTGTTGCCTTCCCACGTGTTTGCCATGCGTGGCGTCCCATAATGCTGGGAGACAGGAGTCCTGGGGGTTGAGCGATGCTGCACGATGCACCTTGCAGCTAGCAATACACCTCTTTGGTCCCTTATTCTGGCTAGACGGGGGGCCTGGTTGGGCCCGACCAGGTCAATCGGCTGGTCATGCATTGGCTAGGGTCAAGTGGGCACTGGGAGGGCCTGGTGGCTCCTATCGTCCTGGAGTCACCCTTGCCCAGGTCCCCGGGTGGTTACCCACATATACTCTCCTGCTACCTCTGGAGTCGCCAGTGGTGTCGTCCCTGGCATAAGACCTCCCCTTGTTGGGCTCCATGGTGGGTGGAGGGGTGGGGGAATGAAGTTTATAGCAGACCATATGGCAAATTTTTATAAAAATGTTGTTGACGACACAGCCTCTGTTCCAGGATGTTCTTCAGATTGCACCACCCTCATAGCCACTCTGGAGCCTTTCCAGGCCTGCGGTGACTTTCCTCCTATGCCCCATCATTCAACTGGGACTGGGAGGAGACCACGTCGGTAGTTGGTTCAGCTCAGATGACACGAAGCCTGAGTCATTTGCCAAGTATCTAGTGCTCAGATCCTCCAGAGGTGGATCTGTGCTGGATAATGACATATTTGAATTGTACTGCACGATTATTTCAGTTTGTGGCAGAGAACCCCGAATATCATCTCAGGGCGATGGAAGCATCCTCACTGAAGTATCGTTACCTGAAGAGAGCTCGCAATTATTGAGTTTGACCTCAGATTCTAGATCTGATGTTTCATGCACTCCACACAGTACTTTCAACAGTGTAAAGGTGTGATTTTTTCTCGTGACCTTCTTCGATACTCAGAGGCCAGGTTGTTGGAGGAACTGCAATCTTCAGGTGTGGTGTAAGATCGAACGCCTACAGAAGAAAATCGAAGGAATTTTGACCCCAACACCGACATTGTTCCTAACATTTGATAGGTTAACACTATCTACATCTGTGAAGCTGGCATGGCTGTCACTTCCTGTGAAGCCATATTTGCCCACCCCAGGGCGGTGTTTCTATTGTCAGGGATATGGCCATGTAAGCAAATTTTACCGCCTTGCACGGGCTGAACTTCCTGGTGTCTGTGTCTCTTGTGGTGAATCAAGCCATATCAGCGACTGTACAGGACCCATTAAATGCTATCAATGTGGAGGTCCTCATGCTGTCTTTTCAAAAAGCTGTCCAAAATACTGCCTCGAAAAGGAGATCTTATCCATTCGTACACGTGAGAGGGCTTCATTTCCTGAAGCAAAAGGAAGAGTCCAGACATTCTTCTTTCAGCGGGGGGTTACTATGCCTCTCTCCTTTCTAGAATATCAATGCGTCACCATATATCTCAGAGGCAGCCTCGATCCACTCCAGTACCCACTCCTTCAACTCGTGATATGCAGAATGCTGTCCCCATGGTTAGTACTGTTGGTGAGAAATATGCTTGCCTGACCGCTACACCGACTGTTTCCACCCCCACTTCGGTGGCTGACGACTTGCACACTTCTGTGGTGGAGGCAGACATCCACGTTGACCAGACTCCTTCTCCCATCATAGCCAGTATGCCCGAGTCTACATCTGTGCCTGGCAAACATCACCATTGTTAGTCAGAGTCCTCTGAATCTGAAGACCAGCCACCTAAGGTCTCTGTTGTTGACCCTTCTGTTAACACCTCTGCTGTTCCCTCTGTCCAGCAGGCTGAAGGATCTAGCCAGGAGACAGCTGAAGCTGATGGTTCAGCTCTGGTCCACTCCCCACCTGGGGATGTTGGACAGCTCGTTGGTGCTTCAGAGCTGAAGCATAGGATGGCCTCAAATGACTCTAGACCTGTGGATTCTATTTCCACTTCTAGGGCTTCTGGTGAGGGAACTGGCCGTCCTACATCTCTAAAGGCGGCCCCCAAGCCATCATGGAAGGAAGTAACTAGCGGAGATCCACAGGACCCAGTGCTGGTACCAATAATGTTATTAGTATATATAAATTATGTAGACAGTAACACTGGAAATGGAAGCTATCTAAGTGTGTTTACTAATGATGCAAAAATACAAAGGACAATTGCTATCACAGACTCTTGCAGAGAGTTACAAGAAGAATTAAATCAACTTCTTGAGTGGAGCAATAAATACAAATGGAATTCATTGTGGGCAAGTGTCATGTAGTTAAGTTTGGTAAAAGTGGAAAAAGACAATATTGGAATTATAAGTTAGGAAGTTCAACCCTACACATATCAGAGAGAAGGACCTAGGAGTGATTATCAATAACAGAGTATCTCTGGCTGACCAAATCAGTGAGAAGGTACGGTACGGTGCATGTATGCACTGTTTGCTATTATGAGAATAGCAGTCACATGCATACCTCTAAATGGAGACATGCTGAGAAAGATAATAACATCAATCATCAGACTAACCCTGGGGTATGCATCACTAGTCTGGAATCCTCATCGAAAACACACACACACACACACACACACACACACACACACACACACACACACAGATAAGATTGAAAAAGTACTCAGGGCTGCCACAATATGGGTACCAAGCATTAGGGATCTAAACTACGAAGAAAGTCTGGAAAAAATGAATCTAGTAACATTACAGGAAAGAAGGAAAAGAGGAGACATGATTATGCTACATAAATGCATCTCGGGGTAGGAGAAAATAGACATAAATGAGTATCAAACCTATGGGGAACGATCAGCAAGAGGACACAGGAAAAAACTACATAAAGAAAGAGGTGATAAAGACGTAAGGAAATTCAGTTTCCCAAGTAGGGAATTGATCAGTGGAGTACACTACCGAATGAAATAGTGCGTGCCAAAACAATTAATAAATTTAAGGATATGTATGATAAAAGTGCTTTAATTAATATATGGGACAGTACAGTACGAGCTTGACTCATTCTTGTTAAGACACAATTAGTTTAGAACAATTAGGTAAGAACACACACACACACACACACACACACACACACACACACACACACACACACACACACACACACACACACACACACACACACACACACACACACACACACACACACACACACACACTGTCACGGTCAGGGTATGGGCAAATCTACAATTTCTCATATCCCATCAAACTCCCTAATAACTGTTCGTATATGCAGAGGTAGGGAGGAGGAAACTGAATCAAAACTCCTTACTGTAATTTACATCAAACAGATTTACAACACATGTACTGTACATAGAAGTACGTTTTGATGGAGGGGAAGAAATTACAATGCGAACACTTTACAATATTACAGGAATTGCTTCGGTCAACAGATTCACTATTTACAATATTACAGGAATTGCTTCGGTCAACAGATTCACTAAATTCAAAGGGGAACAGGTACTTTAGTATTCATCAAGCTTAAAGAATCACCACAAATGCAAGCTCGAAAAATCACACAAGGCTAATTCACGCTCGTGGGTACATAAACTTTAAAATAAAATGCAACGTACATGTACTCCTGGAGAATGTCTGAGAAACTTGCTATTGATTAAAAGACAGAAATTATGAGCTTGAGTAACCAGATAGGAAGACGGTGTCACAGAGAGGACGAACATGCTGGTGACACAGGAGAGTATTGGCGGGTAGCCGGACAATGCCTCATCTACCGATTATAGACGCTGCTGAGTCGTGCCCACAGTATGATCCTTCCACTCACGTACTGTACTAGCAGGTCATAGGGCCAGGGTCTGGAGCTAGTGCTTGCCTGCCAATTGGTCAGCTATTTGAAGCAGGGTCGAGATTGGCTAGGTAGACAGCCAAGTCCATGTGGAATTCACGATGCTCCAACGCCAGATAGGTGTTTCTCCACATGGTCTGAGAGCCGACCAAGGAAGCAAGTGGGTTAACCTGGCCCAGGGCAATTAGCAAATTACTACGTTTCGCCAGGCCCAGAGCAATCAGATCAACTGCCTGGTAGATTAGCATGGGTCGCTTGTCATCTCTCTCCTCTCCCTTCCTTTCTTCCTCATTCTCTTTCTACACCTCGTCACTCCAGGACGAAACACACACACACACACACACACACACACACACACACACACACACACACACACACACACACACATTTGGAAAAAAGCAAATATTGTCCCCTTATTCAAGAAAGGAAATAGACAAAATCCACTCAACTACCGACCAGTATCACTGACCAGTGTTGTAAGCAAGGTATTAGAAAAGCTGATAAGAAAAGCTTGGGTAAATCATCTAGAAGAACACAGTATGATAACAGAAAGACAGTTTAGTTTCAGAAAAGGAAAATCATGTGTTACTAATCTGTTGAGCTACTATGACAGAGTAACAAACACAATACAGGAAAGGGAAGGATGGGTGGACAGTAACTATTTAGATTTCAAGAAAGCTTATGACACAGTACCACACCAAAGACTTTTATGGAAACTGTACCATCAAGGAGGAATTAGAGGCAAACTCTTTTGTTGGATGCAAGACTTTCTCATAAAAAAGAGAAATGAGAACAGTACTAAGAGGAAACTACTCATCATGGTTAGAAGTGACTAGTGGAGTACCACAGGGTTCAGTGCTGGCACCAATCATGTTTTTAGTGTATATAAATGATATAAAGAGTAACACTGGAAATGAGAGCTATCTGAATATGTTTGCAGATGATGCAAAAATACAAAGGAGAATTACTAACACAGACTCTTGTAAAGAGCTACAAGAAGAATTTAATAAACTTCAAGAATGGAGTAGTACATGGCAAATGGAATTCAATGTGGACAAGTGTCATGTAATCAAGTTTGGTAAAAATGGAAAAAGACCTGATTGGGAGTATAAGTTAGGAAATAAAACATTATACACATCAGAAAGAGAGAAAGACCTAGGTGTGATTATCAATAACAGACTATCTCCAACTGACCACATCAGCGAGAGGGTACAGAACATGTATACACTGCTTGCAAATATGAGAATAGCATTCACATAAATAAATGAAGACATGCTAAGAAGGATAATAACATCATTCATTAGACCAACCCTGGAGTATGCATCAGTAGTCTGGAGTTCTCATCTCAAAAAGCACATAGACAAGATTGAAAAAGTTCAAAGGGCCGCTACAAGATGGATACCAAGCTTAAGGGACCTAAGCTACGAAGAAAGACTAAATAAACTGAATCTACCAACACTACAGGAGAGAAGGAAAAGAGGTGACATGATAATGCTATATAAGTGCATATCAGGGAAGGAGAAAATAGACATAAATGATTACTTAACATATGGAGAAGCATCAGCAAGAGGACACTGCAAAAAAATGCATAAGAAGAGAGGCGATAAAGACGTAAGGAAATTCAGTTTCCCAAACAGAGCAATTGATCAATGGAATGCACTACCGAATGAAATAATGTGTGCCAAAACAATTCACAAATTTAAGGATATGTACGATAAATATGGTTTAAGACACGGGACAGTACGAGCTTGACTCATTCCTGTAATGATACAATTAGGTAAGAATTAGGTAAGGTAAGAACACACACACACATAGAAAGAAGCAGAAAAGAAAATAAAGAAATGGCTCAATACAGAATGTAAAAAATCAAAAGAAAGAAGAGATATGTTGTGGAATAGATACAGTAGACACAATAGTGAAAGGGCGTATAATAGATACAAACAGACAAAAAACGATTATACAAGAATAAGAAGGGAAGCCCAAAAACAGTTTGATGAGGATATCATAAATAAAAGTAGTGATCAACCGAAGCTATTTTACAGCTACATCAGAAGCAAAACCAAAGTAAAAGATAAAATACAATCCATTACGGACGAGGGAATCACCTATACACAAGAGAAAGATATCTGTGAAGCACTAAATAAGCATTTCAAATCAGTTTTTACGGAAGAAAAAATTTTTGAGAGGGACTATGTGGAATATGCATGCCCACACATACTACCAGATATACAAATATCAGAAAAAGTAATACAGGAGGAGTTAAGTAAATTAGACAGAGGAAAAGCAAATGGTCCTGATGAAATTTCATGTTGGGTGCTACGAGAATGTGCAAAAGGAGTTAAGTAAACCATTTTTTTTTTATTTTCAAGAAATCCTTGAGTCAAGGTAAACTATATACTTGATGTTTGGAAGAAAGCAAATATTGTCCCCTTATTCAAGAAAAGGAATAGACAAAATTCACTTAATTACCGACCAGTATCACTGACCAGTGTTGTAAGCAAGGTATTAGAAAAGCTGATAAGAAAAGCTTGGGTCAATCATCTAGAAGAACGCAATATGATTACAGAAAGACAGTTTGGTTTCAGAAAAGGAAAATCATGTGTTACTAATCTGTTGAGCTACTATGACAGAGTAACAGACACAATACAGGAAGGAGAAGGATGGGTGGACAGTATCTATTTAGATTTCAAGAAAGCATTTGACACAGTACCACACCAAAGATTTATTGAAACTGTACCATCAAGGAGGAATTAGAGGCAAATTATTTTGTTGGATGCAAGATTTTCTCATAAAAAGAGAAATGAGAACAGTACTAAGGGGAAATTACTCATCATGGAAAGAAGTGACTAGTGGAGTACCACAGGCTTCAGTGCTGGCACCAATCATGTTTTTAGTGTATATAAATGATATAGACAGTAACACTGGAAATGAGATCTATCTAAATATGTTTGCAGATGATGCAAAAATACAAAGGAAAATTGCTAACACAGACTCTTGTAAAGAGCTACAGGAAGAATTAAATAAACTTCATGAATGGAGTAATACATGGCAAATGGAATTCAGTGTGGACAAGTGTCATGTAATCAAGTTTGGTAAAAGTGGAAAAAGGCCTGATTGGGATTATACGTTAGGAAATAAAACCCCACACACATAAGAAAGAGAGAAGGACCTAGGTGTGATTCTCAATAACAGACTATCTCCGGCTGACCACATCAGTGAGAAGGTACGGAACATGTATACACTGCTTGCAAATATGAGAATAGCATTCACATACATAAATGAAGACATGCTAAGAAGGATAATAACATCATTCATCAGACCAACCCTGGAATATGCATCAGTAGTCTGGAGTCCTCATCTCAAAAAACACATAGACAAGATTGAAAAAGTTCAAAAGGCCGCTACAAGATGGATACCAAGCTTAACGGATCTAAGCTACGAAGAAAGACTAAATAAACTGAATCTACCAACACTACAGGAGAGAAGGAAAAGAGGTGACATGATAATGCTATATAAATGCATATCAGGGAAGGAGAAAATGGACATAAATGATTACTTAACATATGGAGAAGCATCAGCAAGAGAACACTGCAAAAAACTGCATAAGAAGAGAGGCGATAAAGACGTAAGGAAATTCAGTTTCCCAAAAAGAGCAATTGATCAGTGGAATACACTACCGAATGAAATAGTGTGTGCCAAAATAATTCACAAATTTAAGGATATGTACGATAAATATGGTTTAAGACACGGGACAGTACGAGCTTGACTCATTCCTGTAAAGATACAATTAGGTAAGAACAATTAGGTAAGAACACACATACACTTGCATGCACGCACACACATTCACACACACTTGAATGCACACACACACACACACACACACACACACACATCTATGCACGCACAAACACAGGCATAAACATAGATGAGTGGCCTCCAGTCCTAATAGACCCAGGTTGAGAACCCGGCTGGGACAGGGATCAGTTTAGGGATTTGAATTTCATAAAGGCAGACTTAACTGATCTACCAGAAGACTCGCCGACATGTAGAAATACTGCCGCTAATACCAATACACCTGTAGTGTATGAAATAGCCCTAGCATGTCGTCGATATGGATGATGCGTTTTGTCGCCGAAATGGTGACATGTGAAATTGTATGCTATGTAGGAGAACTAATGGGCCTTGGAGGCAAGCTGTGAATCCTATGCCCTGAGTCCCATACTATACAAAAAAAATAAATACATGAATTAGTGTTTATCATACATACATTCATACCCACACACACACACACACCGAGGCACCGAGAGAGAGCAGACGCACGTCAACACAGCTCTATACCTGGCCAACTTGGCAAGTGGCATTACCTAAATAAGTATCTTTATATGAGTCAAGCTCTGTACAAGGTTAGACTAAATGGTGTTCTAATATAAAAAAGAAGTTTTAAGTAAGACCTGGTGAAACAGAAAAGTAAACAAGCAGTGCAAGAATGCGCACAATCAGCTGATCGTTGTTTAGTCTACAATCTGCCCCAGGGAATGTAAGTACTATATGTGGTTTTAGTACTGCAAAATGACCACATACTTTAGCAAAGCAAATCTGGAAAAGAAAAGAGATAAAGGTAGAAAGCAGGATGATGATTTCAACCAAGAACTGGTTGAAATGGAGACTCACAACAAACTGGTTGAACGTGTACACAGGTTAGAGACGGCTTTTCAAAATGAGATTGATGAAATTAAGAAACAGATGCACTTGCAAAAGGAAGAAATAGGAAAAATTAGGAAAGGAAGTCAACAACAAAGACATAACCATAAATGAGCTAACAGATGAAGTGGGTACACTTAGGAGGAAAATTAGTGAAATGGCAAGTACAGTTGTCAACCACGAGAGTATTATGGAAGAGTTAAAAAATGATACAGAGACAATTAGGCAAGTAAGAAGTCTGATAGATCAGAGCAGTGATATTGAGGAGAAGATAACACAGGTGAATGAAGCTGTGCAAAGCTGCAAAAATGATGTGGAAACCACTTATGCTGAAATGGTGAAAGTAAAGAAAGACTTGGAAACAAGGGTGGAAGAAAAAAGCATTAAAAAGGAAGTGAAAACAATAATCCAAAACAATTCTAAGTTAGTCAGAGATTCAGTAGATATTAACAAATCTATAGTAATCACTGGTACAGAAGAGGAAGAAGTAAAAAACAAGATCTCAGGAGACAAAAAGGAGATGGCAAATGTACTGGGCATATTGAAAGAAGTATCAGAGGAAATCTGTAGTAAAGACATAGAGGAACACAAAAGGTTAGGGAAATACGAGAAAAGCAAGTCAAGACCCCTTAAGGTAACCTTCCAGAGTGTAAACACCGTGGAGGAGATACTAAAAAATGCAAAGAATCTTATGGAACAAGAGGAGTTCAATTAATGTATGGATAAAAAGATGCCTAACACAAGAGGAACTGGAATTACTGAAAGAGAAGAGGGAGGAAGCAAAAACAAAAAATGAGGGAAGATCAGAGGAGGAGAAGAATACATTTTTTTTTACAAAGTAATTGGAGTGCAGGTACGAAAGTGGTATATAAACAGGAGGGAATAAAAAGGAGGAAGGTAGTAGAACCAAATCATGACAAGTGTATAAATAAGATGATTAAGTTGATGTACTCAAATGTGGATGGAATTGTATCTAAATTATTAGAGATGAATGATTATGTCAGAGAAAATGAACCACATATAATATGCTTAACTGAAACAAAATTAACACCAAGGATATCGAATAACATACTAAATCTAGAGGAATATAATATAAGGAGAAGAGATAGGAACTTTAAAAAAGGAGGGGGAATTATATTATTAACTAAGAAAAATCTAAAAGTCAAAGAAATAGAATTAGATATACCCTCACATATAGAACTGATTGCAGTAGAGATAAATACATCTGAAGGGAAAGTGTTGCCAATTTGTACATGCCACCCAGATCAAACACATGGGAAAGAGACGGATGTGAGGACCTGGCAGAGAGTACAATTCAGAGTTTAAGAGCATTACTACATGTAATGGAAGAGAAATTGAAAAGAATTATACTAACTGGAGATTTTAATACAAAAAAAATTGGAATACCCTAGATATGATAAGCCAAGTAAGCTGTTGGGACCAAAAACTCCTGTATCTTGTGCAAGAGTTTTTCCTAACGCAATATGTAAGGGAAAGCTCCAGAAAAAGAGGACTCGATGTGCCCTCAATGCTAGATCTCATATTTACTAGGCAAGAAAACGATATTGACAATTTAATATATCACCCTCCATTCGGCAAAAGCGACCATGCAGTACTAAATTGGCAATTTCAGGATTGCATATGACATAGATAACAGCAATGAAAGTCACAAAAAGAGCCTAAACTATAAAAAAAGGGAAAGAATCATGACCTAAAGAAGTACTTCTTAGAAATTGCATGGGAAAAAGAGCTTAGAGGACAAGATTTAAATGCTATATATGAAAAATTCTGTGAACTTTATGAAATAGGAGTCCAGAAGTACATCCCACAGCACAAAAAGGAAGAAAAGAAAATAAAGAAATGGTTCAATACAGAATGTAAAAAATCAAAAGAAAAAAGATACTTGTTGTGGAATAGATACAGAAGACACAATAGTGAAAGGGCATATAATAATTACAAACAGGCAAGAAACGATTATGCAAGAATAAGGAGGGAAGCCCAAAAACTGTTTGAGGAGGATATCATAAATAAAAGTGGTGATCAATCAAAGCTATTTTACAGCTACATCAGAAGAAAAACCAAAGTAAAAGATAAAATACAATCCATTACGGACGATGGAATCACCTATACACAAGAGAAGGCTATTTGTGAAGCTCTAAACAAGAATTTCCAATCAGTTTTTACAGAGGAAAAGAATTTTGAGAGGGATCATGTGGAATATGCATGCCCACACATACTACCAGATATACAAACATCAGAAAAAGAAATACAAGAGGAGCTAAGTAAATTAGACAAAGGAAAAGCAAATGGTACTGATGAAATTTCATGTTGGGTGCTACGTGAATATGCAAAGGAGTTAAGTAAACTATTATTTTTAATTTTCAAGAAATCCTTGAGTCAAGGTAAACTACCTGATATTTGGAAGAAAGCAAACATTGTTCCCTTATTCAAGAAAGGGAATAGACAAAATCCACTTAACTATCGACCAGTATCACTAACCAGTGTTGTAAGCAAGGTATTAAAAAAGCTTATAAGAAAAGCTAGGGTAAATCACCTTGAAGAACACAGTATGATAACACAAAGACAGTTTGATTCCAGAAAAGGGAAAATCATGTGTTACTAATCTGTTGAGCTACTATGACAGAGTAACAGACACATTACAGGAAAGAGAAGGATGGGTGGACATTATCTTTTTAGATTTCAAGAAAGCATTTGACACAGTACCACAGCAAAGACTTTTATGGAAACTGTACCATCAAGGAGGAATTCGAGGCAAACAGTATCGTTGGATGCAAGATTTTCTCATGAAAAGAAAAATGAGAACAGTACTAAGAGGAAATTACTCATCATGGAAAGAAGAGACTGGTGGAGTACCACAGGGCTCAGTGCTGGCACCAATCATGTTTTTAGTGTATATAAATGATATAGACAGTAACACTGGAAATGAAAGCTATCTAAATATGTTTGCAGCTGATGCAAAAATGCAAAGGAAAATTACTAACACAGACTCTTGTAAAGAGCTTCAAGAAGAATTAAATAAACTTCATCAGTGGAGTAATACATGGCAAATGGAATTCAATGTGGACAAGTGTCATGTAATCAAGTTTGGTAAAAGTGGAAAAAGACCTCATTAGGACTATAAGTTAGGAAATAAAACACTACACACATTAGAAAGAGAGAAGGGCCTAGGTGTGATTCTCAGTAACAGACTAT
Source organism: Coenobita brevimanus (assembly GCF_032717465.1). Classification (NCBI taxonomy): domain Eukaryota; kingdom Metazoa; phylum Arthropoda; class Malacostraca; order Decapoda; family Coenobitidae; genus Coenobita; species Coenobita brevimanus. The sequence goes on along the minus strand of NC_137052.1, from coordinate 11,786,642 downwards.
CTCCGGCTGACCACATCAGTGAGAAGGTATGGAACATATATACACTGCCTGCCAATATGAGAATAGCGTTTACATACATAAATGAAGACATGCTAAGAAAGATAATAGCATCATACATCAGACCAACCCTGGAGTATGCATCAGTAGTCTGAGGTCCATAGACAAGACTGAAAAAGTTCAATGGGCCGCTACAAGATGGGTACCAAGCTTAAGGGATCTAAGCTACGAAGAAAGACTAAATAAACTGAATCTACCAACACTACAGGAGAGAAGGAAAAGCGGTGACATGATTATGCTATATAAATGCATATCAGGGAAGGAGAAAATAGACATAAATGATTACTTAACCTATGGGGAAGCATCAGCAAGAGGACATTGCAAAAAACTACATAAAAAGAGAGGTGATAAAGACGTAAGGAAATTTAGTTTCCCAAATAGAGCAATTGATCAATGGAATGCACTACTGGATGAAATAGTGTGTGCCAAAACAATTCACAAATTTAAGGATATGTACGATAAATATGGTTTAAGACACTGGAGTACGAGCTTGACTCATTCCCGTAAAGATACAATTAGGTAAGAACACACACACACACACACACACACACACACACACACACACACACACACACACACACACATTTATTAGCATACGCCCTCTGGTAAATGAAAGACAGCATTTCTAAGGTTCCACTTTAACTGGGAGTTGAGAATCAAATGTGGCGTCCATCCGAAAATCAAACTTCTCCTCTCTTCCTCGCGCCTTGACACCACATGGGCACGTAGAGTAGGCTCACTGGACTGGATGGCGGTGCTGGACAATTGCTTGTATGTGGTTTATGTGTCTGCTCGACCAGAAGAACCAAGGTGAATCAACAACAAGTTAAGTGGTAGGTGGCGGCGACGATCTTTCACTCAGTTTGATGTAGTACTACCTTTTTGCTTTGGTGAATCTACAGTGAGTGACATGGATACTGGTTATCTTTAACCCAAGAAGCCATATACTGTACTTACGTTGGGTTGTGACCATATAACCTGATAATGGTATCACGATGAGCCGACTGTGGTGCCACAATTAACTGGGTGGAAAGGCACATACGCTTCATCTATTCACTGACCAATCCAAACCATATCTCCACACTCTTCCCGGCGCCTCATCACAGTGCGGCGCTGTCCATCGCAAGGGAACACTGGTTCACTGCATGGGCCAGCCCTGCTTGTGATGGATCTACTTGACCAGAGAGACCTGTGTTGATCTAATACTGCAGCCTAAGCTTTATTGTATTACTAAAAGTGAAACATTAGCGTTTTGAACATGATTTATGTATATCAGTCCACCTTATCTTTCATAATACGAATAGTAATTCAGTGTAAATAGGTATTATAATTTTCCCAATATGATTCGTAATTTTAATCTCGAACCTCAGCAACGAGTTGAGCACGATAAATTTTTATTTTTAGTTTCAGCCACTGTAATCTTTTCTATCTCTGACCCCCGTCATTCTACGTGTATGCTTATCATTATGGGCACGATTGTCAAATGACTGTGTGAACCTCTACATAAATTCGAATGAATCTTTGCTTTGAAAGTTATACTTTATATTATTTTGTACCCTACAAGAAGAGCGAGTATATTTGATTACAGATCAGCTATCGCTGGTCGCCATCCCCAACGAATGGAGTGCCACTAATGGGAACTTAATTACTGACTGTGGTAAATGTATGGTTTTCACATTTTATGTATAAATCTTGATTTATTTCCTTGGAAATAAATGAAGAGAACTTTGCAAAACTTGCAGTTTATTATTATGTAAATAACTAGTGGTAAACCTTTGCTAGGACAATAATTATGTGTCAAAAACTCATAGAGTAATTGTGGAGTACCTAATTTGGACTTTGCCTTACGATCAAGCGTTCATTTCTTGTAGATGTACCGGAAGGTTGATCTTAATGCTGCCTGAAGAGTCGGTCGGTCACTTATCCTTGAGCACTACTATAGTTTGGACTAAATTCCAGCTTAACGAAAGAACTATTGTAGGACTGAGTTATTTTTTCTGTTAAATGTTGAATAATTTGCTTAAAAAAAAAAAAATCATTATAAATCGTGAAATCAGTTTCAAAACTACCTCCAAGGTATTACGTCATGTATAATAAGCAGCGCGAGGTTTTCTTGATCTTTTTGTCATTGTTGCTGGAAATATCTCTAAATAATACGGCACCAGTATCACAGTGTACCCTATGCGTTCATGACACATTCTTACTCACCACTACCCCATTTCATCCAGCTTTATTCTCTTCCTCAATTCCATTTCCTTACACCCTTCCCCCATACACACATTCAGTCTTCGAGGATGTAATTATGTAACCTTCTTTGCATGCAAACCACTATTTCAACAGTATCCATGTTCTGAAGGTATAATATAATGCCTCAGTCTCACTATCTACTAATCTGTAAGCAACCCCGCCCATTCTGTACTGTAGCTTAACACGCCCATTTTCTTTACCCCACTGACTTTTCATTCCGCGATACAAGGCACATGGTGGACGAGAGAGAGCTCACATTTATTTCTCCTAACAAAAAGACTGTCTAAATAGGTGTTTAGCATATATTAAAGTTGAAATTACAGTAATTACACTGAAAGGCATTTCATGTAAAATTCATCCAGTAAACAAAAATATCACGTTCAAAATAAGTGTCACTTGCAGAGAGTGGACTGTGGCACCAGTCGAACAGGGCGGTACTCCCGAAATGGATGGCAAGCTGGTGACAGGGAGAGCTGGAGTTCTCGTTTCACCAGCCCTCAGGACTTATTTTTGACCATGTCCCTTTGCTGAACATTTTCAATGTTTTCATTAACGTATAGAACGGACCAGCCTACTCTCATACGTCCTCTACCTCCAACTGACTACAACACACTACATACACACTAGATATCACACCTTCTATTTCCATTTTCCTTTAGCAGTGGCCGCTACATTATTATTAGCAAATTCAGTGGTACCTCGGGCTGGGCTGGCGGGACAGGGTTTTACTGGTCGCAGTCACGCGACAGTGTTGACAGAGGTTATTGCAAACACTGTTCATGCTCGTTAGCGGAGAAGCTCAGGTTTGGCCATATATTTCACTAATATCTGTGGTCATAGTACCAATCTGAATTGTTCACTTCTACCTGCAGTATGTCGCCGCTCTAGCCCTATTCCTCACAGAATCCCAAATCTCTCCATCTGCTGACATATTCCCATTTTGTTTTCCCGGTTACCTTCATCTCACAGACTTCCGTTATAATTATATCAGATTTCTCTCTCTCTCTCTCTCTCTCTCTCTCTCTCTCTCTCTCTCTCTCTATCTATATATATATATATATATATATATATATATATATATATATATATATATATTTATATATTGGGTGGTCCAACTTAGTCGGTCAAAAAATCGAAGTGTTCATGGACATTCCCCACAAGCTTGTTTATTGTCCACATGGACTGGCAAAACTATGGGCGAAATTTCATCATGATGTAACATTATATAGTGGTCGGCCAGATATGCATATTGTGATATTCATGAGCTAACAGATCCTTGCGTATACATGTAACTTGCATTTTACTTCCCAATATAGCATTTTAGGTGATGTAGCAGTCTCTTGTGTTTTTATTTTAATGACTTCAACATCAATACGATCATCTGAAAAGTAGTTTTTTAATCGAAAGTAAAACTTTCTGACCGTATTGCGTAATTTTGCAGGCTCTGATGTGATTTCCGACCGGAAGCAATACTCAAACTTGGGTCTCTTTTTCAGGTCATATGGCTGGAAGTAGAACAAATCCTGGTGTGTGGCTTTTAGGGAAGCCAACTGGAAACCTGCCGTGACATAGATTACGCATTCCTTCTAGTGCAGTACACCATGTTGATCAAGCACAAACAATACCAATGAGTTTGAATTTGACTTGTCAGTCGGTTATGGAGATCTGGGACCGGGCTCGAATCCTTACTCAGCAGATCGATGCTTGTGTCCAGAAACTTTCAAAGTTTTTTTTATCACTATCTCGCAGTAAAGAAGCATACGACCAGGAAAAGTGATCGTGAAAAATGAACCAAGATATCAGTTGAAACAGTGCCAGCTGGAAGGAGCAAACACCGCAACAATTTCTGCCGAGTCATCATCCTCTTTGGAAAATGAAGATGAATTTAAACCTGTTGGTAGCACTCATTCTATGACTGATGCCCCTCACTCAAACCGTTTTAAAAAGGATGACACCAGTAACATTTTCAAATTGTCAGAAGTTATCATAGCATTGGATTGAACAAATGTTTCAGAGAGGAATGCAGTTCCAGGGCCCGCGCATCATGCCAGGTGGATGGCAAAAGGCAATTACTCACTAAAAGTACAGTACACCCGTTATGGCCAAGCTAACACCAAGTGCAGAACACAAAGTAACCCATGTGGCTCTGTCTGTCAGCTTGATTTACATCAAATACTGGCATGAGGCACCAAAGGGTACACATGCTCTGTCAACGACATCGAGTTGCTGAACCTACCGGACAATCACCCCATACATGAAGTTGGTCAGCAGGCTATGAGAGCTTTAAGCTGACATCTATGGTACCTGTCAGAGCACCACATTGGGTTAGCCTATTTTGATGACAGGATTTATTGCGATACAAAGAAAAGGATGATTCAAACCTCCAGTGCCCCCAAAGTGATGCATGTCGGAGAAGAATCGAAAAACCAGCTACAGGTATTCAACCTGACCTGGCATCATATGTCACAAAGAGGACATTCACCTTTCTTGATGACTTGAAGGTTGGTGTGCAAAAAAAGGCACATCAGTTCCTTCAGAAGGACCCAAGGGAATGGCACGGAGATGTTCACTACAGAGATCTTGAAAGACATGCACAAAAGATGAAGGTTGTCAATGACGTAGTGGAGCGTGGTATCGCTCTGATCGAGCATTACAATACCACCGTGACCTGAAATGAGGACCAGAAACAGTATCTCCTGCAACTCGTGGCTAACTACCGAAAGCAGTTGCCCACAGCTTCCGAGGAAACACCGATGAGTGGAAAATAACCCACTTGATGAAAGAATTTCACGGTCGCATTTAAATATGTTTTGAAATTTGTAATAAATGTGATGTGCGTTATGAAAATCAATCACTGTTAGCTGGACCAAAGAAACTCAATGTAGGAATAGTGCTCAGTTGGGCGACCTCTAATTTTTCATAAAATAGCACCAAATTTACCAAAAAAGGCTATACAGATCGTAAGACATAAAAACAACCTTGTGGAGAAATATTTGGAGGAAAAAAAATTTGGACCCATCTAATATACTGTACATAAATATATATATAAATATATATATATATATATATATATATATATATATATATATATATGTATATATATATATATATATATATATATATATATATATATATATATATATATATATATATATATATATATATATATATATATATATATATATATATATATATATATATATATATATATATATATATATATATACCTAGGCTGCTTCCCCCAAGGAAAGGGAGGTAGCCGAGACAGGACGACTCACTCTCCATTTACTCATCCATTCAAACACATTCATTCGCATCTTAGCTCCAAAGGGGAGAACGGACAGATCCTCACCGCATCACACCGCACAAGGGTCAACTGCGCAATGCAATCAGTGACATCCGCAGCAGGGCCCAACAGCAGAACTGGTTTACCCCTGCCACATCATAACAGACCCATCCCCTTACCCACACCTGACCTGACTAGCTGATCAGACCAAATGCAGGAGAATATCCCCTCAGGGCTGCGTCATCACTTATTCATTCACAATTTCTCTCCATTTATTTCTGTCACGCACAGCCACTCTTCCTTGCTCAACAGACATCCCTCTCGCATCCAGCGCTCTCTTCACACTGTCCATCCATCCTATTCGTGGTCTTCCTCTCAGCCTTACACCTCTCACATCAGATCTAGTTATCTTTTTCACCAGTCGCTCATTATCCATTCTCTCCATATGCCCAAACCATCACAACACCCTCTGCTCAACTCTACCAGCCATCTCCTGAACAACTCCAGTTCTCCTTCGCACTTCATCATTTCGCACTCGATCCATACGCGTCACTCCACACATACTCCTCAGACATCTCATCTCCATTACATTCAAACTTTTCCTCTCTGCTACACCCATATTCCATGTTTCAGACCCATATAATGCAGTCGGTACCACAACACCCTCATACAGCCTTCTCTTTACATCCATTCTAAGCAAACGACATTTAAACACTTTTTTCATTCCTCCCAGCACCTTTCCTACTTCATTTATTCTAAACTTCACTTCTGCATCTATTCTTCCATCCACAGCAACATGTGACCCTAGATATTTAACACAATCTACCTCCTCAAGCAACTCACCTTTCAAAACTATATTCATCCCTCTACCATCTATCAACCTCGTACAATTCATCACTTTTCTCTTATTCTCATTTACTTTCAATTTCCTCCTTTCACACATCCTTCCAAACTCCTCTACCAACTGTCTCAATCTCTCCTCTGAATCAGTCACCAGTGCAGTATCATCTGCAAACAGCAGCTGCTTCAGATTCCACTCTCCTCCATCAACACTTACCAGACTCAGACCACCTAAAACTCTTGCATTCACCTCCCTTACAACACCATCCATGTAAATATTAAACAACCAAGGCGACATCACACATCCCTGTCGCAGCCCCACTCTCACCGGAAACCAATCACTCACAGCATTTCCCACTCTTACACACGCTCTACTATTTACATAAAAGCTTTTCACCCCTTTTGGTAACCTACCATCAAGTCCATACAATCTTAAAACAGTCCACAAAGCCTCCCTATCAATTCTATCATACGCTTTCTCTAAATCCATAAATGCCCAAAACACATCCTTGCCTTTCGCTAAATACTTTTCACACACTTGTCTCACAGCAAACACCTGATCAACGCATCCCCTCCCTCTCCTAAAGCCACACTGCTCATCACTAATCACTTCCTCTGTACCCTCTCTAACTCTCATAATTAACACTCTACCATACACTTTACCTACAACATTCAACAGACTTATACCCCTAAAGCTAGTACATTCATACTTATCACCCTTGCCTTTATACAACGGGACCACACAAGCACTTGCCCAGTCAATTGGCACCATACCTTTCTCAAAGCACACATTCAACAATCTTACTAACCAGTCAACAATAGTCACTCCACCACCCTTCAGGCATTCCACAGCATACCCATCCATACCTGCAGGTTTCCCTGTTTTCATCTCCTTTACTGCCTTCTCCACTTAATCCTTCGTGATCAAAGAATCATTCAACTCTCCCAACACATTTATTCCTTGCACCCTTCTATCCGCCACAATCTCAGCCACCCTTTCCTCCTCTACAATTAACAATCTTTCAAAATACTCTGCCCATCTCTTCCTTACTGCATCCATCTCAATTAACATCCTTCCATCCTCTGCTTTTACTCGTTCTTCCTTCCCAGACTCTCCCTTTCGCACCCTTTTCACCTCCTTTCAAAACATTTTCTTATTTTGTTGAAAATTCTCTGTCAGCCGCCTACCCCACCTCTCATCTGCTGCCACTTTAGCATCACGCACAGCCCTTCTCGCTCTATTCCTCTTTTCCTTATACCTTTCATATGACATCTCATCCTTCCTCTGCAGCCACACTTCATATGCACGTCTCTTCTCAGCCACAGCCATACTTACTTCCTCGCACCACCATTCACTTCCTTTTCTTACACCACCACCCACACGTCTCACACCACACACCTCTTCTGCATGCCCCACCACAGCACTCTTAAACAACCGCCATTCCTCCTCCACGCTGCCATTTTCCCGATCTTTCACTGCGTTCCACTCATCTTTCAATTTCTCCTGATACTCTATCTTTTTCTCTCTTTTATCCAACTCACTCACTTTCAAAACTTCCCTGCCACACCTAACTCTCCTAGCTCTCACCCATCTCTTACCTACTCTTAACTTTCCCTCCACCAGGTAGTGGTCGGACATACCTCCACCCTCCCCTCTCAGAACTCTCACATCCAACAATCTTCCTATTACATTCCTAGACACAACCACATAGTATATATATATATATATATATATATATATATATATATATATATATATATATATATATATATATAACAGAACGGAGGAAGGAAAACAAATAAATCAAAAAAAAAAAATTCATACACCAGATTACTGGTGTCCTCTGTTCATAAAATATCTGTAACAGTTAGACTTAAACAGTTGTGAGTTGAAATTTGGAGGGAAACAACTCTGGGGAAGCGAGTTCCAGAGAGATGCAGTTCGGGGAATGAAAGAATTTTGATAGGCAGAAGTTCTGCAATATGGCTGAGTGGCATTCCAGTCATGAGCTCTACCAGACGTCCGTGTAGCACGAGGGAAAGCATTGAGAGGTGGCACCATGGACGCAACTTCGTCCGAGCATTTGGCCAAAAAATATCTGTAAAATAATGCAAGGGTGGCAACATTCCTTCTTACTTGCAAGGAAGGTAGTTTATTTGTAATGGCAGGGTTGTTAATAATTCTAACAGCTTTGTTCTGATTTTTTGTCTAGTTGTTTTAATGCAACCTCTCCACATCCACTCCACAAGGGTGAGCAATATTCACGCCAAGAGCGCACACGACTCTTATAAATTATAGCTAACTGCTCATCAGCGAAGAGGTTACGGACTCTGTACAATAATCCAAGTTTCTTTGAGGCGGTTTTAGCAAGTGATCTAACATGAGAGGTCCAGCTGAGGGCATTGTTAAGTGAGACGCCAAGAATTTCAGTACTTTTGGAGATGGGAATATTAGTAGCACTGAAGGTAATGTACAAATCTGACAATATCTGTCTATTAGTAAATTATATATATTTAGTTTTACTACCGTTAAGAGGCAAGGTTGTTTTGCCCCATTCACTGATCGTAGATAGGTCTTGATTAATGGAGATGGCTGTACTGAGTTGAGAGGTAGATATTAGACTTTGTAAATGGGTGTCTGAGTGTGAATGAACTATGTAGTGTTGAGTCATCTGCGTATGAGTGGATGGGATTGTGGGTGACAGATAAGAGATCATTAATATGAACCAGGAATAGGGTTAGCTCCAGAACTGACCCCTGCGGCACGCCGGCATTAATTGAGTGGAAATTCGAATATACATCATCTGCGTTTACTCTTATTTTCCTGTCACTAAGATATGAAGAAATCGAAGGAACAAAAGACGTTAGTCCATAGCAAGGGAGTTTGGACAGCAGAGAACGGTGTCATACTCTGTTGAAAACTTTAGAAATATCAAGAGCTACTACATGAGTTTCTCCATGTAGATCAATTGATTGACGAATGGTATGAGTTAGGCGATTGAGTATGTCAATGGTGGATCTTTTGTGGCGAAAACCATATTGTCTATCACTAATTAAGTCGTTGGATTCAAGATGTTTAGCAATGTGCTTATTAGTTAAAGTTTCAAATACCTTACCAAGAAGATGTGACAGCTATTGGATTGTAATCAGAGGGGTCAGAGGAACTTTCTTTCTTAGAAATTGGGTGAATATTGGCTTCTTTCCATTAATTTGGGAATGAAGAAGTACGTATGCATAGTCTGAATAATTTAGCTAGAACAGAGGCAAGTGTAGGGGAACACTTTTTCAAAACAATTGGCGGAATTCCATCTGGGCCTGGAGCTTTGTTGGTAGATAAATTGTCTAGGATGGATTTTACGTATCTTGCCTGTGTTTTAAGTGGGGCAGTTTCGGGAGAGTCAAGTTCTGGTACTGGAACATTCTGGCTGGTATCGTCTATGGTAGTGTTTCTGGCAATTGTACTGGCAAAAATATCCGCTTTCTCACGTGGGTCATTTGTAATGTTGCCATCAGAAGATTTTAGTGGGGGAATGGAAGATGACTTGTTAAAGTTATTACTGAAAGAATTAAGAGTTGACCAGAATATTCTATTGTCATTAGGGTTGTTAAGTAGTTTTGATGCTTGCTTTTGAAGAAAGTTTGATTTAGCTAGATTTAATACAGCTTTTGCATGATTTATAGCAATTTTAAATTGAGAGAGTGATTCAGATGTTTTTTTTTATTTTAAGTACGAGTCATATGCTAATGACATTTGGGCTGTTGCTCTGGCACAGTTACCATACATATATATATATATATATATATATATATATATATATATATATATATATATATATATATACGTAGGCTGCTTCCCCCAAGGAAAGGGAGGTAGCCGAGACAGGACGACACACTCCCCATTTACTCATCCATTCAAACACATTTATTCGCATCTTAGCCCAAAAGGGGAGAAGGGACAGATCCTCACTGCACCACACCGTATAAGGTTCAACTGCGCAGTGCAATCAGTGACATCTGTAGCAGGGCTTGACAGCAGAGCTGGTTTACCCCTGCCACATCATAATAGACCCATCCCCTTACCCACACCTGACCTGACTAGCTGATCAGACCAAATGTGAGAGAATATCCCCTCAGGACTGCATGATCATTTATTCATTCACAGTCTCTCTCCATTTATTTTTGTCACTTACAGCCACTCTTCCTTGCTCAACAGACATCCCTCTCGCATTTAGCGCTCTCTTCACACTGTCCATCCATCCTATTCGTGGTCTCCCTCTCAGCCTTACACCACTCACATCAGATCTATTTATCTTTTTCATGAATCGCACATTATCCCTTCTCTCCATATGCCCAAACCATCGCAACACCCTCTGCTCAACTCTACCAGCCATCTCCCGAACAACTCCAGTTCTCCTTCGCACTTCATCATTTCTCACTCGATCCATACACATCACTCCACACATACTCCTCAGACACCTCATCTCCATTACATTCAAACTTTTCCTCTCTGCTACACCCATATTCCATGTTTCAGCCCCGTATAACGCAGTCGGTACCACGACACCCTCATACAGCCTTCTCTTTACATCCATTTTAAGTGAACGACATCTAAACACATGTGACCCTAAATATTTAAAACACTCTACCTCCTCAAGCAACTCACCATTCAGAACTATATTCATCCCTCTACCATCTACAAACCTCGTACACTTCATCACTTTACTCTTATTTTCATTTACTTTTAGTTTCCTCCTTTCACATACCCTTCCAAACTCCTCTACCAAATATCTCAATCTCTCCTCTGAATCAGCCACCAGTGCAGAATCATCTGCAAACAGCAGCTGCTTCAGATTCCACTCTCCACCATCAACATTCACCAGAGTCAGACCTCCACCTAAAACTCTTGCATTCACATCCCTTACAACACCATCCATACAAATATTAAACAACCAAGGCGACATCACGCATCCCTGTCGCAGCCCCACTCTCACGGGAAACCAATCACTCACAGCATTTCCCACTCTTACGTATGCTGTACAATTTACTTAAAAACTTTTCACCCCTTTTAGTAACCTACCATCAAGTCTATACAATCTTAAAACAGTCCACAAAGCCTCCCTATCAATTCTATCATACGCTTTCTCTAAATCCATGAATGCCCAAAACACATCCTTGCCTTTCGCTAAATACTTTTCACACACTTGTCTCACAGCGAACACCTGATCCACGCATCCCCTCTCTCTCCTAAAGCCACACTGCTCGTCACCAATCACTTCCTCTGTACCCTCTCTAACTCTCATAATTAACACTCCACCATACACCTTACCTACAACACTCAACAGACTTATACCCCTAAAGCTGGTACATTCATACTTATCACCCTTGCCTTTATACAACGGGACCTCACAAGCACTTGCCCAGTCAATTGGCACCATACCTTTCACAAAGCACACATTCAACAATCTTACTAACCAGTCAATAATAGTCACTCCACCACCTTTCAGGCATTCCACAGCACACCCATCCATACCTGCAGCTTTCCCTGTTTTCATCTCTTTTATTGCCTTCTCCACTTCCTCCTTCGTGATCAAAGAATCATTCAACTCTCCCAACACATTTATTCATTGCACCCTTCCATCCGCCACAATCTCAGCCACCCTTTCCTCCTCTACATTTAACAATCTTTCAAAATATTCTGCCCATCTCTTCTTTACTGCATCCATCTCAGTTAACATCCTTCCATCCTCTGCTTTTACTCGCTCTTCCTTCCCAGATTCTCCCTTTCGCACCCTTTTAACCTCCTTCCAGAACATTTTCTTATTCTGTTGAAAATTCTCAGTCAGCCACCAACCCCACCTCTCATCTGCTGCCACTTTAACATCACGCACAGCCCTTCTCGCCCTATTCCTCTTTTCTTTATACATCTCATATGACATCTCATCCTTCCTCTGCAGCCACACTTCATGTGCACGTCTCTTCTCAGCCACAGCCATACTTACTTCCTCGCACCACCATTCACTTCCTTTTCTTACACCACCACCCACACGTCTCACACCACACACCTCTTCTGCATGCCCCTCCACAGGACTCTTAAACAACTGCCATTCCTCCTCCACACTGCCATTTTCCTGATCTTTCACTGCGTTCCACTCATCTTTCAATTTCTCCTGATACTCTACCATTTTCTCTCTTTTATCCAACTCACTCACTTTCAAAACTTCCCTGCCATACCTAACCCTCCTAGCTCTCACCCATCTCTTATCTACTCTTAACTTTCCCTCCACCAGGTAGTGGTCAGACATACCTCCACCCTCCCCTCTCAGAACTCTCACATCCAATAATCTTCCTATTACATTCCTAGACACAACCACATAGTCCATCAATACTTTATCCACAACCATTCCACCATCCTGTCTCACCCATGTATACTTATAAATATCTTTCTTCTCGAACAGTGTATTTCCAGCCACCATCTCTCGCTCAACACACATCCCTATCATTCGTTCCCCATTTTCATTTTTTCCAGGCATACCATGCATACCAACTAAAACTGCTACATTTCCCACTCTAGCGTTCAGATCTCCCATCATTACCATATTCACATTCGCTCCATAACTCTGAAGACACTCATCAACATCATTCCAAAAAGACTCACTCTCTTCTTCATCCCTTTCACTACCAGGCCCATCTGCACTCACAAACATCCACAACTCACGTTCAAATTTCGCTTTCACCCATATCAGTCTCGATGACACCTCCTTCCATTCAGTCACACACTGCTGTACTTCCGGACTCACTAACAAGCCCACACCTTCTCTTGCCCTTCCTCTATCAACACCTGACAATCTTCCATTCACACTTCCAAACATAGACTCACCTTTCCCTTTCATCTTCGTTTCACTCAAAGTTAACACATCCAACTTTCGTCTCACAAACATTCTGCCAATCTCCTCCCTTTTAGCCTCAATCGTACTACATCCACGCACATTCATAGACCCAATCTTCAGGGTACGGGAATAACTCAATCCCTCATCCCTTTCTCTGGCCTGTCTCTTTTTAGGAACTAAAAAAACAGAGGAGGGAGTCTCTAGTCCCCTCACCCCGCCCCTTTTAGTCGCCTTTTACGACACGCAGGGAATACGGTGGCAATATTCTTCCTAACACAATATGGCCTCAGAGTAGTAGTACCACCCCATAGTGCGGCCAGAGTGTGTCCCCCCCCCCGCCACAGGGGGGATCTATATATATATATATATATATATATATATATATATATATATATATATATATATATATATATATATATATATATATATATATATATATATATATATATATATATCCATCCATCCGTCCACCATCCAATCCTACATTGCCACATGAGGAGTGTAGGAGTCCGGGGCTAGGCAGTTGGTTCCGACATTTAAGATGAGAGTGACCAGCCTCACTCATCCCTGAGTGGCATTACATGAGCAATCAACCTCACCTACTCCTTGGATATAAACCTTCACCGGCTCAATCCGATTGGAGCGCAACAATTACCCACTATACCACCTGGCGCTAAAATTTGGTTATATGGTTAACACCCAGCGTAGTAAATGGTTTCCTGGTGTACAGGAAACCATTTGGCTTGTCACTCAGTGTAGAGTCACCCACAAGCAGAAGGAAGAGAATAGAATGAAGGAAACAAAGACAGAAGGGGGAGTGTAAAGTCACCCGTAAGCAGAAGGACAAGGAAAAAATGAAGGAATGAAAGACAGAAGAGGATGGAAGGAAAGAGGGATGGAGGAGAGGAATGGGCAGACACCCGACACCTGCACTACATCGAGTGAGTGGATGGTGAGCTCCCCCACCTACCACTTATACATATACCTGGTATATATTTATATATATATATATATATATATATATATATATATATATATATATATATATATATATATCCATCCATCCATCATCCAATCCTACATTGCCCCATGAGGAGCGTAGGAGCCCGGGGCTAGGTAGTTGGTCCCGATATTTAAGATGAGTGACCAGCCTCACTCATCCCTGAGTGGCATTACATGAGCAATCAACCCCAACCACCCCTTGGATATAAACCTTCACCGACTCAATCCGATTGGAGCGCAATAATTACCCACTAAACCACCAGGCGCCAAAATTTGGTTATATGGTTACCACTTAGCGTAGTAAATGGTTCCCAGGTGCACAGGAAACCATTTGGCTTGTCACTCAGTGTAGAGTCACCCACAGGCTGAAGGAAGTGGAAAGAATGAAGGAAAGACAGAAGAGGGAGTGTAAAGTCACCCGTAGGCAGAAGGACAAGGAAAGAATGAAGGAAAGAAAGACAGAAGAGAATGGATGGAACGAAGGATGGAGAGGAAAGGGCAGACACCCGAGAGCAGCACTACATCTAGTATATATATATATATATATATATATATATGTGTGTGTGTGTGTGTGTGTGTGTGTGTGTGTGTGTGTGTCATGTATATATATTAGATAGAGCCAGGAATCCGGGGGCTTGAATGTTGTGTGAATTGAAGCGTGACCCATTGCATTGGGCAAACATGGGCTGTCTGGATGTACAGGAGGTCCGGATGATGACGATGATTATATAGATAGGTAGATAAATAGATAGATAGATATAGATAGATAGAAAGATATAGATAGATAGATAGATAGATAGATAGATATAGATAGATAGATAGATAGATATCGTTGTTATTTCAAAATCTCTGTTTGTAGCTGACGCTATTGTGAACTTCACTTCAGCAATCTTCGAATATACTCTATACAAACTAAATTACCTAAATATTACCAAATGTATTTGTATACTAAATTGCTTCCCTAGTGTTTCTTCAGAACCTAGTATATTTGACTTCATATCCACTAACATTAATCTCACCCTTACCACTGAAAATACCGTTCTGGGAGATATTAACGTCCCTAAGATAGAATGGATATTGCATTCCGCCAGGACTGACGATACTGGTCTAGAATGCGAGCTGTTTGTGGAACTGTTTAATCTCACGCAACTGGTAAAACAACCAACTAGAATACTAAACAATCCTAACCATAATGTCTATCTCTTGGACCTTTTCCTGCTAAGTAACCCAGATCAGTAAAGGATAGAAGTACTGTCACTGCTTGGATCCTCCAACCACAATCTCATCAAAACCTCATTATTCATTTGCCCCAAACCTCCCAGTTCTGAACCTGTCAGGGTGACCAGATGGCACTTTGATAGGGCAGACTGGGATGGATTTAGAAATTATCTTGCTGATATTCCATTGCGATCTTTTTTCTGCAGTGACATCAATTCTACCCAGTCCCACATCAATGACTTCATGCAAGCTGGTATGGAATTGTTCATATCCATTCTAGAGTTTACCAAAAGATCGGACTACCCACTATGGTTGGACGGCAATTGTGCCAGGACAACTACCCAAAAGTCCTTAGTATGTAACCCTTAATTAAAATCAAAAGCATCTGAATTCTCAGTCACTTTAAAATTGCTAGAAACCATGTAAAAGCGAACATCCTTGCCAGTACGTTTGCCAAAAATTCTATCATAGAGAAAATCAGTCAGAACGTCCCTGTATTGTAACTTGACTCTCCCGAGACTGTTTTATTTAAGATGCTGACTTTGTGGTCAGTGGGGTCGTCCATAATCCACTCACTCAGTGTAGTGGTAGTCTATTTCAGGGTAACTCTACACTGAATGACAAGCTAAATGATTTCCTGTAAACCCGGAAATTACTTAATACGCTGGGTGGTAACCTTATAAATAACCAACACATGCTCCCAATGTGTCAAGTGGGTTGGCGGAGGGCTAGTGCCCGTCCCCAGAGAACATCTAACTAAAAATACAAACAAGAAGCCCCAGACCAGGACAGAGAAACATGTGACGACAAAGGTCCGGACAAAGGACATGGCAGGGAGTGCAACATGGAATGTAAGGGGTGCAAATGATGAGGAAAAAAAGAGAGATTGTCCAGGTGACTGACGGTGCAAAAGTGGGCGTATGTCTATTTACTGAGGCTAAATAGTGAGGCGAGAGTGTGAGAAAGTGGGAGTTTGTATGGGATATATGAGCAGGAGTACGAGAGAATGAGAGGACAAAAGAGGGTGTATGTATTGCTGTGTGAAAGAGATGGATTAACAGTATAAGAGAGTACGAATCAGTTGGTTCAAGGATTGTGCGAGAAAGACTGAAAGTGGGAATACAAACGTGGGCGATTGTGTGTGTGTGTATGCGTCAACGTAAGATCGTGCATGCAGAAACAAAGAGTTCTGGGCAAATGTGAAGGAATGCACGGAAAAGTTTGAGAGAATAAGAGAGTGTTTTGCTTGGAACTATGAATAGAAAAGTAGGGAATGTTAAGGTGAATGAAGTACTTGGTGTGTGGGCTGTGCGTGCAGAATTAGATGAGAATGGCAGAGCTCTAGTGGACATCTGTGCGTGGAAGGGCTTGGTGATAGCCAATACCCTCTTTAGGCACAGAATGATCCATAGGTATTCGAGGCTAGTGATGAGAAGGGTGGGTGGTGAACTGAATGAACGGAAGGCAAAAATTGATTAGGTGAGTGTGGATGACAGAATGAGAAGTTATAAATGCAAGAGCACAAAGAGGTTGGGGGTGAGAGTCACGGTTCAAATCCATTGGAGGAACAGAAGGAGGGAAGGACAGAAGGAAGTAGTCCATACAAGGCAGAAAGAAAGGTTGCAAGAGGGTGGAAAATTTTCCAGAATATAAGAGAGAAATGGAGGAGCGATTGGGTAAATATAATTTGAAGCAATTGGGGGAGGTGGAAGGTGTGAGTAAGATATTCACGGAAGAAATCGGTTGAGGAAGTCATGTAGTGTGTGGGGTTAACAGAAGACGAAAGGGGGCACCAGGAACAGCATGGTGGAATGAAGAAGCTAGACAAGTTGTGGCGAAAAGGAGGAAAACATATACTGACTGGATGTGACACAGAGGCATGGAGGAAGTTAAGAGACGGAAGGGAGAGTTACAGGTAGACAGGAAGAGAGAGGTGAAAAGATTAGTAAGAAAGAGTAAGAAAAGAGTGGATGGGGAATTTGTTACTGTACTAACTAAATTATTCTGACTATGGATACTGACTTCTTCATTCCCTAATTCCAGGAAAGAAGCCAATATCCACCCACTTCTGAAGAAAGGAAGTTTCTCCGACCCCTCGGTTTACAGACCAAGAGCTATCACATCTCTTGCTAAAGTATTTGAGATTGTAATTAATAAGTTCATTGTTTATATACAGCTTGAATCCAGCAACTTAATTAGTGATGGAAAGTTTGGTTTTCGCCACTAAAGATCCACTGTTGATATACTCAATCTCTTGGCTCATACCCTCTGTCAATAAATTGACCAAAATGGAGAAACCCGTGCAGGAGTCCATGATATTTCTAAAGTCTTTGACAGAGTATGGCACCGTTTCCTGCTACCCAAACTCCCTTGCTATTGCGATTCACCTTTTTTTTTATTTTTTCAAATGATTTCCTCATATCACAGCGACAGAAAGAAATGAGTAAAGGTAGATGATGTATATCCCAGTTTCCACTCGATAATGCCAGCGTGCCACAAGGATCAGTCCTGGTTCCAACCCTACTCCCAATTCATATTAATAATCTCTAACCTGTCAGTCATAATCTCATTCACTTATTTGCAGATGACTCAACACTTCACAGTTCATTCACACTTAAGCTCCCTTTCACAAAGTTTAATATCTAATAACAACTCAGTACAGCAATCTCCATTTATCAAGATTTATCTAAGATCACTAAATGAGGACAAAATATCATTGTCTCAATTATGACACTAATTAAACCAAGTACTGTATATGCAGTTTATTAATAGCCACATATTGCCTGATTCCTATATTACCTCCAATGCTACTAATATTCCTATATCTAAAATACTGGAATCCTTGGTGTTTCACTTAACAGTGCCCTCAGCTGGACCTCCCATGTTAGATCACCTGCTAAAACCGCATCAGAGAACCTTGGATTTTTTTTACGGAATCTGTAACGTCTTCTCTGAAGAGCAGTTAACTACAATTTACAAGTCATGCGAGTTCTCAGCTGGAATATTGGTCATCCTTGTGGAGTGGATGTGGAGATGTTACTCTATAATAACTGGACAAAATTCAGAACAAAGCGTGAAGAATAATTAATAACCCTGCTATTACAAATGAACTACCTCCCCTACAAGTAAAAAGGAATTTGCCTTCCTTACATTAGTTTAGAGATACTTTTATGGCAAATACTCAGATAAAGTTGCATCCATTGTGCCACCTCTCCACGCCTTCCCCCGCGCTACGATAGCATCTAGTTGCGCTCATGACTGGACTGTCACATTGTCATATTGCAGGACTCTTGCCAATCTCGATTCTTTTATTCCCCGAACTGCATCTCTTTGGAACTCGCTTCACCAGAGTGGTTTCCCCTCAGACTTAATCCTCCGGCTGTTCAAGTCCAACTGTTAGAGATATTTTATGAATGGATGACTCTAGTAATCTGGTGTGTGGATTATAATTTTCATTAACTTGTTTTTTCTTCTCTATTTTTCTTCAGTTAAAAAAGATTGGGGTTTTGCAGTCAAATGATCATTCCTTCTCAACAGCAATATAAAAATAGAAGTTGCGTCAAACGTCGCCCAGAGAGAGAGAGAGAGAGAGAGAGAGAGAGAGAGAGAGAGATGAGCCGACTGATCTGAGAACAAACAGTTTCTAATGTAAAAATATATAAATTCCTTGCATTTGGGGTCACTGTCACTTAATATTTTACATAACCCAAATAAAAACAAACATTTGAGACTCATTCGCATAGTGATAGTCATCAATGTATTATGAAGAGGAATGAATGTAGGAAGGTTCTGGTTAACTAAAACTGTTATACGAAAAGCTGTCTCATCATCATGGCGCATTCTGAATGTTCTATAAGAAAGAACATCCTGGGGATTTCATTTCAAATAATAGGATAGTATTCTACCTGAAGATCCATTGGTCAAAAGGATCCAATACGTGTTGATGTAAACACCTTCAAATGGTTAAAAGTGAGGCACCACAGCGCGCAGGCGAGTGTGTATGGTTGTGCCAGTGTGTGTGTGTATGTGTGTGTGTGTGTGTGTGTGTGTGTGTGTGTGTGTGTGTGTGTGTGTGTGTGTGTGTGTGTGTGTGTGTGTGTGTGTGTGTGAGCAGAGTATATGTTGTGCCGGATTAGCCTGTCCTGTCGTAAATTAGTAAAATAAAGCTGACATTATGTTATACCGTATATATACTTATTTCTTTACCTGTTCCTATTTGAATTATTTTTGTGTAGTTAAGTCCTTCGTTTTTCCTGTCCATCTGTTCTATTTTTACTCTTCTCCTGCATCAGACTCCGTCACCCTCCGTACCTCCCCTTCCCACCCGCAACGCCCTAAAATTTCCCCAACTGCACTTTCCCTCCTCACCATTGATGTTCAAAATGTGCGTCAATTAACCCAGGGTTTGCACTCACAGAGATATGGGACTGACAACGCTGACTGCAACAGGTGAACGTGCTTGGGGTGTACCACTAAGTCGAGGCTCAAAGAACGTTGTCTCACCTCGCTATGTACTGCTTTATCGAGGGACTGTTAACTGCCTCAGATCATAACTGGTATCAGGCACTGCAGATCTTGTATATGAAGAAGTTGCCTGTTGTGATCATGGTGGCAACGTTTCGAGTCAAGCTTACATGCTACATTCTTCGAGTTCCTTTTGAAAGCAAAGTATGTGCTGGAAGTCAATGTTTTCAAAACCTTGAAGAACTTTGATATCCTCTGTTAGCTCTCTACACAAATACATAGTCTGTAACAAAAAAGGCCCAGTTCCTGAAGCCTTTTCAGATATTCCCATGTGATTGATTGAAACAATCAGTTTATGCTACTTGAACCAAACTTTCTCGAGTCTCACAATATCCTTCTGCAGGGTCAGTGAGCGAACTGCACTGCATATTCCAAATGTGGCTGTAGAAATGAATACAAAATGCATGCGACAGCTCTTGTGTTACAGTGCGGGCAGGGTTATGGGGAGGGGTAGAGTTAAACCCTAAAGCTCAGATAAGTCGTCATAAAGAAAGTGGCCAGGGCAGCTCAGATGTCGGCTGTAGCCATTTTGATTTTTCTCGCCACCGTTTGAATTCCTAGCCATTTGTGATGGTGACCTGTGAGTCATGCAGGGTTCCAGCTATCACATGGCTGCTCTGGTTAGTTTCCTGTTCGCCATGCTAGTGAGAAGAACCATGATTACTGAATCTGCATTGTCTGATACCTTACCCACTATGAGTGGCAGCTTGACTCCCGCTACCTCCACTTGCACCAAGCCTCGAATGCACCCATGGAAAAGTTGAATGATATTGGTATTGGGAGGGCAATAAAGATAATGGTGCCCTCAAGATCGGGCGGAGAAACTACCTCTGAAAGCAGTACTTATCATATGGAGACTGACATACTCTGGCCGCCCTCCACTGCCTTCTCCCATAGCTCCTTGCTGCAACTAGAAAGTGACCTGGACGACCCTACGGTGGTGGCTGATATTCCCATACTGCAGAGACAGCCTTTATCTTTCTGACATCTTGTCACGGAGTTTTTAGAGTGTATGCAATATTAAAGAATAATTATTCAATAATACTGAGAACAGGACAATGAATTGTCTTGTGAAAATCAAGCAATGATTAATTTATGCCAGCTTACTTCGTCGATTCTCTAAGGACGAGAAATTATGAACTTTCTCAACAGTACACAGCAAAGACTAATTCCTCACAATTGCTGTTTGTTAGTACTGTTAGCCTCTGGAGAAAGTGACTTCACCCCTGACAATCAATAACTAATGCTATTAATGATAACAGGTTCTGGCTGATGCATTAACTCCTGGTTGCACAAAGGATTTTAAGCTTAATACAAAAGGACTGGCCTAAGTACCAGTTATGAATAGCAAATCGTTTATGCAAACTAGGAGCTATAAGTGGAATAAGCTTAATATGGAAAATAAAACACGAGTTTACATTAAATTAAGCTCAAGAAAAAGAACTGTTAAATTTATTGATTACAATAAAATAAATTTACGTTACATTTCATAATGAATTCAAAATAAGGAGATTGCACTCACTCACTCACTCAAAAGCTAACTCTTAAACCTAGGAAAATACGAAAAGAAAGTACTGGTCAGAAAATTGGACAAAGCGGATGACTGGGTGTCGTTACTGAGGAAGGACACTGCACACGCTAAGTCTCTCGCCAATCACGCTAGGAGGAAATTCAGGAACTGGACAACGGCGGCACTGCTACGCACTAGGCCCAACCTGCTTTCATGGCGCTCAAATCTTGACTGAGTTCAAATCATGAGAAAGAGGCGAGTGTCGTGGCCGCATTACTAACAGCTAGAATGAGCGAAACACGCCCATAATAAATTGCTCAATGGAAGTGCTAATGTCTTGCACAAAGACGATCACTCATGACACAGTGAAAAATTGTTCTGAAAACACTCCCGACCGGGTGAATACGTGTCGGTTAAACTGAGTGATAAATACTGGGATTCCACTAGGATTCGCGGTTTCCCATCAAAGTTGATGTCACGAGTTAATTCAATTACATAATCGCGCCGACTCGTGACATTATGCCCCAATTTTTTTCTTCAGATTTTTTTTTTTTTTCCTGAAGAAAAAAAATTTTCTTCAGAAAAAAAATTTCAATATACATACATATAAATTCTAACTCAGTCACACAAGATTCACACTGTGGTGTGTGTGTGCTACCCTGCGACAGGAGAAAGTCACAGTCGCCAGTGAGCGAAAAAAAAACTCATATTTACGTTAATAGAAGCAAGCTTGAGGGAAAAACTCCATGACGACGGTGAAAAATCCTGTAATCAGGTCAAACTGAGCGAAAAGTTCGCTACGTTTACATTAACAACTAATTGTTATGTAGTGTAATGTATGTAATACATGATGTCGGTGTGACAGTTGTGGTGTAACTGTACCTACATGTAAAATTACATAATGCAAATTAATAGTAAATGATGACGACGAGGCAGAAGAGAAGAGGCAGCAGCATGCATCAGGGGTGATCAGCTGTTCTGCACGGCAATGCTGCATCTGCCAGCTACACCTGTGAAAATAATCAAGGTGGAACACAAAAGTGTCATTTCTCTCTCTCTGCCTAGCAATCAGTATTTATTTTACAAAAAGTAAACTATTTATATTATTAACCAGGAAACGTAGTCAAGGCATTTCTACAGGACATCAAACGCTGACCCAGTTTACTGGTTAAACCCTATACCTAATTAGCGAAAAGACTGGGAGTTTGTGCAGGACATCAAATGCTGCAATTCGCTAAATTAACCAGGGAATGTGGTCCTGAGCAAAAAGACTGGACGTCTGTGCAGGACATCAAATGCTGCGATTCGCTAATGGAACCTGGTTTACTAGTTAAACCCTAAACTTAATAAGCGAAAAGACTGGGCGTTTGTGCAGGACATCAAATGCTGCAATTCGCTAAATTAACCAGGGAACGTGGTCATGAACAAAAAGACTGGGCGTCTGTGCAGGACATCAAACGCTGCGATTCGCTAATGGAACCTGGTTTACTGGTTAAACTAACTCTACACTTACGATTAATGACAGGAAGCTGAGAATCGCTATGCAATCTCGGGCAGGTCACGTTTTAACACCCACCGTGGGTGTGAACACTCATGTGGATAATGTGCATTCTCCTGGAATCCTCAGAGAGGCCCACAGCTCAAGACGTTCCACAACGTAATTCATACACAGCCTCGGACTGTCTCTGTGGGGTTCTCGACTTCCCCCTTAACTTACGGTACATATGTATGTACTGGCCCTGGACATACTGTGTCATGTGGGGCTAACAGACGAGACGTCAGGTCTGCACCCACATTACCACTGCCCTGTCTCTCAACTGACTCAGAGATTACGGGTGTGGTTTCAAATGGCACAGGAAGAACATGTCCCTGATTAGTGGTATGTGGACACACATTACAGGAATGCACAAAACTATCTATCTCTTGTCCCATCCCTGGCCAGAAAATGTCAGCTCGGATACGGCCCTGGGTTTTCCTTTTGCCCATGTGACCTCCTGAGGCTGAACAATGACCCCATTCTAACACTGCTTGGTGGTACTTAGCAGGAACGACAAACTGCAGTCGAACCTCGCCCTGGGGTGTTCGTGACTCACGGTACAGCCCTCCTTGTTTATGAAGGAACTTGGCTTGACCTCCCCGTGAATACTTTATCACTCTACCCTTTCGATTCTTTCACACAGCAGCAAGTGTCGGGTCAGAATGTTGTTCTTGAACAACAACTAGGCTACACATCAGATCTTGCGGCGATTCAATGGTCACAGGGGTGACACAGTTCGGAGTCGCAGCCATGGCTCGTGTTACTGCAGCCGAAGTCTGAGTAGCGTCATCTATGGTGCAACTATGCTTGGCACTTGGAATATTGCCTATGATTAGGTCAAATAAAGGTTCTGGCATGACAACTGCGACTGTTGTACCAGCGTAAAATGGAGATGCCACCTGGATACGTGCCTCAGGGAACAATCTCACTGATCCATCAATAAGGTTAGCCTGGATCTGTCGACCTGTATACTGCTCAGGCCAAACCAGACTCTGCTTGACAGAGCAACCTGAGGAACCATTGTCTCTCAGGACCTTCACAGGAATGTCTCCCACAAACCCTGGCTGAACAAGGAAGGCACTGTCACCTGTGGGAGGGCCTGTGGAGGAAGCAGCTAGCCACTGATTAGGCTGCTGAATAAATGATGCAGCAAACATGGTGCCCTGTGAACTAGAAACTTGAGGGGTCGTACTCACTGCCTGGGGAGATGGAACATTGGCCATCTGTGGAGGGGGGTTCACTGTCGCTGTGGGACTAGAGAACTGTGGGAGAGTACCCGTACTGCGAGGGACGACACCACCGTGGTGCTGCTGAGGAATGAAGGCTGCGTTCACCTCCTGCCTCCGATACACTGGGGCTTGTGCTAAAAAGGTTTGTCCCTACGGTGAGTTGCGTGGCTGATACTGCTGCTGATTAGTACCTGTTGTACTGCTTCCACTCAGGTTTCTGAGTGTTTTGCCCCTGGTCCTTCCACTGCGGTTTTGGACCTTGGCCATTATTCTGAGAACGGCCTTGTTGCTGGGGTTCAGTCTGAGACAGTTTCCCAGATTTATCAGGTTTCCTGTTCCATGTATGCTGCCTGCGAGTTTGATACCTGTATGCAGTGAAAAATGCATCAGCCTTCTTCATCATTTGGCTGGCATCTCTTACCTGGCAGATCTTAAGCTGAGCCATAAGTTTGGCAGGCCACGACTTTTCTAGCTGTGTGCGTAGCATAAGGTCAATTATCCCCTCACGCGTGGAAGGAGTTTCATCTTTCTCCATCCACTCATCTAAGTAAGCAGTAAGCCGGTCAAGAAACTGAACGGCAGTCTCTTTTTCCTGTAAAC
The DNA here is from genome assembly GCF_032717465.1 of Coenobita brevimanus. Lineage (NCBI taxonomy): Eukaryota > Metazoa > Arthropoda > Malacostraca > Decapoda > Coenobitidae > Coenobita > Coenobita brevimanus. The sequence continues at coordinate 11,761,705 of NC_137052.1, read as the reverse complement.
GCGCCCTCATGAACTGACTCTTGGCGTCGTCAACTGTGAGACCGTACGCTTTGACGAGTGCGGCCTTCATCATCTCATACGTGAGATTGTCTCCACTAATTCTGTGGAGAATATCGAGGGCAGGGCCCTCAAACAGGCTAAGAAACTGAAGCTGCTTAGCTGCATCATCCAGCTGGTAAAGTTGAGCCATGTCTTCAAAATGAGCTATGTATGGCTCGATTCGCTTGCCTTCCTTGTATGGGAGAAGCTTGATGTGTGGGCTCGCCATAATATGTGAAGGGATAGCGCTCGTGGAGCTTGGGCCAGCTGCATCAGATGTGTCTGAAGCCAAGGAATCTCGCTTGAGCCGCAACTTTTCAAATTCATGTTTTTTGCGTGCTTCTCGCTCGGCACGTTCGTGTTCTTGTTCTCTCTCTCTTTCCTCACACTGTTCTCGCTCATGTTCTAACTCGAGTTCGTGCTGTTTTCGCTCGTGTTCTAACTCGAGTTCGCGCTGCTTTAGCTCGTGTTCTAACTCGAGTTCGCGTTGTTTCCGCTCGTGTTCGTGCTGTTCTCGCTCATGTTCTAACTCGAGTTTGCATTGTTTTTGCTCGTGTTTGCGCTGTTCTCGCTCGTGTTCGCGCTCTTCTCGCTCGTATTCACTCTCCTTTTCATGTTCCTCATGCTGAATTCGACACTCTTCACGAACATCATTCTCGCGTTGCTGCTCATGACTAAGCCGAGAGAGGACAAAGTCCTTAATTTTCTCCAGATCCGTAAGCCCCATATCTTTGGCTTCCTGTACATAGATGCTGGTAGACATGATGCTAACTCAGTCTAAGTAAACTAGCGACTCAGTACTGACTGCGATTTTTGCGAAGAGAGATGCCAATAATCAGAAATAAAGAATATAGGCACAGGTTAGTGGTGACCAGTTTTAGCTAATTAAACTGGTAAAAAAAGAAAATTAAACAAACAACTGACTGAAAACTATTAATTAATTATCACCAGTAAGATAGTGCCTATAGACTTTAATGATAAATACCTAAGTATGAGTGAGTGAGTATTATCTCATGAATAGCTTTAGAGCTAGGAGTTAATATCCTGGAATGAGGTAGCCAGTCGTCACGGGGTTTTTAAAGTATATGCAATATTAAAGAATAATTATTCAATAATACTGAGAACAGGACAATGAACTGTCTTGTGAAAATCAAGCCATGATTACTTTATGCCAGCTTACTTCGCCGATTCTCTAAGGACGACAATTTATGAACTTTCTCAACAGTACACAGCAGAGACTAATTCCTCACAATTGCTGTTTTTTGGTACTGCTAGCCTCTGGAGAAAGTGACTTCACCCCTGACAATCAATAACTAATGCTATTAATGATAACAGGTTCTTGCTGATGTATTAGCTCCTGGTTGCACAAAGGATTTTAAGCTTAATACAAAAGGACTGGCCTAAGTACCAGTTATGAATAGCAAATCATTTATGCAAACTAGGAGCTATAAGTGAAATAAGCTTAATATCGAAAATAAAACATGAGTTTACATTACATTAAGCTCAAGAAAAAGAACTGTTAAATTTATTGATTACAATAAAATAAATTTACGTTACATTTCAAAATGAATTCAAAATAAGGAGATCGCACTCACTCGCTCACTCAAAAGCTAACTCTTAAACCTAGGAAAATACGAAAAGAAAATACTGGTCAGAAAAGTGGACAAAGCGGATGACTGGGTGCCGTTACTGAGGAAGGACACTGCACACGCTAAGTCTCTCGCCAATCACGCTAGGAGGAAATTCAGGAACTGGACAACGGCGGCACTGCTACACACTGGGCCCAACCTGCTTTCACAGCACTCAAATCTTGACTGAGTTCAAATCGTGAGAAAGAGGCGAGTGTCGTGGCCGCATTGCTAACGGCTAGAATGAGCAAAACACGCCCATAATAAATCGCTCAGTGGAAGTGCTATGTCTTGCACAAAGACGATCACTCATGACACAGTGAAAAATTGTTCTGAAAACACTCCCGACAGGGTGAATACGTGTCGGTTAAACTGAGCTATAAATACTGGGATTCCACTAGTTGATGTCACGAGTTTATTGAATTACATAATCGCGCCGACTCGTGACACATCTCAGGTGACTCACTGAGATGTTGGACGGCAAACGGACAGAAGTCATGTGCGAAAGAATGACGCATTTCAGCCACCCTGCCAACAGCATGTCGGCCAAGAAGAGGCTCCATGCCACCATCATCCACATTCCTAGCCTAGACGTTCAAGGGTGTTGTCCCAACAACCTGGCCCTTCACATGCACCCTTACAACCACAGAGGTAACCATGTGTGCCGCTGCAAGAGGCAGCAGCAATCCCAGGCATTGCAGTGTCATGAAACAGCACCCTCTGATTCCACCTATTCTCCCTTTCCTTCCCGACATGCAAAAGCGGTGCCAATGGTGTGCCAATGAATTCATCCACCGACCAATAGTCGTGGAGACACATGTTCTTTTTTATGTGCGCCATTAGCATGGTCAGGGGAAACCACACAAACATCTCCCCCACCTCAACAGGTATCCATTCATGCATGTGCGTGCTCTCGCTTGCAGGCCTATGCCCAGAGTCGGACACATAAAAAAAAAAAAAAAAAGGCACGTCAAGCCAACGCACGCACATATCCTGGTGGAAAATGATTTCATCTACCAGGTACTGCATAATTGCAGTCGTGAAAATGGCCTTGAACAGACTGCTAATAGTCCAGGGCCTGGAGGAAAGCACATCCTGCTGCACACCTGCACCCTCATCATCAAATGCCAGCACAGACGGCTCAAAGCCAGCACCATCCTCCCACACAAATGTGTCTACTCTACCCACACGTGGTAGAGCAGGCCATCTGGCAGTTGCACTGCATTTTTCCATTACTTGTGCACGACCACATGCACGGCGACGGGCAGGGGAGGGGAGGAGAGAGAGAGAGGGAGAGGTGGGGGAGGTGCGGGAGTAAGCAGGTGATGACTCACCTGACGCGGAACTTTCCATAGAAGACGCTCAGCACTGCATATCACCACATGGGTCCCATCTTGGAAATACTACTCCTGAAGGGCCTGGTTGAGGGATTCTGCCCTTGAAGTGGCAGGCTGAGGTGTGGAGGAACGATGGAGGAAGATATGTCGGCTAGCAGGTGGGGAGAGTGTGGGGGAAATGGCTCTGCGGCGTTTTTTCCGCAGATGTCCGTCAGGTCCACGGCCACTTTCCCGATCTCCTGGGTCATCTTCCGCCTCCTCATCACAAAAGTCATCGCCCTCGTAGGCTGTCCATTCCTCCTGAAGAAATTGGAGAGCCCTCTCTGGTGTCGGAGAGCGAGTAGGGGTTGGAGGGAGAGAGAGAGAGCTCTCCACGTGGTAGCTTTGTTTGCCCTTTGACGACGTACTCTCACTCAGTGTTCGATATGACAGTTTCGTCTAGGGCACGTCCTATGGCACTATCACTTAGCCCTTTCCCTGGCACAAAGGGCTTGACTTTAGCTGGGGTCAATGATGCGATCGGCCCTTCATGCGGTGGAACAGAATGGACGACGTCTAGGAAGATGACATGGCTCCTCTCGCTACCACTGCTTTGTACAAACTGAACTGCGCAACCGTGGGGTACCTGTGGGTCCTACCTACCCTGCAGGAATAATAGAAAATGGTCCCGCGCTCAAACAGTGGCGAGAAGGTGAGTGCGGTATAGCAAGTCAACCGGAGGCCCTGCGCGCCCTGAATCTTGTCCATACACATCAACCGGTGGATAGGGGTTAATAGAAAAATTTTAAAGCATCTTTCCTATCACAACCTTCTTTCTGATCGTCAGTATGGGTTCTGACAGGGACGCTCCACTGGCGATCTTCTCACCTACCTTTCAGACCCCTGGCCATCCTCCTTGCGGGACTTTAGTGAAAGGTTTGCCATTGCGCTTGACATCTCAAAGGTTTTCGATCGAGTCTGGCATAAGTCTTTAATTTTCAAACTACCCTCTTACGGTTTCTATCCTTCTGTCTGTGCCTTCATCTCTAGCTTCCTTTCTGGTCGTTCTATAGTCGCTGTTGTAGACGGCCATCTTTCTTCTCCTAGATCTATCAACTGTGGTTTTCCTCAGCGTCCTGTTCTATCACCAACTCTCTTCCTTTTTTTTTTTTTTCATCAGTGACCTTCTAAGCTGCACATCTAACTCTATCGACTCATTCGGTGATGATTCCACCCTTCACCTTTCCATTCGGTTCTCGCAATGTCCAACTCAGCAGCTACTTCACCAAACAAGGAATGAGACTGGCACACCTGATGTCTGCCTTGGCTCGTATCTCTGACTGGGGTAAGAGTAATCTTGTTGTTTTTAATGCATCAAAAACTCAGTTCTTACACCTATCAATCCAACATAATCTTCCACATGAGAACCCATTAATGTCTAATAATATCCAGCTCAATCCTGCATCATCGTTAAACATACTTGGGGTTTTATTCTCTTGCGATTTATCTTGGAAAGATCATATTACATCTCTTGTAAGATCTGCTTCTGAGAGATTAGATGCGTTAAGCGGACTTTGTAACTTCTTTACCCCTGCACAGTTGTTGACTTTATGCTCGGGTTTTATTCACCCCCTGTGTAGAGTACAATTTTCAAGTGTGGGGAGGTTCCCCATATACAACTCCTCTCAACAAGGTGAAGTCAAAATCTTTTCATCTCATTAGCAATCCTCCTCTTACTGGCTTCCTTCAACCTCAGTTTCTTCACTGCGATGATGCATCTTTATTCTTTATCGCTACTTCAATGGCCACTGCTCCTCTGAACTGTCTGTTTGAGTCCCTCCACCTCTACTATGGTCGAGTAGCACCCGTCTAGCAACAAACTCTCATCCCTTTTCTGTCCAATTCTCTTATGCAAGAGTTAACCTGGTCTCCCAGTCCTTCATTTATGCAACAGGTTAATTGTGGATTTGTCTCCCTCTGTCTGTATTTCTTACTTTCTATGATCTCCAGTCTTTCAAACACAGTGTGTCCAGGCATCTCGAAATGAACGGATCATGAATTTGGCTCTCTGTTGTATTGTTTTTGTTTTTTTTTGGAAGGAACGGTTTGCTGGCTCCTGGTCTTTGGTTCCTTCTTCCTTGCATATATATATATATATATATATATATATATATATATATATATATATATATATATATATATATATATATATATATATATATATATATAAAATTATATATTTATTTACGTAAATAATATCATAAAGACCTCATTTCTCACACTTGGATCTGGTGAGGCACTGTCCAGAGACCCAAAATAAAATGACAATGGGACACTAACCAAATTTTGACTATTTGAAAGGGCCAAACTCACAATCACTCACCGCCCAGTCCCTCGAAGGCTGTGCTCCACTGATTAGGTACAAGTTATTGCATGTGCAACTTCACATCCACCTATTCGACATGAGTGTTCATCTAACGGTTGTCATATTATAAAGCGGTGCTAAATCCTGGGCATATATTCCTCTGGACAAAATTCATCCAGCATGCTCAATCTCGTGTCAGGTCCTTAGCCGCATCAGATTACATACCTCTTTCTCACAAGCTCATTTATCATGTCATTTCACTTGCTTGACTTATTATGCCTCCTTGGACCTTCAAATTTCCTCAGATATACGCTCTTTAACACTGTTTTCACCCATTCTCTCCACATGATCATACCACCTTAATATACACTTTTCACCTCTGCTGTACACAGACGACCTTATTCTACATCAGGGGTTCCAAGCTTTTCCCAGTCATTCCACACTTTTGCCTGAAAATCTAAGAGGATCCTCCACCTCCTAGTCCATACAGTGGGGGAATATCTTCCCTCTGAACATTATAACTTAAAATTCTAGAGTTATTCGCCTCCATTTAGCAGTATTTTCTTTTGTGTAAAACATCAAGAAAAATAGTGGTATTTTGGGGATTTGTCAAAGTTTGGAAATACTTTAGTTATATTTTAATATACTATCTATCTATCTATCTATTGCCAGACGCCTCAATCCCGTTTGGGGTGGCCACAAACAAATCGCTCCAAGTCGCCCTGTCCCCCGCCATTTCACTGCCCTGCTCCCAACTCACCCCCCCCCTCTCATATACCTCTCCACCCCATCCCTCCATCTCATCCTCGGCCTCCCCCTCCCTCTTCCCCCCTTCACCTCACTCACATACACTCTCTTCGTCTGTCTTTCACCCTCCATCCTCTCCACATGGCCAAACCACCTCAGTGTGTTCCTCATAACGCTTCCTATCACATCCACATCCACAGCACAACGTTCCTTCATATCCTCATTCGTCAGCCTGTCTCTCCATGTGACTCCACAGGCTCCTCTTAAATAACTCATTTCCACTGCTCTCACTCTTGACTTGTGTCCTTCCAACAACGTCCAAGCTTCACTTCCATACGTTAGAGTTGGTATCACAATACTGTCATGTAGTAACTTTTTCACTTCCATGCTCACTTCCCTGTTTCTTACCACTGCTTTCAAAGAACCAGCAACCTTTCTTCCCTGCTGTACACTTTCAAGCACTTCACCCTCCAAATCTCCATCCTTACTCATCACACTACCCAAGTACTTAAACGTACTCACATTTTCAAATTCCTCACCATCCAACCTCACTCTACATTCACTGACTTCACCTCTCTCAAAGAGCATCACTTTACTCTTCCCTACATTCACCTTTAGATTCCGTTTCTTACACACTCTCCCAAACTCATCCACCAAGCCTTGCAGCTCCCCTTCGTCTTCACTCAACAACACAGTATCATCTGCAAACAACAGTACAGGGAGTTTCCAAACACTATCCTCTCTCACCAAGGCCACTCCAACATCCACTACCCTACCTTGTACCTGTTTTATTACCCCATCCATGTACAGATTGAACAACCATGGTGACATGCCATCCCTGTTTCAACCCAACTTTCAAAGAGAAAAATTCACTTAGTTCACCATCCACACGCACTGCAGCCTTCTCACCATCGTACATACTCTTCACAGCATTTAACAACTTCCCATCTACTCCATATAATCTTAACACTTTCCACAATCCTTGTCTATCCACCCTATCATATGCTTTCTCCAAATCCATGAAAGCCGCATACAACTTCTTTCCCTTCTCTAGAAACTTTTCCACTAAAGATCTAAGAATGAATATCTGATCTACACAACCTCTTCCCTTCCTAAAGCCTCCCTGTTCTTCTCCAACTAATTCCTCTGTTCTTTCTCTAACTCTGTCAATAAGTATCCTACCATACACTTTTCCTATTATACTAAGAAGACAAATGCCCCTATGATTACCACACACTTCTTTTTCCCCTTTTCCTTTGTACAAGGGAATAATTATACCTGAATTCTAATCCTCCGGGACTCTACCTTGCTCCCAGGCCAATCTGCACATCGTCCACATCCATTCTACTACTATCTCTCCCCCATGCTTCAGCATTTCATCACACACTCCATCAATTCCTTGGGCTTTCCCCAATTTAACTTTCTTCATTGCGTCCACAACTTCTATCTTACTGATTTCTTCCTGTCTTCTTACCTCCCTCCTTCTCCCAGCCATTCCCCAGCCACTTATACTCGCATTACTTCCATCCTCTATGTTCAACAATTCCTTAAAGTGTTTTCTTCATCTGCTCACTTTTTCGCCCTTCTCCACTAGTAATCTACCATTTTTATCTTTCACTCCCCTGCTAACTTCACTTCCACCCTGTCTTACTCTTTTCACCTCTTTACAGAACATTTTCTTACAGTCCCTCCACTTTACACTCAAATTCCTTCCAAATTCCTCATCCACCCTCTTCTTACTCTCTCTTACTAATCTTTTCACCTCTCTCTTTCTTTCTACATATAACTCTCTCTTCCGCCTCTCAACTTCTTCCACGCCCCTGTTTCTCATCCATTCATTGTATGCTTTCTTCTTTTGTGCCACAGCCTGTCTCACCTCTTCAGTCCACCACGATGTTCCTTGCACCCCCCTCCGTCTGCTCTTCTTTCCACACACCACATCACATGCTGCACATATTTCTTCTGTAAATATCCAACACACCTTCCACGTCTCCCACCTGCTCCAATTCAAATTGCCTTATCGTTCCTCCACTTCTCTCTTATACTCCTCCTTTTTCTCATCCTCTTGTAACCTTTCCACTCTCCTTGCAACTACTCCTTCCTCTCGTCTTTCCCTTCTTCTATTCCTCCATCTTACTTGAATCCTAATTCTGGCCACCACCAAGTAGTGGTCAGAAAGTCCGCTTCCCCAACCTCTATAAGCTCTTGCATCCATTACACATCTTCGCATCCTTTCATCCACACACACATAATCAATCATTGCCTTCCTTTCATTCAGTTCACCACCCACCCTTCTCATCACTCGCCATGTATACCTGTGGATCATTTTATGCCTGAAGAGGGTATTGGCTATCACCAACCCCCTCCCAGCACAAATGTCCACTAACGCACTCCCATTCTCATCTATCTCAGCAGGCACACCCCACTCACCAACTATTCCATCCACCTTCACATTCCCAACTTTACCATTCATATCACTGATTAAAAACACTCTCTCATTCCTTCCAAACTTTTCCATGCACACTTCTACATTTGTCCAGAACTCTTCTCTCACTCTTCTAGCCCGATCTTGCGTTGGCGCATACACACACACACACAATCTCCCACATTTGTATTCCAACTTTCAACTTTACCCACACAATCCTTGACCCAACTGATCCATACTGTCTTATGCTCCTCTTCCATCTTTTACTCACAACTATACATACTCCTTCCTTTGCCCTCTCATTCTGACCTACTCCTGCACATATACCCCATCCATACTCTCATTCTCTCACACTTTCTCCTCACCATTTTGTTTCAGTTATTCCATATACATCCACTTTTGCACCCTCAAGCACCTGGACAATCTCTCTCTCTTTCACCTCATCATTCGCTCCCCTTACATTCCACGTTCCGAAAACCATGTCCTTTGTCCGGTCCTTGGTCGTCATCGATTGGTCAGTCCTTGTCCGAGGCTTATTGTTTGTTTTTTTAGTTAATTGTTTTCCGGGGAGGGGCACTAACCCTCCGCCAACCCTTTTAGTCGCCTTTTACGACAAGCAGGGATACTGGGGGAGTATTCTTGAAAAACTCCCCTACCCCTCAAGATTCTGACCCCGCCGTTAAAAAGACCAAATTAAAAGTCAAAATGCATTTGACCATAAAAGTGGGCAAATCTTTAATCAACAACTCATCATAAATGTTTCTTTGGCTATTTTGGTCTTTTCATTTTATTCTTCCGCAAAACTGTCCAAATTTCCAGTAAGAGGGCATTCCTCACCCCGCCCCCCATAAGCTGGGGACCCCAGCACCCGATGATTAATTAATACCATTATTTCTTATCCTCTCCACTCTTGGCAACTTCACACACATTCATCAACAGTCCTATTTTCACTTTACTTATATCTATCTATCCATCCATCTATATCTATCTATCTATCTATCTGACTATATCTGTGTCTACTTATCTGTCTACCTGACTATCTATATGTATCTATCTATATATCTGCTCATCGACAGATAGATATACATACATATCCACGTATGTTTAAGTAAAAGTGTGTCTGTGTGATTGTCCACTTTGAATATTAAGGGGGAACTGTATAGAAGACTCAAAACTGTTACACAGGGTTTACTTTTTAAGGTGAAAATATCTGTAGGGTTGTGAAAGTGGCCATAGTCATCCCCCTGATGACCAAGGTTAGAGGAAATCAAGTCAACATGGTGGAGCTTGGTAGCCAGTTACTGTAGTTTTTTACTTCCTCCTGTAACATTATCAAAATTACAACATAAAATTCACTTTATCGTCAACATGGTGAAGCTTGGTGGCCAGGCAGTTAGTGTGGTGGGAGACTTGAAGCGGTGAAGGCATTTTGCCACTTTAAGTCACTGTTTAGCGTCCATCTTTCACAGCCATAAAGTAAGACAGGGATCACCTGCCGTCTGAAGATGCGTATTTCGTCCCTCCACACAAATAACGACAGTGCCAAATACCCAAATTGAGTGAATGCATAACCCTGTAAGCCAGACCAATACAGCAAGATATCTTGCTGTCTGATCTACCGTTGTTATGGACTGCACTACGAAGATAAGTGAATCTTTTCAAGACTTCAATATCCTCACAATATGCTTGGACAGACTGAACTGCTTCATCCAACAAGACACCGAACGCCTGGACTTTGGTCTTGGCCCAAGAGACCTTTATTCCCAATGGCTTCGCATGCCATGAATTCCTGGAGGGCAATAATTAGTATCTCCAGCAACTCTGCTAAGATAACTGAATCATTAGCAAAGTCAAGATCAGGAACCCTGAAATTACCAACTGAAACCCCGCAGTGTCTTCGGCTCACAGCCTGGTGCAGTACCCAATCCATATATATGTTGAGAAGTGTGGGGGAACAATGACACATCCCTGTCTTACACTAGAACTTTTGGGGAAGAAGTCGGATTCCTCCCCCCCCCCTCCCCACTACACTTGACAGCATTCTCAATGTTTGAGTACAAGCCAGCAATCAGTCAGATTATCCATGCAGGCATCACGTAGAGTCGCAGGAATTCCCATATTATTTACTGACTCAAACGCCTTCTTGAGATCCACATAGGTTGCTAGGAGACCTCGTCGAAACTCAAGACAGCATTCCACAAGAACTCGAAGAACTAGAATACAATCAACAGAAGACTTCTTGGCCTTGAACCCGGATTGCTTATGCCTCTGAAACTTTAGCAAATGGTCCCGGATAAGCATCAGAAGAATAAGAGCAAGAACTCTGCCTGGCAAACTGAGCACTGAAATACCACAGTAGTTACCTCACTCACGCTGGTATCCTTTTCCTTTCCAGCTAGTATTGACCAAACCCTTTGTCCAGTCAGGAGGAATGCTACCAGTCTCCCAAACGGCTTCTATAACGGCATGTAACCCCCTGATCATGGCTTTGCCCCCAGCTTTGATAAATTCTGCTGGGATTATCACAAACACCAGCTGCTCTATCACGAGTCAACCTAGCCACGGCCTTTTCGAATTCATCTTGAGAAGGTACAGCTTCTCCAGTTAGTGACTAATGGGGCTCAGAGGGTTTACTTTCTTAGACTGGTTATTCCCCAGGGTTTTAAGCAATGTCTATATATATATATATATATATATATATATATATATATATATATATATATATATATATATATATATATATATATATATATATATATATATCAGCAGCAGCAGCAGCTTGAGTATCCACTGCAGGACCAACCTATCCCGACCGAAGTTGGGACGATACAGCCAATGTATCTCTACCAAGTGGCTTGGGCTGTCTGGTAGAGATTGCGTGTAGAGTGAGAAGTGCTTGTAAGTGTAATTGTAATGTTGGAGTGGCTTTGGATGTGTGTGTAGTCTGTGAACCAAGTGGAATTGGTCTGCGCAAGCCGACTGGGTGCAAGCATACTTTACAGCAAGCGACACTGGTTCAACCACAGCACCCCTTGTATCCGCCAATGCAGTACGTGGCCGGATGAACACTCCCAAAGTTTATTACCCTGCCAAGGCGCGAACCCTAGTCCACCAGTGTACGAAACGCACACTCTACCACTGTACCAAAGAGGCTCAATATATATATATATATATATATATATATATATATATATATATATATATATATATATATATATATATATATATATATTAATAGCCACATATTGCCTGATTCCTATATTACCTTCAATGCTACTAATATTCCTATATCTAAAATATTATTAGCCACATATTCATATATCTAAAATATTAATAGCCACATATTGCCTCATACATACATACATATATATATATACATATATATATATATATATATATATATATATATATATATATATATATATATATATATATATATATATATAGATAGATCGATCGATCGTTAGACACATCGATCGATTGATCGATTGACACATCGATCAATCGGTAGATAAACAGATCGATATATGTATAATATATACAATATATATATATATATATATATATATATATATATATATATATATATATATATATATATATATATATATATATATATATATATATATATATATATATCAGAAACAGGGAAGTGAGCATGGAAGTGAAAAAAGTTACTACATGACAGTATTGTGATACCAACTCTAACCTATGGAAGTGAAGCTTGGACATTGTTGAAAGGACACAAGTCAATAGTGAGAGCAGTGGAAACGAGTTATTTAAGAGGAGCCTGTGGAGTCACATGGAGAGACAGGCTGACGAATAAGGATATAAAGGAGCATTGTGGCGTGGATGTGGATGTGATAGGAAGCGTTATAAGAAACACACTGAGGTGGTTTGGCCATGTGGAGAGGATGGACGGTGAAAGACTGACGAAGAGAGTGTATGTGAGTGAGGTGGAGGGGGGAAGAGGGAGGGGGAGGCCAAGGATGAGATGGATGGATGAGGTGGAGAGGTATATGAGAGAGGGGGGTATGATTTGGGAGCAGGGCAGTGAAATGGCGGGGGACAGGGCGACGTGGAGGCGATTTGTTTGTGGCCTCCCTAAACGGGCTTGAGGCGTCTGGCAATATATATATATATATATATATATATATATATATATATATATATATATATATATATATATATATATATATATATATATATATATATATATAAAGTCTTCACTAAAGTCCTTACTAACAAAATAACAATTCTGGAGGAAAACCAACCCCGTGAACAGGCAGGTTTCCGAAGCGGGTATTCGACCACTGATCATCTACACACAATGAATCAGCTAATCGAGAACACTACAGAATATAATAAACCACTGTTCTTAGGTTTTGTTGATTACGAAAAGGCGTTTGATTCAATGGAGCATATAACAATTATAAATTCATTGCGAGAACAAGGAGTGAATGAGAACATTGTAAAACTGCTCGAAAACATATATAAAGAGGGAACTGCTACAGTTAAGTTACATAAGGACTCGAAAAAAATTAAGATTGAGTAGGGTGTGCGTCAGGGAGATACAAATTCACCAAGAGTATTTACAGCATGCCTAGAAAGAATTTTCAGAATGCTTGATTGGGAAAACAAAGGAGTGAACATAGATGGAGAAAAGCTAAAGCATTTAAGATTTGCAGATGACATTGTCCTAATCTCAGAAACTGTGGAGGCATTGCATGAAATGTTAGATGAACTGAACAAAGAAAGTCTGAAAGTAGGACTGAAGATGAACCGGAGTAAAACTAAGGTAATGTTCAATCTACGAACACCAAAGAGCGTCATCAGAATAAGCGATGAAATTCTTGAAGAAGTTGAGGAGTACAACTACTTGGGACAAATACTAAAATTAACGAAAGATCATGAAAGCGAAATAAAAAGACGCATTACAGTTGGATGGAAAGCTTACGGTAAACATAGAGACATTGTGAAAAGTAGCTTGCCAGTTTGTATGAAACGAAAAGTATATAACAAATGTATAATTCCAGCTAAGACGTATGGTTGTGAGACCTGGAAACTGACGAAATCAATGGAAAACATATTAATTCGTTCTCCGAGAGCAATGGAAAGGTCAATGTTGGGAGTATCTTTAAGAGACAGGAAATAATCAACTCGGTTGAGAGAGCAGACCAAAGTCAAAGATATTAGAGAAGTTATTAAAGAACACAAAGGGAGGTGGGCAGGCCATATAGCAAGAATAAGGGATAACTTATGGAGCAAGACGCTGACTGACTGGACACCAAGAGATTGTAAGCGTTGCAGAAAAAGATCAGACAGGAGATGGAGAGATGAGACAGAGAAATTTGCAGGGAAAACGTGGCAAAGAGTGGTTCAGTCAAGGAATTCGTGGAAAAGGATGGGGGAGGCCTTTGTTCAGCTGTGGACTAGTTATGGCTGATGATGCTATATATATATATATAGATAGATAGATAGATAGATAGATATAGATAGATAGATATACATGTATATATAGATAGATCGATAGATAGATAGATAGATATACATGTATATAGATAGATAGATAGATAGATAGATATAAGTATATATGCCTGTATATATATATATATATATATATATATATATATATATATATATATATATATATATATACATTTATATTTATATATATATATCTATCTATCTATCTATCTATATATATAAATTAATATATATATATATATATATATATATATATATATATATATATATATATATATATATATATATATATTTTCTATCTATCTATCTATCTATCTATATATATACATTTATATTTATCTATCTATCTATCTATCTATATATATATATATATATATATATATATATATATATATATATATGTTATGAGTCCATATTATATTTACAAATCATAACAGATAGATAGATAAAGAGACAGATAGACAGCTCTATGCGAGCCTGGGAATGGGAAATGATCTTGCAAGTTAAACTGAGGAAAAGCTGATGACAGATTAGGAAGTAGCAATGTCAGGAGTTGATGCAGTTAGTTTGTCAGCGAAACAGCAGGGGAACAAAGCCTAGTGACATACACATATACTCACACACAGCTTTCTGGAACTTTCCAACCACAGTGAACACACGTGACACGACCCCTGTTTCACCAGAATTTAGGAAAGAGAGCTCAGAAGGAGAGAGGCCATAGAATCGGCAGGTAGTAGGGAGAAAGGCTTAGCAACTTGGAAGAGAGAGAGAGAGAGAGAGAGAGCGAGACAGGGAGACAGCTAGCGGGACTCTACTTATACTCACTTGTGTGTGAGAGACTTTGTTAATATTTCCAAGACAAGTAAAAATAGTCCCATACTCTTCTTTACCTCTCCTGTCATTGCATGACAAATGGGAATCAAGATTATCTACTTACAAACAACTCAAGTATAACAACCGCTCGTCCACAAGTCTAATATATATAACTTCTGTACAAGTAACTACAAAGTCTTTTTTATGACATTTGGTAGCAGCAAACGTATACGAACCTCGTCTACGAATCAACAGTGAATTCCTACAAAATATCAAGATTGAAAACAAAAAAATACCTCTCACAACCAACAACTCACAACCAGCTCCTGACAGTATTCTCTCCAACCAGCCCCCTCCGTCTCCCCGATCATCACGCTGATGTAGAGGTGAAGAGGTCACAGGACGCCTTGCAAGTAGTTTAACAAAGTACTGGTACAAACAATCTTGAAAATTTCTACGACGAACCAACGAACTACAACCATCTACAATCAACTACAAGTAACAACTCTACGAGTCGTCTGTATAATCTTCTACACGCACCTACAAGTAGCGGCAGTCTTCATCCTACAACGAGTAAATCACAAGAAAAAAGGACCGAGAATACATCAAGAAAAAAAACAAAACAAAACAAACGAAGAGTGAGATACGACTCACAACTCACAACAACCAGACCTCACCCTCCTCTCGCTTCTACATCCACCCAACCTCCATTGCTGACGCAGAGGTCATGACACGCAGCAAAACACCAGAGCCACATTTATAACGCGACTTACTCACCTTTCTTCACCCAGCTAAAGCTTCGCTACTCAGTATTCACCACAGCTACCAGTGTGGGAAGCCGACGTCACCATGTCACAACGTGAGCTTGCTACACCAAGCAACGTGTGACTGACACCAGGCACTTCTCACCCACTACTCATTACTCATTATTCACATAGCTCCTACTCATACTCATTTATTTCCACAGTATTGAGTTGGAAATTCGACGTTCTATGCTGAGGTTTGCCTGGGACAGCTGTTAACCACCACAAGCACCAGGCCATGGAATTTCCTGAGTAATATCGTCCATCAACACAGTACTAGAATTATCAAGAGATCTTCAATTAACCCTGCATTTTTCTTCCGAGATCGACTTTTGTATCGACACACCTCTACGATCTGTATCAAGTGGGTAAAATTATACTTACTCATTTCTTCTCAGTGCTAAAATTAGCTATATTCAACTTTTTTTACTTATTTCCATATATACACTTATGCACTCACTATCTATCATTTATTTCAACTTATTTACTCATCTATTTTGTTAGGACATAAATAAACAAAAGGCGTATTTCATAACACCATATCTTAATGACAGGAATATTTTCGCCACCACCCACGTTAATACCAGATGACACACAATTAGCCACAACAACAGACTCACAATTAAGAGAGCACCAAGGCAAAACACCCCTTGTACAAACCTCACCACAAACTAAAGACCAAGAAACAAATACGGCAGTTTCAGATGAGTGGGAAACCTACCCTGACGTAGCAAGTGAGGATTTAATTTCTGCCTTGCATACCTATCAGGATATACTTGATATAGTGCAACGTACAGGCGAATCCTATTCCACCATTCCCTCACACAACGATAAACAAGTCCAAGTTGAATTAACAGAGCAAACAGTGAAAATGAATCAAGAAACAAATACCTCTGATCTAACAACCACACCCCAAGTGTTTGTGTATCACGAGGATAAAACTGCCCCAAAATTCTCTGGCACAGACAAAGATCGCATTGATGTCATTTCATTAGTCAGTCAGTGTGAACAAATGTTCATCAAGCGCCACATACTAGATGAACAAGAGAAAATTGCTATTTTTTCATCTTGCATAAGCCAGGAAAGATGTCCACCAAGCAATTTATTGCACTCAGATAAACTCCATAAGGCTAGGACATATGATGAATTTAAAACTGAATTTTTGAAGAAATTTTCTGGAGGTATGAACTTCTTGCCAGGCATAATTCCAGAATTACATAAAATTGTAGATCTTGTAAGGGAGCACACTACAAACCATGTGCTCAGTGAAATAACAGCTGATGTCTCCACAATCAAAAGAACATTGTTAGTTACTTTGGAAAAATCAAATTGGATAACAGATGATGGAAAGATGTCCCCAGACCTCGTCATGGACATCATTGGTTATGTAGCTGCCTTGTGTAAATTACCTGATAGGACCCTTAAGATCGCCAAGACGATTGCGCACACCCCAGGAATGTGCTTGCTAGACTTAATGAACGAGGTAGAGATGCAGTGCAGTAAAGCAGGTATGGTCGACACACATGCACATTCTAGTAGAAGGAGGGTACCTGAGACAGTATCAGCTGTGAAAACATCTACACCGACCCCAAACAGAGAACAAAATCGATCGCGACCAGAAAGCAGGCAGACCAAACAACCAAACATGACGAGGCCTCGATCACAGACGCCATGCTACAGGCAGTTTCATAAGTTTTCGCTCAGCCCGAGCAGGTCTCGCGCCATAAACAACACTACTTATGGGAAATCACCTCGTAGGTCACAATCAAAGGATAGGTCCATTCTATGTCATTATTGTGCAAAACCAGGACACAAAAGGTATGAATGCTTTATCAGCGCAGAAGAGGACAAACAAAAGACACAAGGATTTGGTCCTTACTGTAGGCATCATAGATACCAAGGGCACTGGACCAGTGATTGCAAAACAGTAGAAAAAATTGTGTCTATGTTCAAATCGGGGGAAGACCAAGTCATGACAAAAAACGAACAAACGTAAAGAAAAACAAGTCTAAATTTCACATAGGAAGCATGTTGGGAAATGAGCGTATCTTGATACCAGCTGATGTGAGGATCAAAACGTTTCCTTATTTTTAGATACAGGCACTCCAGTGAACTTAATAACACATGAAGAACTATATAGAATTCTTAAAAATAAAAAGAAAGTAACTTTTCTGGATGAAGCTGATTTAGATTTATACACGGTAGATGGACAACAAATTACAGTGAAAGGTATGATAAGATTAAATATCAGTTTCACAGTGACTACAAGACCATTCTCTGCATTTTTTTTATATCGTTGAAAACTTGGCAATTAAAGCTCATATGTTACTGGGCTTAAGATCCATGAGAGCTGAAAACATAACCATACTCCCACAAATGAATGGAATAGACTTTAACAATGATTTCATAGAGGAAATACCTTCAGAGCCCTCACCGATTGGTAAAAGAGAGCCAAAAAGAATTGGTAATATTAAAGGCTTAAACAAACATACACAAACAGATGAGTGTATAGATCCACTCCCACCACCAACCCCATCCTCCAGAATTAGTGACCCAGATAACAGTACTGATTTATCAATTTTTCCAGCCCATCTCACCAATGGTTTAGTTATACCACCTAATTCCTACATGAAAGTTACCATTAAGAGCAAATTACGGAATAGTACTGTTCTTGTCTTAGAAGAATTATGTAAAGTAAAGAGATTATCAGTAGAAAACGCATTATGTCATACGAACGACGAAGGGCAAACTCAGATATTCATAATTAATCACATGAATGGGGAAGTTCAGTTGAAAAAGGGGACTTGCATAGTTAATATTGAAAAATGTCCGGCCCCTGTGAAGGAAATAGTTATAGCTGGAGTGACAAGTGAGATAAAATCTACGGATAGAGAAAGAATAAAAGAGAATTTAATTCACTCAGGTGAATTTGATGAAGAAAATGATTTGTTAACCCTGCTGGAAACACACAGGGACACCGTAGCATTGCCCGGAGAACAATTAGGGTGTACTAACTTGATTAATCACATGATTAATGTGCACCCAGAAACACCACCAATTTTCGTACCAGCTTACCGCATACCACACTCCCAACGTACACTTTCAAATCAGTATGTCGATGAAATGTTAAAACTTGGAATTATTGAGCTTTCAGTCTCCCCGTGGAATGCCCCATTATTCTTCGTGCCCAAACGAAATGGAGAAATGCGTGCAGTAGTAGTTTACCGTAAACTAAATAATCACACAATCCCAGACAGATTTCCCATGCCATTGCTAAGCAACGTTCTACAGAATATTGGTCCTGAGAATAATATATTCTCGACCATCGATCTCCTAAACGGCTATTATCAGATTCCGGTTTCGGAGGAGTCACGTAAATACACTGCCTTTTCAACAAACAGAGGCCATTATCAATATACAAGAATGCCAGTGGGACTGAGGACAGCCCCAGGCACATTCCAGCGTCTTATGAATTACGTATTGTCCGGAATTTTAGGACAAGGAATATTTGTTTATCTTGACGATATTATAATCGCAACGAAGAATATTAAGGATCATCTCGGGAAATTAGACTTAATCTTACAAAAGCTTAGTGATGCTGGTTTAAAAATTAAACTTTCTAAATGCAAATTTTGCTTTAAGGAAATAAATTTCTTAGGCCACAAATTAAGTTCTGATGGTATTCACACCACTGATGACAAAATACAGGCAGTGAGAGATTTTCCTGAACCCACTACAACTAACTAAGACCATTTTTAGGTCTGGCTGGGTACTATAGGTCATTCGTACCACAGTTCTCTCATATAGCCTTTCCTCTATTCCAACTACTCAAAAAAGATGCTGTATTCCAATGGAAAGAACAAAAAAGGGCATTAACAATCTACAAATTAAACTAACAAAAGCACCTTGTTTAGCATATCCAGATTACACAAAATCATTTCTTATTTGTACAGACGCATCAGGTAAAGGATTAGGGGCTGTACTGATGCAGGAAGATAAAAGAGGAAAAAATCAACCAATTGCATTTGCCAGCAGACAAACAAGAGGTGCAGAGAAAAATTATTACACTACAGACTTAGAGGCACTTGCAGTGGTTTTTGCATTACAAAAGTTTCGAGATTTGGTATATGGTTACGAAATCCACTTATTCACCGACCATAAACCACTGGTGGGTATGATTAAAGAAAAACTCCTTTCTGGGAGGAGAGCAAGATGGAAATGTACAGTCAAAAACTACAATGTACAAATTCATTATATAAAAGGTAAAATGAACATAGTAGCTGATGCATTATCTAGGAACCCGAACACAATTCAGGTCGCGGTGTTAGATCTCAAAGGAAATATCCCAAACCACGAGGATATCGCAAAGACTCAAAGACTTGACCCAATATGGTCTAAAGTTATATACAAGTTAGAAAGTGGAGATGACATACAATTACCCAAACTGCATGTCCCACTCGAACAATTCACAATGGTCAATAATACATTATACAAGATTAACTCTAAACAACCAAAACGCCAAAGAAATACTAACCAGTTGGTAGTACCTAATGACATGACACCCCAAGTATTACGAACGATACACGATATCCCACATGCAGGACATCCTGGAAAAGATAAGACATTCAACCAAGCCCAGCTGTTATATTACTGGCCTTCATTACGAAAAGATATAAACAATCATATAGACAGATGCGAATCATGTGCAAAACACAAAGGATACCTAATCACACCTACACCGATGGGTAATTACCCTGTACCACATCAACCATGGGACGTTGTCGCTGTTGATTTACTCAAGATGCCATTATCATACAATAATAACCTACACTTATTCATAGCAACGGATCATTTTTCCCGTTATGTCATTGTCACGAATCAAATTCGCGACATTTCCCTTTTGTGAGAAGCCACGAACTATTAGTGGAAAACTCACTGTGTATCGTTCAGTTAACCGCTCATTCGGACGGAAGCTTTGTCAAATCAATTTTTCATTGTCATACGTGATCGTCTTTGTGTGAGACATTAGCACTTCCGCTGAGCTATTTGTTTTGGGCGCGTTTCTCTCACTCGACCATTAAAAAATGCGGCCTACTGCTCCCCTTTTTTCCCACGACTTACTCAGTCCAGTGTTTGCTCTGACGGAGAAAAGTTCTGTGCTCCAGCAGTGTGAGAGGTCAACCCAAGCTCCACAAGACCACAGCTACAAGCTCCCACCCTTGAATTGGGTGATACACAGCATTCATCGACCAGTATTTCTTTTCGTTTTTCTAGTCTTAAGAGTTTAATTAAGGTGTTTTCCCTAGGCGTAAGAATTTAGCTCGAGTGAGTGAGTGAGAGTGCGATCTCATTAATTTGATTTGAAATGTAATGTTAAATTTATTTTTGTAATCAATAAACTTAACAGTTCTTTTTCTTGAGCTTAATGTAATGTAAACTCTTGTTTCATTTCTCCACAATTAAGCTTATTTTCCATATAGCTCCTAGCTTGCATAAACGTTTTGCTATTCATAACTGGTACTTAGGTCAGTCTTGTATTAAACTTAAAATCAGTTGTGCCTCCTAGGAGTTAAGCACCAGCAAGAACCTGATACTATTATTAGTATTAGTTATTTATTGTCAGGGGTGAAGTAACTTTCTCCAGAGGCTAACAGTACTAAAAAACAGCAATTGAGTGATTAGTCTCTGCTGTGTACTGTTGAGAAAGTTTATAAATTCTCGTTCTTAGAGAATCGTGCGAAGCAGGAAAGCGTAAAGTAATCGTTGCTTGATTTAGCAAGACAATCATTGTCCCTGCTCTTCAATATTATTGAATATTATTATCAATTAAAAATATTTAGCATTTATTTTTAAAAAAATACGTTATATTTAAAAAAAAAAACGTGACAATTGGCGACCTCATTCCAGGATATTAACTCCTAGCTCTAAAGCTATTCACGAGATAGTGCTCACTCGTTCATATTTAGGTATTTATAATTAAAGTTTATAGGCACAAGTTTACTGGTGTCTACCGTTAATTTAGCAAGTGAATTTTTGCTTTATTAATCCATAGAGTACTTAACTATTTAGTACTTTATTTTGGTAACACTAGACGATTTTATTCGCTCCTGGGTAGCCGCCGTACCCATTGCGTTAATTATTGAGTCTTCCCAGTCATTTGCATTTTTGCTCTAATCTTTGCCAGTTAACTAGATAAGACTGGTCACCACTAGCTTGTGTCTGTACTCTTTACTTGTGTTTATTAGTATTCGTTTGCGAAGCAGTCAGTACTCAGTTTCGGTTTGCTTAATAAATTAGCGCCATGGCTACCGCTGTATTTTTACAGGAAGCCAAAGAAATGGGTCTTACAGACCCAACTGAAATTAAAGAGTACATACTCTCACGGCATAATATGGACCAGCAGCGCGAGAATGATGCCCGTGAAGAGCGTAAGATTCAGAGCGAATACGAGCGAGAACAGCGTGAGGAACGCGAAAAGGAGCGCGAATACGAGCGAGAACAACGGGAATACGAGCGGGAACAACGTGAATATGAACGTGCCGAACGAGAGGCACGAGAAAAACATGAACTTGAAGTGCTGAAGCTCAAGCGAGATTCCTTGGCTTCAGACACATCTGGTGCAGTTGGTTAAAGCTCCACGAGTGCTCTTCCTACACATGTCCTGGTGACCCCACGCATCAAGCTTCCTTCATACAAGGAAAGTGAGCGAATCGAGCCGTACATAGCTTGTTTTGAGGACATGGCAGACATGTATCAACTGGATGAGGCAGCTAAACGGATCCAATTTCTTAGTTTATTTGAGGGCCCTGCCCTCGATATTCTCCACAGAATTCGTGGAGACAATCTCACATATGAGATGATGAAAGCTGCACTCATTAAGGCGTATGGTGTCACAGTAGACGACGCCAAAGTTCAGTTCATGCGAGCTCGTCTCCAAGACGAGGAGACAGCTGTTCAGTTCCTTGATCGTCTCATTGCTTACTTAAATGAGTAGATGGAGAAAGATGAAACTCCTTCCACACGTGAGGGGATAATTGACCTTATGCTGCATACACAGCTAGAGAGGTCGTGGCCTGCTGAGCTCATAGCACAGCTTAAGATCTGTCAGGTGAAAGATGCCAGCCAAATGGCAGAAAAGGCTGATGCATTCTTTACTGCATACGGGTATCAAACTCGTAAGCAAAACACCTGGAACAGAAAGCCTGATAAATCTGGGAAATCGTCTCAGACTGAATCCCAGCACCAAGGCCGTTCTCAGAGTAATGACCAAGGTCCAAAACCGCAGTGGAAGGACCAGGGGCAAAACACTCAGAAACCTGCGTGGAAGAGGTACAACAAGTACCCAAACCAGCAGCAGTATCAGCCACGCAACCGACCGTCGGGACAAACTTTTTCACCACCAGCTCAAAAGAGGCAGGAAGCGAACACAGCCTTCATTCCTTAGCAGCAGCACGGTGGTCACGTCCCTACCAGTATGGGTACTCCCCCATAGTTCACTAGTCCCACAGTGACAGTGAACCTCCCTCCACAGATGGCCAATGTTCCATCTTCCCACTATAATTCTCAAGGCACAATGTTTGCCGCATCAATTCAGCAGCCTCATGAGTGGCTAGCTGCTTCCTCCACAGGCCCTCCCACAGGTGACAGTACCTTCCTTGTTCAGCCAGGGTCTGTGGGAGGCATTCCTGTGAAGGTCCTGAGAGATACTGGTTCCTCAGGTTGTTCTGTCAAGCAGAGTCTAGTTCGGCCTGAGCAGTATACAGGTCGACAGATCCATGCAAACCTTATTGATGGATCAGTGAGATTGTTCCCTGAGGTATGTATCCAGGTGGTATCTCCATTTTATACTGGTACGACACTTGCAGTTGTCATGCCAGAACCTTTATTTGACCTAATTGTAGGCAACATTCATGGAGTCAAGGATAGTTGCTCCGATGATGACGCTACTCAGACTTCGGCTGCTGCGGTAACACGAGCCATGGCTGAGGCTCCAGACTGTGTCACCCCAGTGATCATTGAATCGCCGCAAGATCTGATGTGCAGTCAACTTGTTGTACAAGAACAACATTCTGACCCGACACTTGCTGCCGTGTGGAACAAACAAAAGGGTCGAGTGATAAAGTATTCACGGGGAGGTCGAGCCAAGTTCCTTCGTAAACAAGGACGGCTCTACCGTGAGTCACGAACACCCGAGGGCGAGGTTCGACTGCAGTTTGTCGTTCCCGCCAAATACCGCCTAGCAGTGTTACAATGGGGTCATTGTTCAGCCTCAGGAGGTCACATGACAAAAGGAAGACCCAGGGCCGTATCCGAGCTGACTTTTTCTGGCCAGGGATGGGACGAGACATAGATAGTTTTGTCCGTTCCTGCAGTGTGTGTCAAAGTAGCACCACTAATCAGGGACATGTTCTTCCTGTGCCGTTTGTAACCATACCTGTAATCTCTGAGACAGTTGAGAGACAGGGTAGTGGTGAAGTGAGTGTAGACCTGACGTCTCACTTGTTAGCCCCACAAGACACAGTATGTCCAGGGCCTGTACATACATATTATGTACCATAGGTTAAGGGGGAAGTTCGAGAGAGAACTCCGCAGAGGCGACTCGAGGCTATGGAAGACCCGAGTTTGCACAAGGATTCTCAGCTCCCCGATATTAATATAAGTACTGTAGGTTAAGGCATAGGTTGAGGACCCGTGTGGAGTTCGAGGCTATGGAAGACCCGAGTTTGCACAAAGATTCTCAACTTGCCGACACTAATCGTGTGCTATAATTAATGGTGATCTCGAATGTACGAAGCTTAGGCTGTCACTTGTATTTTTCAGCTAGAGCGTACTTTTTGTACCATGTACTGATTGCTAGGTAGGTGGTAGCGACCATCATCCACTCACTTGATGTAGTGCTGCCTACTTCTTCCTTAGCCTTTACCATTCTTTTTCTGTGCCTGCCCTCCTTTCTTCCTATTTCTCCCATCTTTCCTGTCACTTCTTATTGCTTTTCTTTCCCCTACAGGTGGCTTTACATCGAGTGACAAGCCAAATGGTTTCATGTAAGCCAAGAAACCATTTGCAACGCTGGGTGGTAACCATATAACCAGAACATACGTGCTCCCTACGTGTCAGCAAGTGGGTTGGTGGAGGGTTGGTGCCCCTCCCCGTGGAACAAATGACTCAAGGTCAAATGGCCACCCCTTACGGGATTATGGCGTCTGGCAATAGATAGATAGATAGATAGACTGATTGCTAGGCAGAGAGAGTAATTGTAACATAATAAGAATTTTGTCTCATTGACACTTTTGATGCTCCACCTTAATTGGTTTTGCAGGTACAGCAATGGGTGTAGCAGTTTTGCTGTGCAGGCCAGCTGATCGTCTGTCACACGCTGCCGCCTCTTCTCCTCTGCCTTCGTCGTCGCCATATTATTATTTACTGTGTCACTTTACACGTAGGTACAGTTACACTACAACTGTCACACCTACACCGAGTATTACATACACCATGCTACACAACAATTAGTTGTCAGTGTAAATGTAGCGAACTTTCGCTCAGTTTGACCTGAATACAGGATTTTCACCGTCGTCACGGAGTTTTTCCCTCAAGCTTGCCTCTATTAACGTAAATACGAGTTTTTTTTCTCTCACTGGTGACTGCGACTTTCTCCTGTAGCAGGATAGCACACATACCACAGTGTGAATCTTGTGTAACTGAGTTAGGATGTGTACATATATATATATATCCACAAATTTTTTCCCATAAGGAAAAAATTTAATTTTGTAGGGGCATAATGTCACGAATCAAATTCGCGACATTTCCTTTTTGTGAGAAGCCACGAACTATTAGTGGAAAACTCACTGTGTATCGTTCAGTTAACCGCTCATTTGGACGGAAGCTTTGTCAAATAAATTTTTCATTGTCATACGTGATCGTCTTTATGTGAGACATTAGTGCTTCCGCTGAGCGATTTGTTTTGGGCGCGTTTGACTCACTCGACCGTTAAAAAATGCAGCCTACTGCTCCCCTTTTTTCCCACGACTTACTCAGTCCAGTGTTTGCTCTGACAGAGAAAGGTTCTGTGCTCCAGCAGTGTGAGAGGTCAACCCAAGCTCCACAAGACTACAGCTCCAAGCTCCCACCCTTGAATTGGGTGATACACAGCATTCATCGACCAGTATTTCTTTTCGTTTTCCTAGTCTTAAGAGTTTAATTAAGGTGTTTCCCTAGGCGTAAGAATTTAGCTCGAGTGAGTGAGTGAGAGTGCGATCTCATTAATTTGATTTGAAATGTAACGTTAAATTTATTTTTGTAATCAATAAATTTAACAGTTCTTTTTCTTGAGCTTAATGTAATGTAAACTCTTGTTTCATTTCTCCACAATTAAGCTTATTTTCCATTTAGCTCCTAGCTTGCATAAACGTTTTGCTATTCATAACTGGTACTTGGGTCAGTCTTGTATTAAACTTAAAATCAGTTGTGACTCCTAGGAGTTAAGCACCAGCAAGAACCTGATACTACAATTAGTATTAGTTATTTATTGCCAGGGGTGAAGTAACTTTCTCCAGAGGCTAACAGTACTAAAAAACAGCAATTGAGTGATCAGTCTCTGCTGTGTACTGTTGAGAAAGTTTATAAATTCTCGTTCTTAGAGAATCATGCGAAGCAGGCCAGCGTAAAGTAATCGTTGCTTGATTTAGCAAGACAATCATTGTCCCTGCTCTTCAATATTACTGATAATTGTTATCAATTAAATAATATTAAGCATTTATTTAAAAAAAAACCGTGATATTTAAAAAAAAAACCGTGACAGCCATTTTAGCTCCAATTAAAGATAAGACAGCAGAGACAGTAGCAAAAGCAATAACAGATAATGTAATATGTCGCTTTACTACCCCAAAGGTACTAATAAGTGATAATGGAGGAGAATTTAATTCTGAGATCTTACAAGAAATATGTAAACAATACAACATCAAAAAGGTTAACGTTTAAAGCCTATCACCCAGCATCGAATGGGTTGGTAGAGAGACAAAATAAAAAAGTATTAGATGTGCTACGACACATTCTCAGTGAAAATTATGCAAGCTGGGATGATTGGATTCCCAGAGTAGAAGCCTCAATTGATGGATCTATAAATAAATCCACAGGTGACACACCGCATTTCATTATATATGGAACAGATAAAAAACTACCATATGAGCTCCTAGAAGGTGACAGTATGCCCATATACAATTACGATGATTACTCTAAACTCCGTTTACGTGAATTCCAGGACATTCACAAAAGAGTGAAAAAACATTTAACGATGTCCAAGGAAGAAATGACGGAGGCATTTAACAAGAAGGCAAGAGATTCACCTATCAGCTTAGGAGACATTGTTTACGGTATCATTCATACGAGAGAGAATAAATTATCCTCAAAATTTGAGGGCCCATACAGAGTAATTAACATAAAAGCAAAGTTTTAATTAAGTCACTGTCAAGTGGCGAAGAGAAACAAGTTCATATTGACCATTTAAAACGAGTTTCAAGGGAATTATCCAATAATTATTCAGACTCGGATACAACTGAACAGGCGAACGTACCTCAAGAAACCAAGCAAGAAAACAACAATGATTACAAAAAGAAATTAAGGTCATATACCAAACAATCGAACATAGGTGCAACTGTTCCAATCAAATCTACAGTACATCATTCACGAGAATTAAATATCGATTTAAACTCCTTTCATAAATGAAATAACAATCAACCGTAACGCACATCATCACTATCATCGACCACAGCATGACCATATTAGGAAATTAATAGATTTTTTTTTTTTTCGGTAGGTTACGATGAAGGAACTTATGCTATGGATTCTCCTCTACATAGCAAGAGGATATGCGCACTTAGACCCCCAGCACATAGTACGACAAGGATGCCTCATAGCTCCAACGGCCACGACTACAATCGTTAAGGACGTCATGAGTACTGAAATAAGTCTAGATTACTTGTATGAATTACCTACTTATCTAGACAGCCTTGCGACGCCGATGCGAACTCTGGACTTCATGATAGGAAATTATGTTTCACAAGCACATAACACAAAGGAAGTGAATGAAATGGTAAAGTTAGCGAAATGGAAACTAGAACAGGCAAAGTCAACTATGCTCATCATGATCCAAGATCTCCCATCTTATGGAACGGAGGTACTGAGCGACAGGACCAACATCACACATACTCGCCAAAAGCGCGGTTTGTTCGACCTGGGTGGCACAGTTCTTGGGAACATCTTTGGACTGGCTACAGAGGATGACTTTAAAGAAATAAACAACAAATTTAATAAGATTGCTCAGATACTAACATACCAAGATAAATTCATCACAGGACAGAACTCAGCAATGAAGACAATTGTGAAAAATCTGAAAAAGGCAGAAAACATAGCTCTCGAGAGTGTAGATAAAGTAAATGAAATGTAAGGAAACATTACACTTTTCCAACACTTCTCCATCATCACAGAAAGTATCGACACGATTCTACTACAATTAGAAAACACTAGAGATCGTTTCAGGGCACTTATGCAAGGAATTTCGAATGCTGGTGATGGTAAGATCACAATTGACTTACTCCCAGTTCATGAGCTACATCAGATAATTAGTCAAGGCATACATAAACATAAATTGAAGCCGTTGTTCTGCAGTAGGGAATTCATGCAATATTATCCATATTTAGAAGCAACACTAACACCAACATCAGTAGTAGTTCATGTACCATTCATAACTGAAGACCTGTTCACAGTATACCAAATACATCCTTTCCCCTATAAAAATAACAACACTTTGGTCATCATCAACATCAACACAGACACCGAACTCATCATGGTCTCCAAGAAACGGGACACTCACTTTCGCAAGTAAATCAACGATTGAACGAAAGTGCCACACATCCTTACATGCTGTTCATCTTTGTCCTGCGTACAATTTTCACGTTTCAGCCTACTGATACAGTCCCTTGTGAAATGGCTATCATCAGAAATGACAATATTTATAATCATTGCAACTTCACTTTTGCTCCAGATACACTTGTACACCATCAACTCATTGGACACTCACAGTTTTTTTTATTTCACTCATAACACATCAGTTTACATAGTCTGTCCAGATATACCACCATCTCATACTTCAGCTTCAGGATTATACATAACACCAGACTATTGTGCAGTATTTACACCAGCCATGTCTACTTTATCCACCATCAATCACTACGCCATTCTCAATCATACACACAAACATTTCCACCCACTGCCTGATATGGACTTAAACATGAGCACAAGTATTAAGTTGACTTCACCTAAGTTTGAAACTATGCAACTGATCAATGAAACAATGAAGCCCTGGGAAGATCTGAGTTTGAGTATGTTCAACCCATATTATGTGTATAGCCCAGCACCTACTATCTTTATAATCTTCTGCATAGTATTTGCAGTACTGCTGTTCGCAATGCACAGAATGCATGCAAGAATTGCTAATTTGGAGTCAGTATTTAGTGGAGGGAGAGTTAACATCCAAGTTAACCCCCCTGAATGAAGTGTACATATTTTGTATATAGTATTAATTATATATATATATATATATATATATATATATATATATATATATATATATATATATATATATATATAATACAAAGAAGAATGACCCATGTATGGCATACAAGTACCATTATCTTTAAAAGAAATATCAATAACTCTTACCATAATCTTAATTTTAAACTTTTTTTTTTTTCTTGCATGTATGCATTTCACTACAATAACCCAAGTACATACTGTATTACAGTTAAATAGTTTACTTTTAATGCATTTATTCAAATATGTATACAACTTGTTTAAAATGTAATATTACTGAATAATTGCTATTTACTATGAATTTTATATGTATACAATATTATAATCAATATTATGTACTAATAGATTAGCATATGTCAATGATAATTGCTGTCGGAGGACCTTCAGCGGCGTGGGCCGAGCAATGTTATGAGTCCATATTATATTTGCAAATCATAATAGATAGATAGATAAATAGACAGATAGACAGCTCTATGCGAGCCTGGGAATGGGAAATGATCTTGCAAGTTAAACTGAGGAAAAGTTGACGACAGATTAGGAAGTAGCAATGTCAGGAGATGATGCAGTTAGTTTGTCAGCAAAACAGCAGAGGAACAAAGCCTAGTGACATACACATATACTCACACACAGCTTTCTGGAACTTTCCAACCACAGTGAACACATGCGACACGACCCCTGTTTCACCAGAATTTAGGAAAGAGAGCTCAGAAGGAGAGAGGTCATAGAATCGGCAGGTAGTAGGGAGAAAGGCTTAGCAACTTGGAAGAGAGAGAGAGAGACAGAGACAGGGAGATAGCTAGCGGGACTCTACTTATACTCACTCGTGTGTGAGAGACCTTGTTAATATTTCCAAGACAAATAAAAATAGTCCCATACTCTTCTTTACCTCTCCTGTCATTGTATGACAAATGGGAACCAAGATTATCTACTTACAAACAACTCAAGTATAACAACCGCTCGTCCACAAGTCTAATATATATAACTTCTCTACAAGTAACTACGAAGTCTTTTTATGACATATATATATATATATATATATATATATATATATATATATATATATATATATATATATATATATATATATATATATATATATATATATATATATATATATATATATATATATGTAGATATATATATATATATATATATATATATATATATATATATATATATGTAGATATATATATATATATATATATATATATATATATATATATATATATATATATATATATATATATTTGTGAGTGTGTGTGTGTGTGTGTGTGTGTGTGTGTGTGTGTGTGTGTGTGGGTGTGGGTGTGTGTGTGTGTGGGTGGGTGTGTGGGTGTGTGTTTGTGTAGATAGACGGAGAGAGAGAGAGAGAGAGAGAGAGATGATATATATTAGCATCTTATTTTTAATAGAGTGTGAAGGAAACTGCATCCTTTTTTAATAGCAACGGGTGTTCGACCACCACACTGCCAGAGAATATACATTTTAGTGAGCTTTAATAAACAGCCAGCAGAGTGGCTTTGTTATTCATTTTAGCGAAAGTCGTGTGACCTTTACGAGCATTTGGGCAATGTTAAAGACGACCTAACCATGGACGATGTGCCGAGGTTGCTTAGGCCATCTTTTCTCTCTCTCTCTCTCTCTCTCTCTCTGAGTAAATGTTTAATATTGATTATAAACATTTAATGAGATATCATCCTGGATATTATTAGCACTGATGTTTGTTTTTCGGATATTTGTTTTTGTGTGTGTGGGTGGGTAAACTTTTTTATATTGATTTTATCCATGGAATGAGGCATCCCCCTCGACATTATTAGTACTGAAGTTGTATTTCGGACATTAGATTGTGTGTGTGTGTGTGTGTGTGTGTGTGTGTGTGTGTGTGTGTGTGTACTCGCACTCTGGTTAGCATGCGTGTGTGTGTATGTACTTTTGTGTGAAGGAGTGTAAGTATGCACGTGCCTATCTCTTCAGCACTGTCAGTGAAGGTTTACGTACTAAATATCTATCTGGATTATCATAGCACAATCAGCGAGAAGAAAACCCACAGTAACGGGCAAAAAGCTTAGTCCAAAGGGTTTCAATGATAGGCATTACACAAGCATTCTCGGAAGAGTTACTTTCTCTCAACTATATTGTGCTCTCTTTTCAGCAACAACAACAACCACTTCTTTTCTTACCCCTTCTGCACAGAAGGTAGGTCGAGGCCAGGGGGCGTAGGAGGGCCTGAGTCACGGCACAAATTATTTCAATTGTGTGGTGCAACCTTACATAGCTGGTAGCATTTTTCGTGATTAGAGGCTATACTCCAAACATTCTATGGATTAGAGGTATGGCGCATCAGCACACGCTTTCCTCTTACCAGAGCTCTAAAATGGTACTACCGATACGTCTTCATAGCAACACTTGGTAGACGATGCTGCCAGCACATAAGTCTGTCTCCAATTATACCCTGAAGAGGTCGTCTTCCTAGTCACCTAATTTCTCCTGTGGATCTTTTATTCACTCATGAACTCAATTTCCTCTGAGGACTTATTTTCTCCCTTTGGACAATTTTCCTCCACCGAAAGGATGTTTCTCTTGAACCTATTTTTCTTCATAGACCTATGCCTCATATACTTATTATCACCAAAAATCTGTTTCTCACTTGAACCTATTTAATTTTATGGACCTGTTTCCCTCATGGGCCTAAATTTCTCTATAAACCAACGTTTCCTCTGTTAAGTTTTTTATTCCCTCCGTCAATTACTTATCCCCATGAACCAATTTTCCCCCTGAGACATATATTCTCTCTTCAGCCAATTATGCCTCAGTGATTTATTTATTCTCCATGACCCTTTTTTCCCTCCATGGATTTGGTTTCGTTCCATGAAAGTATTTTTCCCGAAGGCCCTATCTTTTCCCCTTGAGGACGAACTGGATCTCCATAAGGAACTGTTTTCTCCCTTGAACTTGTTTCCTCTGCGGGTTT
>NC_137052.1:11632024-11714524 GCF_032717465.1 Coenobita brevimanus | reverse complement strand
CAAACAGAGAGACAGACAGACACCAACACACACACACACACACACACACACACACACACACACTCTCTCTCTCTCTCTCTCGGGCCCGCCCACATCCACATAAAGAAACAAATCTGTATCGCAAAGCTCCACGAGTTAACGTTCGGAGCACTTGGGATCCGACTTACCACAAACCAATGAACACGAACCCAAGGATGAACAACAATTTTGTACTATTTGTTAGTATAGCAACTGTATATAACACTCCTCCCCCTTTAAGAGATTTACTGAAGAAGGGTAAATCTAGGTTGAGCCTACTTTTTTACATAATATAACCTTAAAGTATAAAAATGTTACATTTATATAACATTCTTATGCTTACACATCTGAATTATGCAAGGGACAGCAAATCTGCTAGCACACTGTCCTTTCCTTTTATATGATGCATTTCTGTGTGATAGGACTGTAACATGAGTGACCATCTCATTAACCCGTCACATCCCGAGCACTTTCGCATCTCCGACACCCCCCAGTCCTGAGCATTTTTGGATTTTTTTTTTTTTTTTTGGCTAAAACCTCCGCTTTTGGTGAGAAACATCGAAAATTCATAAAGAAATCACTCACCTTAGGTTTAAAATACTCGATACAGGTAGGAGTATCTCCTTACCTTACAGGGTTTTCTATCAGGCTAGCTGCAAAGAAAACGAGTTCTATGGGAGGATAACTATTCCACACCACTCATAAACTGTATTTATTTATTTATTTGGTACGAATTTATATGTAGTATGGGAGTATATTGGTTTTCAAACAGTAATATAGGCATTATAAGCATTGTATCACTCACTAACTCATCACCATTCCTAACCTTCTTTTGCCACATTACCTGATCATCATTTCTGATTGTTTCTTCCTCTAATGCTATGTAAACTTTGTCCTCCACATTGTCTTCGATTGGGGAATCACTCTGGCCCTGAATGTCTTTATTGGCCAGGTCACTGGTAACAGGTGAATTGCCGAGACAATGGGGGGGGGAGGTTATGAGGTGTAAAGCATTGTACCTGCTTGGCATCTTGTAGAGGAAAAGAGGAAGGTGTCCCTTGTATACGTACGAAAAATCACGTGCAAAAATTGAAAATTGTGCAAATTAGGGACCTTGCAATTGCACGACGTACCAGTACGTCGCCGGGACTGGCAAATGCAAAATGTTGCAATGTACCCATATGTCGATGGGATGGGGCGGGTTAACTGTTGATTATGATTTTTCATTTTGTGTTAAAATTTCATGGGGTTATGGTCAGCAAAAACTTGTATGGCATATGCAGCATCATTTAAGTTAATATCAAATTTGTTAATTGTAAACACTAATGCACTCTTTTTCCATGGTACTATAGTTTTGTTGATATGGCTTCAATTTCTGAGAAACATAACACAGAGGATGCAGTATTCCCGACTCGTTACACTGCAACAACACTGCACCAATGCCCTTATCACTGGCATCAACTTGGAGAATAAATGGTTTATTGAAATCAGTAGACTTCAGAACTGGAGCACATATTAAAGTAGCTTTCATTTTATGGAAGGCATCTTTGCAATCCTCTGTCAAGGCAAACTTCCGTTTAGGGCTCACAAGGTAGGTCAGGGGGGCAGACATGTCAGCAAAGTTCGGCACAAACCATTGGTAGTAGCCAAGCATTCCCAGGAAATGCATTACCTCTTAATGATTTCGAGGCTCAGGGAGTGATATGATGGTTTTGAGTTTGGCGTTCACTGGGCTGACTTCTTCCCCTCCAACAAGGTTCATAGATGATGAGCTTGACATGTGCAAACTCACTATTGGAGAGGT
Organism: Coenobita brevimanus; assembly: GCF_032717465.1. Lineage (NCBI taxonomy): Eukaryota > Metazoa > Arthropoda > Malacostraca > Decapoda > Coenobitidae > Coenobita > Coenobita brevimanus. The sequence goes on along the minus strand of NC_137052.1, from coordinate 11,712,702 downwards.
TGATAGTGAGTTCAGCAGCTGCCAGCTGTTAAGCAGTAGTCGCAGGTATGCCAAGTGTTCAGACCAGGTTTCCCCATAGATTATTAGGTCGTCGAGATAGAAGTGTACACCCTCCAGACCACTGGTGAGATGGTGGATGAGATGCTGGAATGTAGCTGGGGCATTCACCTTGCCGAAGGGTAGAGCAGTATACTGGTACAACCTGTCTTGTGTGACGAAGGCAGAGACGAGTTTTGCCCTCTCCAACAGCAAGACCTGATAGTTGCCCCAAAGCAGGTCTATTTTGGTGACAAATCTGGCACACCCCAACTGGTCAGTGATATCATCTATATATGGGGCAGGGGGTAGCTGTCATGTTGAGTCAACTGGTTTACCTTCCTGTAGTCTGTACACAGCCTGCGAGACCCATCTGGTTTAGGTACCAGGAGGCACGGCGATGCCCACTCACTACTGCTTCTCTCTGCGAATCTGTTGTCCAACAAGAACTCCACTTCTTGGCGCATGACTTCCCTCTTCCATGAAGTGGTACGATGGGGCATCTGTTTCACTGGTTGGGCACCATCCTGCAACACCACATCATGCTCGACCAGAGGACACTGTTGCGGCACATCATGGCACAACTTAGGAAAATCATCCAGCAGAGAACATAGATCTTCTGTTTTCTCCTCCATCAAGTGATGTAATTTAGCATTAATGTTAGCTAATACATCAGTATTCTTTAATTTACAATCCCTTGGATATATATTTTCTTCAAATTCAGTCATTTCATCTTTCATGCTAGAACCTACTACATTAAGGACTGGTCTAGTATGGTAAAATATCGGTGAATATATGGGGATAACCCTTTTCACCATTCTTCTGTCTGGGGTTTCAGTAAGATAATTTTAATGTCATTTAGTTTTTCTAGAACAGGATACGGGCCAAAGAATTTATACTATAACCTTTTTGTTTTGTGAGGAAGAAGGAACCAAAGGCAACGAGCCCGTAAAACTGTTCCTTCCAAGAGAAAAACAAAATACAAGAGAGAGCCAAATTCAAGATCTGATCATTTCGAGATGCCTGGACACACTGCGTTTGAAAGACTGCCAATCATAGGAAGCAGGAAATACAGACAGAGGGAGACAGTTCCAGAGTTGATCTGTTGCATAAATGAAGGACTGGGAGTAACGGTTAACTCTTGCATTAGAGAGTTGGACAGAAAACGGGTGAGAGTTTGCTGCTAGACGGGTGCTATGTGCCCGTCATAGAGGTGGAGGAATGCATGCAGACAGTTCAGAGGAACAGTGACCACTGAAGTAGCGACAGAAAAGAGATAAAGATGCAACAGTGCGGCGAAGAGACAGAGGTTGAAGGGAGTCAGTGAGAGGGGGAGACTTAATGAGACGAAAACCCTTTGACTCCACCCTATTGAGAAGAGCTGTATGTGGGGAGCCTCCCCACACATGAGAGTTGTACTCCACGCAGAGGCGGATAAAACCCCTGTATAGAGTCAACAATTTTGCAGGGGTAAAGAAGGAACGGAGTCAGCTTAGCACACCCAGTCTCTTGGAAGCAGATTTTACAAGAGAAGTAATAAGATGATTCCAAGATAAGTCACGAGTAAATGAAACCCCAAGCATGTTCAACGATGATGCAGGGTTAAGGTGAATATTATTAAACATTAGTGGATATACCTCTGGAAGATTTTGTCGGGTTGATAAGTGGAAAAACCGAGTCTTTGATGCATTAAAAACAACCAGATTATTCTTACCCCAGTCAGAGATACAAGCCAAGTCAGACATTAGGTGTGCCATAGCCTCATCCCTTGTTTGTTGAAGTAACTGATGAGATGGACGTTGTGGGAATCGAATGGAAAGGTGAAGGATGGAGTCATCAGTATATGAGTGGGTAGGGTTACATGTACAGCTTAGAAGGTCATTGATGAATAAAAGGAAGAGAGTTGGTGATAGGACAGAGCCTTGAGGAACCCCACTGTTAATAGATCTAGGAGAAGAACGATGGCCGTCTACAACGACCAGAAAGGAAGCTAGAGATGAAGGCACAGATAGAAGGATAGAAATCGTTAGAGGGCAGTTTAAAAATTAAAGATTTATGCCAGACTCGATCGAAAGCCTTTGAGATGTCAAGTGCAATGGCAAAGCTTTCACTAAAGTCCCGAAAGGAGGATGACCAGGAATCTGAAAGGTAGATGAGAAGATCGCCTGTGGAGCGTCCCTGACGGAACCCATACTGATGATCAGAAAGAAGGTTGTGATAGGAAAAATGCTTTTAAATTTTTCTATTAAGAATACTCGAAAACTTTTGAGATACAGGATGTTAGAGCAATTGGACGATAGTAAGAAGGCTGGGAATGGTCACCCTTCCTTGGGACTGGCTGAATGAGAGCAAACTTCCAGCAAGAAGGAAAGGTACAAGTTGACAGACAAAGGCGAAAGAGTTTGCCTAGGCAGGATGTAAGCACAGAAGCACAGTTCTTGAGAATAAGAAGAGGGACTCCATCAGGCCCGTATGCCTTATTAGTACTGAGGCCTGTGATGGCAGAAAATTCATCAGCTGAAGAAATTTTAATGTTAGCCATGAGGAAGTCAGAGGGGGGAAGTGATGGAGGAACACCACTGGAATCGTCTAAGGTGGAATTGGAGGAGAAAGTCTGAGCGAAGAGATCTGTTTTATCAGTAGGAGAAATAGCTACAGAGCCATCAGAGTAGAAAAGAGGAGGGAAGGATGACGAGGTAAAGTTGTTAGAAAGGTTTTTGGCAAGGTGCCAGAAGGAGCGGGAAGAATTCGAGTTAGAGAGTTGAGGGCATTTAGTACGGATGAAATTATTTTTAGCAGAGCGAAGAACAGACTTAGCACGATTCCAGGCAGAAACATAAAAAATATGATTTAGGGGTGGGTTGGCTCCGGTACCTTTTATAGGCCCTCTCCTTGTTAAGAGATAGGCAACAAAGCTAACACTAAGTCTCCAGGTTTAAGTGTTCTTAACATGTTTTGAATCAGTGGGTTTTCATTTTCCTTTGGGCTTTATCTAAATTCCTTAAAGCTATTTCCCATGCAGATTTCAACGTTTCCCTGATTTTCTCAACTGGCTTTAGGTGATGTCTTTTATCTTGTCCTTCCAGCCATGTGTCTCACAACATATGTTAAGGGCCTCTAACCTCGTGACGAAATACAAGCTCACATGGTGCAAAGCCAAGAGACTCTTGAACAGCAGTTCTGATTGCCCAAAGAATAAATGGAACCCCACAGTCCCAGTCAGAATCATTATCTAGGCAATATTTAGTAAGAGCAGCTTTGAGCATCTGATGAAAGTGCTCTAGATCTCCTTGGGACTCTGGATGACCAGCAGGAATGGTATTGTTGAATCCCCACCCCACACATTATTCGAAAGAAAAGATTACACTTAAAATGGCTGCCCAGATCTGACTGTACAACCTTTGGAAATCCATAAAGGGTAAAAAATTTTGTAAGGGCCTCCACAATAATCTTTGATTTTATATTCCTAAAAGGAAAGGCCTCAGGAAATCTAGTGGTAGCACACATAAGTCAACAAATATGCATTGCCTTTACGTGTCTTGGGTAAGGGACCCGCACAGTCATTGATTATTATACTGAAAGGCTCTCCAGAGACTGGTATAGGTTTAAAAGGAGCTGGTTTGATGGGGTTATTAGGTTTTCCTAGCATTTGGCAACAATGACAGGTTTTACAATATGAGGAAACAAGATGTCTTAACCTTGGCCAAAAGAAACATTTAAGAATCCTGTATGAAGTTTTGTTTACTCCTAAGTGACCACCACTAAGATCATGAGCAATTTCAATAATCTGGTTCCGAAACTGTGATGGTACAACAATTTGGCGAGTCTCCTACCATGTATGGTCTGCTGGGGTATGTGGATGTCTAAACTCTCATTAGGAATTTTTTTACCTAGACTCATTGGGGAAAATCATTAATCTCTTTTTCATTCACAGCCTTATCAAACAAAGGTGCTAACTCAGGGTCACTTCTTTGGGCTTCCTTTAGGGATTTTGACTTAGTGATATTATTGCTAATTTTTTAACTACATGTCTGTCATCATCAAATAATACATCCAGATTAAAGTCATCTTCATTGTTATCACTGAGCAAATTAGTGAGAGGTTCGGAATCCCTACATTCGTTAGGTAACTGCTTACCCATGCTCCTCATAACTGCCCAAATATGAAACAAAGTGGGATATTGTTTCTCTAACTCCTGAGTATTATTTACTGCTAAAGGTTCAGAATTAACCATGGGATCTGGCACTTCTTTATCACCAGCTAAATCATTCCCCAAAATGAGATCAATACCTTCAATAGGGAGAGAATCCTTCATCCCCACAGTAAAATACCCATTCACAATAGACGATCTCACAAGCACCCTGGCCAACTGAAACTGTTTCAAAACCTCCCAGGGCCTTGATATATTATATTACTATCTAATACACACAATTCCCAGTCGGGCAAAGCACTCATGAGGAGCAGTGAATGGGCAGAACCTTTGTCTCGAAGGACCCTAACAGGGTGATCATCAGAAATTTCACTGCGAACTACAATGCCTTGGGAAACAAAGGACAAAAAAAATCTCACGCATGGGACTCGATTCAGGGTTCATATGAGAAGGGGCCAAACTCATTACAGGTGTAGGGGCATCAGAAGAGGAACTAGAAACACCTGTGCTTGGAGGAAGGACCGCGTTACTAGCCAACACTGGGACAGACTGTCCATGGGTAGCAGAGTTACGGATATCAGATTTATTCTTGAGCTTAAGACAGTTACTAATTGTGTGACCATTCTATTTAGAAAAACGGCAGAGTAAAGTAGATGTGTTGTACCACCTTGCAGTGGAATCAGACTTACCAAAACCCGCTCTACTTGGGCTGTCAGTCTGAGGCTGATTCTGGGGCTTCGGCGCATTACCACTCCTGCCGGCTGGTATGTGGTTGTTGCCTTCAGCCTGACGAGGTGTACCTTTACCATTACCGGGTCTTTCCTCCCCCCACTTCCTGGTTCTAAATGAAGAGTCACCATGAATTAATCTATAGTGCTCAGCTAAGTTGGCTGTCTGAAATAACCCTTTGGGTTCTCGCTCCTGTAAATACAATCTAAGAGGTGGCGGAACCTTGAGGAGGAACTCTCCAACAAGTATCAGCTGATGCAGATCAAAGGTAGTGACCTGGCTAGACCTTCTTAAAAAATTTATCATGTTGGTGTGCAAATTCGAGGTAAGTCTGTTTGTCCCCTCTACTTGCACGCCGGAATTTTAATCTATAGGTCTCAGGAACTGTCATATAAATCAAGGATAATCTGCTTCTTTTGGTAATACACCATAAGTCTCCTTTGCTCTACCAACCAGAGCGGTCTGAGCCAAAAATGTCCACTGATCCTTAGGCCAGCCAAGCTGTTTGCAGTTCTCTCAAACAAGGTAAAGAATTCCTTCGGGTTTGACTCATCAAACTTAGGTACAAAGTCTACGGCTTTGCCCATATGTATTGACTTCTCGATGCACTGTGGGGCACTACTACAAGCGTTCAGACTTTTTCTCACTCATTTCTTTTTTTATATTCCATTTCCTTTGGTCTCAGTTCCATCTCGTTCATTCTCAGTTCCATTTCACTCTCTCTTTCCTTCTTACTCCCATTTCTCTCTCTCTCTCCTTGTTGTATCTTTAATAACTCAATCTTAACCAATTCGTCAGACATTGTTTCCTGACAAATCACGAAAGTAGTTTCAGGAAGAGTATCTACATTGACTAAATGTGTAACAACCTCTTTCATGATTTCAGCTTTGGTCACTGATGTTCTAAAAGGTACTTTACAATGCTCAGCCAGTTGAATCCAATCTTTTTTTTTTTTTTTTACTTTGGAGACGCTAAGAACACTTAAACTAGGCTCGTTAATGAATCCAGCAAGGTTAAACTCCATGATGACTTAAAAAATGAAGTAGTGAACAACTAATTTGTATCTTGTAGCACTATCTTGCTCAGGAGAACATAAACACTGAATATATTTCAACACAAAAAATATGAAGAGACAGACACTAAATAAACACCACAAACAAGAGACTGTGATCCTGGTCACGGCACCATTTAATGTTACGGTCAGGGGTCGAAACCATAACATCAATGAAACCTCTCTTAAACCAACTCAGATCTCAAAACAATTATTCCAGGTTCTCAATTCCATATAGTTACCCCAACCAGGACTCAGTCACTTGTAAGACCCCATATGATTTCTTAAATAAAATCAGCAATATATCACTTATATTTTAAAGCCGCTGAGTTAAGTGGTTTATGATGTGTTTTAAAATGAAAGACAGACGAAATGGAACAGTTCACAGTTACATAAAAACAATACAAATATTTATTTACACTATTCACATTTAATACAAAATTAAATAATTTTCAAATCAAACAAGGAAACGGGTGAAGCTCCATAATGAACTCAATCTTATGGTTATTTATACAGATACATTAAGGATATAAGGTCGAACCCTCTTTACAAGAAAATGGGCACCAACAGCATGGTCTGACAAAACCCTGGCATTAATGAGAGCTTAATTATTATGCTACATAAGCTACAGGACATATTAGTCTCTGGTAGGGGTCAAGAGCATAAATAAAAAAAAATCATACACAATCACAGCCAACAAGAATATAATAGTAACTTAGCTGAGAATTTGGCACAGAAATGTAAACCAGGCAGAGGGAAAAGGTTAATCCACACACGTCAGGCAGAAAACAGGAATTAACGTCCGCTGCAGAAAACCAAAAACTAGTAACCTCGTTCTAATAACCAACACACTCTCTCTCTCTCTCTCTCTGGCCGGTCCACATCCACGCAAAGAAACATAACTGTATCGCGAAGCTCCCAAACCAAAGAACACGAACCCAAGCATGAACAACAATTTTATACTATTTGTTAGTATAACACCTGTACATAACAGTACATTGTGGTAAGAAAAGTAATATGTTGTCTGAAAGGACGAGTTAGATCCTGGTCTGGGACAGGGAACATTTTGATAATATAGTTTTCGTTGCAGGAGACTTGACTGGCCTTCTACAAGATCAAACGATTTGTCACAGAACACCCACGATAATACTATTACCCCATTGCTATGAGAAGCAGCCCAACCTTGCACTCAGTATGAGCAATATGAATAGTGGTTATCAGTATTGGCGAATCGTGATCAGATGTTGGTAACATAGGAGGACTGATGTCCCCTAGGTCAAGGGAACTGACTTTGAAGTGCATGTCCAGAGGCTAATACAGAAAACTAATCTCAGGCACACTTCAAAGAGCAGGGAGTATTTTCCTACCAAACTTATCGATTATTATCCCCTTCAAGTCGAGCATTTTTTTTTATTCCTGTCACCATGCTATTTCCTCCCCTAACAAGCACGATTCTTCAATTTTAAGGAAATAATTTTAGCACTTTACGGTACTAACTAAATCATAACAACACAAACAGTTCAGGTTTGTCTAATATATTAATTATTTTTATTTCCTCTATTAGAAACCTCTGCAGTTTATTGCATAATGATGTTAACACAATTCTAATATCTTAAGTATGTCTTTACTTCCATTTGGAAATCATCTTATTCATGGATGACTTGACTCTAGAGTTGCTGTTGTTGTTGCTCAATCCCTGTAATGCCTGGCCCAGCAGACATGTCGAACGCAGGTAAACAACTGCTTCTATGGGATCGCCCCATACGAGTACATACTGTACATCGCTGATGCTGTGTTTGCATCTTAGTATCGCATGTGTTGTGAGTCTTCCATAATGTGGGTTTGATGTGTGGGCCTATTATACAAGTGAAGTACGTCTCATCTGTGATTCTATCTCTCTATTGCAGACGCCATAATCCCGTAAGGGGTGGCCATTTGACTCTGAGTTATTTGTTTTACGGGGTGGGGCACTGACCCTCCACCAACCCACTTGTTGACACGTAGGGAGCACGTATGGTTTGGTTACATGGTTACCACCCAGCGTTGTAAATGGTTTCTTGGCTTACAGGAAACCATTTGGCTTGTCACTCAATGTAAAACCACCTGTAAAGGAAAGAAAAGCAATAAGAAGTGACACGAAAGATGGGAGAAATAGGAAGAGAGGAGGGCAGGCACAGAAAAAGAATAATAAAGGCTAAGGAAGAAGTAGGCAGCACTACGTCAAGTGAGTGGATGATGGTCGCCACCACCTACCACCAACTGTGATTCTACTCAGCCCATATATAAGCTGGAAACTAAGAATGGCTGGATGATGTAGTCTAATCCTATCTAGGTAAACTTGACACGCTTTACTTAAGGATGCCTATGATGGGTGGACATCGGGAGGAAGAGTTTGTAGTATAGTGTTCTGATCAAAGTGTTTTGTTGCCTTGCAGATCAAATTGGTAGCCAGGTGTTTCTTCAATGCTAGCGCTGAAATGTGTAAAGATGAGATATTGTTGATGAGAGGCTGGTAATATTTCTGTAGTTACTCTTTTATGTAGGGCATCTACAAAACAAGCCTTTCCATGAAATTTGAATAAAGCCATACATCGTCACAATATTTGGCTTTTGACTCAATATTGCATGCTGGGGGCGATGTATGACACAGTCATGCACCTTGTAAATGCTAGTGCTGGACGCTGTCTTTCTTTTATTTTACAGTCTGTTTTTCCATTTATTCTTCTGCCGGAATTTGTTGTACTGAATAACTTAATGCAGAGTACATTATTTTTCTTTTTTATATTCTAGCTGCCACTACGCGATTTTATTTAGCTTTGGAGAGTCCTTTCATTATAGAGGAGTTAAGGAAGCTTGTGCTTAAATCTTTCAACGCTAGAGATATCCCCAAATTTAACCATAATTGTCAATGGTAACAAGAATAAAATATAATAACGCAGTTGTAGAGACTCATGAATAATTCCACCTAAAATATCTCTAACTTTAACCTAATCGAAACACCTTTTTGAACCTTGATGGCCTAAAGCAAGTGTTCCAAACCACAGGCAAACTGTCCTTGAGGGACAGAAAGAACCTACACTAGGTTAGGTAAGCACAGTTCATAAATGCCAAGAAAAAATAATTAAATGTAAAAGAAACAAATTGAATAATAATGAAAAATACATTGATTTCACCAACGAAATGGGGGATCCACTTAATGAGTATTCTGAGGCATATTCATTGGGGAATGACAAAATATACTTTTATAAAAACTCTGCCAAGTTCCATGTTAGTAGGTCATATTTATCTTTTTTTCACAAAATATTTCATGGCTTGTGTAACCTACATGCTTTATTTTTTATTCCTCTGCCTCGTCCGCATTTAACACGGTGCATAATGGTGATATATCACATTCACACATAACTTCTAAGAAGTACTACTCTAAACATCCGCATAGGGAGGTGTGGAACACGTATAATCCTACTGACATATATAAATATACTTTTATACATATTGAGCATTGGGCGGAATAAGCTAATTTTATTTTGCTGCCATCGTTTTGTAGAAAGTGGTGCATTTTTATCCCACCCCGGTACCACAATGTGTAATTTTTCCTCGCTCCTCCGTATTTAGCACTAGCTGATTTTTTTTTTTCTCCAAAACCTAAGAAATTATATTATCTACAATCTCCATCTGTAAAATTTATGTACTTTTGGTTTAAAACACTTACAATTGCATTATTCTCCTCTGTTTGGGTCTGTTGCAGGAGTTGATGAAATTTCCTAGTTCTTCTTCTTCTTCGTATTATTAATTATTATAATTGTTATTATTATTATTATTATTATTATTATCATTATTATTATTACCACTACTACTACTACTACTACTGTTGTTGTTAGTTCTGTCCATTGCATTTCTTTCTCCATGTGCAGAACCTGATAAACAGTATGTTTAATCGTCTCCAACAGCAGAATTTGATTTAATAATAAATCCACTCTAAACCCAGAGCAAATAAATTGCTTTATCTTCCTTAGTGGACTCGACTTTCCTCGATTCTGCTTTTCTCGAGCTGAGTGCTAACTGTACATCGCACGGAAAAAACTTTGCTCACTTCTTTTCCTTTGCTCATATTTACTCCTCAAGTTTGCATATTCACCTTGACACTAACTGCATTATGCTCCTGGGCGTTCTTTATTACATTTTTTCGGTTGTTTTATTTTCGTTTTTCAGTTGGGTTTTACTCTTCATGTTTTTGTTCATCACCTTCATTTTGTAAGTTTTTGATTTTTTTTTTTCTCATAAATTCATTAGCATTCTTGGGGTAAGGATTCTCCCGTTATTGAGTCCGTGTGGCTCTCTTCATCTGTTTTTATATTTCAATATTTTCCTTTCCAACGTCACAGGGGAAGGCGCGAAGGTTCTCCAGGGAGAGGTGAGCATTTCAAGAGAAACTGTTGCCTAACAGCAGGGAGCAGCCCGTCAGCAAACCCCGATTGAGAGCTGTGTTTTTGTAATGGAGACCCTTTTCAAGGACACTTATGGGAGTCGTGTTACTGTATATCTCATGTCTTCATATAGTCACCTGCTATGGAACGGGACTTACACAGTTTTGCTGTGCCTGTCTTCTTATCAGCGCCTGTTGACACGTACTCATGACTTTGTTTGGGGGTCGATTTGGCTGAAAATTACCATGCAAATACCCTGGCCTGGTATCTCGAATAACATTTCTCTGGTTTCCCATTTATGATTCTAAAATTATTTACAGTTCCATAAGTGTACAAAGGACAGACACCTAACTACCGAAAGACTGGAGCAAAACCAGACCACTGGAGAGAAAAAAAAAAAAAAAAAAAAAAAAACTCAGAGAGCGCATTACTCCGCCAATGCCATTGCCATTAATAAAGAATCCGGATCCCGATCCGTGAAGATATTGTGTGGAATACATAGGACTCGGATCTGCCCTCAAATTTGTTTCATTCTTTCTTGGCCCATGGCCACACATCCACAAAATCCATTGAAACTCATTGACAACTTTTGGAGATATTGTGCGAGACACCCCGAATCCGGATCCGGATCCACCCCCAAACTTAATCAGTTGTCTCTGTCCATGGCCCAATTTTCCACAATATTTCATTGAAATTTAATGAGAACTTTTTGAGATATCGTGTGGACAAACGTAGGTGAATATATAACCTCATCCAACTTCGTTGGCAGAAGTAGTAAAGGCAAATCTTCTGTTCGTCCTTGAACGCTGATATGGTACAATTTGAACACACCCTGTATTATGCTTATTCTGTGTCTATTTTCATGCAAACAAAAAGTAAATGTTAAAACATATATTGCGTTTGTATAAAAACGGAAAATTCGGGAAATTGTAAGGCCACCATCATCCACTCACTTGATGTAGTGCTGCCTACTTCTTCTTTAATCTTTATCATTCTTTTTCTGTGCCTGCCCTCCTCTCTTCCTATTTCTCCCATCTTTTCTATCACTACTTATTGCTTTTCTTTCCGTTACAGGTGGCTTTACATTGAGTGACAAGCCAAATGGTTTCCTGTAAGCCAAGAAACCATTTACAACGCTGGGTGGTAACCATATAACCAAACCATATGTGCTCCCTACCTGTCAAGTGGGTTGGTGGAGGGTTAGTGCCCCTCCCTATAAAACAAATAACTCAGAGTCAAATGGCCACCCCGTACGGGATTATGGCGTCTGGCAATAGATAGATAGATAGATAGTATATATTTCCCCGCACACGCTGCCTCTTGTTTACATACTCTCGGTAAATTCCATGTTCATGATTCGGTCCGTCTCCAGTCCTTATATTCATGCGAGGCCCATTTATTCGTACGTTCCTTAATGGGTTATGCTTCAGTCTTTGCATTCTTCTGGTGGGTTTCACTTATTCCGCAAACTGGCACACTCGTCTTGAAAGCAACTGCATTACGTTCTTGTGACCTTTCTTCTACCGCACTTTGTCTTTTTCAGCATTGAATGTTTTCAATTTCTTTCGTTTTTGCTGCCGCTGAGGTAGATATTTTCTCATTTTTACGATGGTTGAGCGTCGCTTCTGTTCGGTGGGTAGGTCTTATTACATCTTCAATCGTTCAAACCTTTTTTCCCTAATAATACAGTACGTTGATGATGGGAGTCTATCGTCATTTGTTTACCGTCTTTTCATCAGTCTATCTATTCTTATACGATCCCCCTTGTGCCTTTCGTCTGTTATTCATTTCTCTCTCTCTCTCTCTCTCTCTCTCTCAGTTCATCTATTATTATTTTTTTTTTCTTTTTCACAGTTCTCTTGTGTCAAACGAATGAATAAAACTTTATTGTGTCATTCATTTATTGTGTGTGAAAAAAATTCCATGGTTTACAATAACTGTAAATATTTTCTTTTGATTTTCTCAGCTTGTGAAATGCAGATGTGTGTGTGTTCTTACCTAATTGTATCTTTACAGGAATGAGTCAAGCTCGTACTGTCCCGTGTCTTAAACCATATTTATCGTACATATCCTTAAATTTGTGAATTGTTTTGGCAGACACTATTTCATTCGGTAGTGCATTCCACTGATCAATTGCTCTATTTGGGAAACTAAATTTCCTTACGTCTTTATCATCTCTCTTTTTATGCAGTTTTTTGCAGTGTCCTCTTGCTGATGCTTCCCCATACGTTAAGTAATCATTTATGTCTATTTTCTCCTTCCCTGATATGCATTTATACAGCATAATCATGTCACCTCTTTTCCTTCTCTCCTGTAGTGTTGGTAGACTCAGTTTATTTAGTCTTTCTCCATAGCTTAGATCCCTTAAGCTTGGTACCCATCTTGTAGCGGCCCTTTGAACTTTTTCAATCTTGTCTATGTGTTTTTTGAGATGAGGACTCCAGACTACTGATGCATACTCCAGGGTTGGTCTGATGAATGATGTTATTTTCTTTCTTAGCATGTCTTTATTTATGTATGCAAACGCTATTCTCATATTGGAAAGCAGTGTATACATGTTCCGTACCTTCTCACTGATGTGGTCACCCGGAGATAGTCTGTTATTGACAATCACACCCAGTGGCGTTACTAGGGGTCAGATTTTTGGGGGGCTGTAGCCCTGGTGTAGGTAGAAGGGGGGGGGGGGCGAGCGAAGCGAGCCTATGCAACTGGGGGGTACGGGGGGGCGCTGTAAGCCCCCCCGGAAAATTTTTCGGAAATTGAGCAGTTTTAGGGGCATTTTTGAGGCCTATAGATGAAGAAAAAGTAAAATAAGGTCTCACAGGCTATTACTAAGAAACTTATAGGACACATGAATATTGATGGGCCTAATACCAGGTATCGGTAAGCCTTATGATATAATGTGTACAAGGTAATTGTATAAAGCATTTTTGCAGATATTAGTTTTTCTTCAATTGCTAGTATTATGTGGTATCATAACGGTTTCTTTGTCTTACCATATTAAATTTGATAATTCAAAGAAGCTCTTTATTCAATGTATATAGATATAATTGCCAAGATTTATCTTCCATTACCGGTACTGTGATAGGAAAACAAAGCCATTCACAAAACAAACAAAAATTATAAAACATTATTCTAAAACAAGTAACTCCAATTCATAAAGCAATTACGGTACATTATAAAACCATTTTGATAAAACATAATTGCAAAAAAAATTGTATTCTATAAAAACTGATATCCTCCTACGCAGTGACATAATGCAATGTGGATTTTTTTTTTTGTTCATTTATTTCACAGTATTACTTATCAATGAATGTAAACTAAAATTGCAGTTCATTGCAGAGAGTTTTAGCCTACTTTCCCACTCTGTACGTTTAGGACAATATATTTGCAACAATGAGAAATAGCCTAGGCCTAGCCAATTTAAAAATAAATCAATAAAAAAAATCCTGGCCTAAGCTTCATAAAATGACTACTGAAATAGTTTGATATAGGGCTACTTAAATATGTCTGAATAGCTTCAGCTTTGGGGTTATCTGGGATTGCTTCTGGCACCTCATTCCCAATAACAGCCACTTTTTCTTGGCACTCATCTGAGTCACCTTTGGAAGTGCAGGAGCGAAAGAATTTCCTTATGTCACCCTGTCCCTGAGGATTTTTAGATGACCTTTTCATCACTTGAGTGACTGCTGGCTGATATCCGCAAATGTATTATTGTAGAAGAGCCTATAAAAGGGAAATGACATTCAGTTCTGACAGTCAAGTGTCGACTGAACCAACTACGTACTGCTGACTCTTTGTACAGAGTATAGGCTAGATCTCATATCTGTAAAAACAAAAATGAACAGGTACAGTGAGGTGGCTAGCCATATACAGGACAGCCACTGAAACCAATATATTCAAATAAAACCGAAAACAACACAGGATTTAGCCACAGTTCACAGACACTTCTCAATGTAAACAAACATTCCGAGTTCCGATACTCTGAACATTCGAATTTGTGAAAAATTGCATAGATCAGATATTTTAGACTGCATAATCCAATTTTAAAGCTCCGTGATTAATACATACCATATTATATATTGTAAATATATAATAAGCCTGATAAATGTCATACATTCTTGCATTCTTTGTGCAATAAATATATTTCAAAGAAAACCAAGCTTGGAAAAAGTATATGGGAAACTAATATATTATAACTATTATGATTTGAGTCATAGGTTTACGTAAACTGTGAATAACTAATCACATTATATAGCTATAAATAATATTGTATTAAACTAATATGGATGCACGAATAAAAGTGGATTAGGGGTAATTGGTTGGGGGAAAGTTAGGTGGGTCAAAGCCGAGCTGCAAGCATACTATGTAAGCTGGTGATTTTTTATTATTATTATTTTGGGGGGCTGCAATTTTTGGGGGGCTGAGTCCTTGATTTGGGGGGCCTAAGCCCCCCCTAGACCCCCCCTGGTGACGCCACTGATCACACCTAGCTCCTTCTCTCTTTCTGATGTGTGTAGGGTTTTATTTCCTAACATATAATCCCAATCAGGTCTTTTTCCACTTTTACCAAACTTGATTACATGACACTAGTCCACATTGAATTCCATTTGCCATGTAGTACTCCATTCATGAAGTTTATTTAATTCTTCTTGTAGCTCTTTACAAGAGTCTGTGTTAGTAATTCTCCTTTGTATTTTTGGATCATCTGCAAACATATTTAGATAGGTTTCATTTCCAGTGTTACTGTCTATATCATTTATATACACTAAAAACATGATTGGTGCCAGCACTGAGCCCTGTGGTACTCCACTAGTCACTTCTTTCCATGATGAGTAATTTCCTCTTAGTACTGTTCTCATTTTTCTTTTCATGAGAAAATCTTGCATCCAACAATACAGTTTGCCTCGAATTCCTCCTTGATGGTATAGTTTCCATAAAAGTCTTTGGTATGGTACTGTGTCAAATGCTTTCTTGAAATCTAAATAGATACTGTCCACCCATCCTTCTCTTTCCTGTAATGTGTCTGTTACTCTGTCATAGTAGCTCAACAGATTAGTTACACATGATTTTCCTTTTCTGAAACCAAACTGTCTTTCTGTTATCATATTGTGTTCTTCTAGATGATTTACCCAAGCTTTTCTTATAAGCTATTCTAATACCTTACTTAGAACACTGGTTAGTGATACTGGTTGGTAGTTAAGTGGATTTTGTCTATTCCCTTTCTTGAATAAGGGAACAATGTTTGCTTTCTTCCAGATATCAGGTCGTTTACCTTGACTCAAGGATTTCTTGAAAATTAAAAATAATGGTGTGTGTGTGTGTGTGTGTGTGTGTGTGTGTGTGTGTGTGTGTGTGTGTGTGTGTGTGTGTGTGTGTGTGTGTGTGTGTGCCCATCTTTCGAAGGGCAGGACACATAAATACCTTACTGAATCGAAGAACCGGTGGAGCACAGTATCCTTGGTAACATTCCAAATACCTCTCAAGCAGCAGATCTCGATGTTCCACCTACACTTGCAGAAAGTTTTCAGGCTATCCGATCTCAAGGAAAATAACAAAAGCCCTGGTCCTGATTCCATACTGTCTGAACTAAACAAAAAAGCTGGCCAATTACACCACCAGTGCTCCATGATCTCGTGCTGACTATCTGGAACCAACAACGAATTCCACCTAAATTGCAAGAAAATAGAGGACAGCTCAAACTGTGACAACAGCATGGGTATATCCGTTCTAGTGAATGCCAGCAAGGTGCTCGACCAAGATAATATTATCCAGACTGGCAAAACATTTGACTGAGTCATCATTTCCTGGAGCATAATGTGGATTTCGGAGGAAACCAAGCACTGTCGTAAGTTCTTTATTGCCCGACAGATACAAGAGATTGTGCCACGATCAGATCCGTGCCTAATAAAATATATTCATTGATCTTGCTAAAGCATTTGAATGCCGACAGAGAACATTTATGGAATGCTCCCTCAAAAGTTGGGGTTCCAAATTTCTAACCATCCCGAAGAGCCTGCATGATAACATGAATATTCGTGTGTCCACAGTGGGAGCAAATTCGAACCCTTCAACGTCGACGCGGAAGTAAAGATGTGTCCCGGCTCCTGTCATTTTCAACATTTTTTCTTACTGCAGTCATCCTTTTAAATCACCAACAAATGAACCCTGATGATGAAATAAGAATCTATAGTTCAGTCTAGACGGTAACTTATTTAATCTCAGACGTTTGCAAGCACAATCAAAGACTGAAATGGTTCAATATAGTGATGACTGTGTTGTCCTTGCACATGCCCAGGAAACCCTTTCACAGCATCTCACTAGAGTCTCAAGCATTTACCTTGCAATGGGGCTCCAAGTAAATGTCAATAAAACAGAATATATGCCTCAGAGAAGCAACCCAGCAGAACCTCCTGTCTTTCAGATAAATGATGAAAATGTGAAACAGGAGAAGACTTTTACCTCCCTTGGAAGTGTGTTCATATATAAACATAATAATGATGCAGCAGTCCCTGCACGAATCAAGCACTCCTCAGCCTCTTTTGGATGTCTCAGTTCTAGTCTTTGAAAACACCAACTTGAGGATCAAGAAAAATGTATCACTATATGCAGCTCTATGTCTCTCAACCCTCCTGTACGGTGGTGAATCCTAGCCCTAGATAAGTAATGTGGGGTCTGATTTTGTTACATGTGGCGTTTATTACTTTAATCCGAAAAACTTATCCTTCCCAATACCCTCCTGAATCTTGATGACCTTGATAAGAATGGTAGGGTCATTTCTGTAACTGGCTCTAATTTGGTCCTATTGTGCCACTGGGGTTTTTAAGACCCCAATTACCTAACACGTAACTTGTTTGGGTCTGAGAAACCCCAGATTACCTTTCATATGATATTCTTTGGGTTCGAGAGACCCCAGATTACTTTTCATGTGTATATTTTGGGAGGTCTGAGAGACCCCAGATTACCTTCATGTGATTATTATTTGGTTGATAATACTGATGATATATTTTTAATGATTTTTTCCTTTTTTTCAGGAAAAACATATATTACATGTGAGTAAATGGAGAGTGAGTCGTCCTGTCTCGGCTACCTCCCTTTCCTTGGGGGAAGCAGCCTAGGTATATAGATAGATAGATAGACATGTGAAAAACATAAAACGAACTCAGTGAATGAACAATAAAAAATAAGTGATTCCAACGAATGACTAGTGAAAATGAAACCTGAATAAGAAACAGTGAATGAGGTGGGAAAAAAAAAAAAAAGAAACAGTGAATTGAGGGGAAAAATTATTCAAGCATAGACAATTGTGATATGCTATTATTTTTTAAATAACAGAACAGAGGAAGGAAAAACAAATGAATTAAAAAAGAACAAACAAATCCTTGCACCAGATTACTGGTGTCCTCTGTTCATAAAATATCTGTAACAGTTAGACTTGAACAGCAGTAGGTTGAAGTTTGGACGGAAACAACTCTGGGGAAGCGAGTTCCAGAGAGATGCAGTTCAGGAAATGAAAGAATTCTGATAGGCAGAAGCTCTGCAGTTTGGCTGAGTGACATTCCAGTCATTAACACTGCCAGCTGACTGTGTAGCACGAGGGAAGGCATGGACAGGTGGCACCATGGATGCAACTTCGTCTGAGCATTTGCTATAGAAATATCCATAAAATAATGCAAGGGAGACAACACTCCTTCTTACCTGTAGGGGTGGTAGTTTATTAGTATTAGCAGGGTTATTAATAATTCTAACAGCTTTATTCTGAATTATGTCTACTTGATTTAATGCAACCTCTCCACATCCACTCCACAAGGGTGAGCAGTATTCAAGCTGAGAGTCCACTTGACTCTTATAAATTATAACTAACTGCTCGTCAGTGAAGAAGTTGTGGACTCTGTACAATAATCCAAGTTTCTCTGAGGCAGTTTTAGCAAGTGATCTAACATGAGAGGTCCAGCTGATGGCATTGTTAAGTGAGATGCCAAGAATTTCAATACTTTTGGAAATGGGAATATTTGTAGCACTGAAGGTAATATACCTGTCTATTAGTAAATTGTATATATTTAGTTTTACTAGCATTAAATGAGACAAGGTTGTTTTGTCCCCATTCACTGATCGTGGATAAGTCTTGATTTAAAGAGATGGCTGTACTGAGTTGAGAGTTAGAGATATCGGACTTTGTAAATGGATGTCTGAGTGTGAATGAACACTGAAGTGTTGAGTCATCTGCATATGAATGGATGAGCTTGTGGGAGACAGGTAAGAGATCATTAATATGAATGAGGAACAGGGTTGGTGCCAGAACTGATCCCTGTGGCATGCCAGCGTTAACTGAGTGGAAAGTGGAATATACATCATCTACTTTCACTCTTATTTTTCTATTGCTGAGATATGAGGAAATCAAAGGAACAAAAGAGTTTAGTCCACAGCAAGGGAGTTTGGACAACAGGGAACAGTGCCACACTCTGTCAAAAGCTTTAGAAATATCGAGGGCTACTGCATGAGTTTCACCATGTAGGTCAACTAATTGATGGAAGGTATGAGTCAGGAGATTGAGTATGTCAATGGTGGATCTTTCTTGACGAAAACCATATTGTCCATCACTAATTAAGTTGTTGGATTCAAGATATTTAACTATGTGCTTATTAATTATAGTTTCAAAAACCTTACCAAGAGAAGATGTGACAGCTATTGGTCTGTAATCAGAGGGGTCAGAGGAACTTCCTTTCTTTGGAATTGGGTGGATAATGGCTTCTTTTCATGAATTAGGGAATGAAGAAGTACGTATGCATAGTTTGAATAATTTTGCAAAAACAGAGGCAAGTTCTGGGAAACACTTTTTCAAAACAATTGGCCGAATTCCATCTGGGCCAGGAGCTTTGATGGTAGGTAAATTGTCTAGGATGGATTTCACGTACTTTGTCTGTATTTAAAGTTGAACAATGTCGGGAGAGCCAAGTTCTAGTGCTGGGACATTCTGGCTGGCTTCCTCTAAGGTAGAATTTCTGGCAAATGTACTAGCAAAGATATCTGCTTTCCCATGCGGGTCATTTGTAATGTTGCCATCTGGAGATTTTAGTGGGGGAATGGATGATGACTTGTTAAAGTTATTATTGAAAGAATTGAGAGTTGACCAGAATATTCTATTGTCATTAGGGTTGTTAAGTAGTTTTGATGCTTGGTTTTGAAGAAAGTTTGATTTAGCTAGATTTATTACAGCTTTTGCATGGTTTCTAGCAATTTTAAATTGATAGATTGATTCAGATGTTTTTTATTTCAAGTAGTTATATGCTGATGACTTTTGGGCTGTTGCTCTGGCACAGTTGCTATCAAACCATTTTGGAGAGTTCGATCTTTTAGTGAATTGTTGACTTGGTATGAATAAATCCATACCAGCTAGTATTAAATCGCAAATGTAGGACTGTGTAGAATTGACATCACTAGAGAAGAAAGACTGCCATGAAATGTCAGCAAGATAATTTCTAAATTCATCCCAGTTTGCGCTATCAAAGTGCCATATATGAGTGATTTTTAAAAATATATAATTGTATTCTTTATTCTCACAGTAAAAAAGTATTTTCAGAATAAGCAAAATGTCTCATGAAGAAAATGACAGTGACAGACGTAACAAGTAATAGTACTACTGACGTTGATATGTTGATGAAACTGAGGAAGAGTCTATTTATGACAGTCAGGACACTGATTAACACAGTGATGAGAGTGACACAGATAGCAGTGTGAGAGATTCTGAACCAAGTCAACGGAAACACAAGCGAACAGCAAATCCTTAAAGGAATACTGCATAAGGTACATCTGCTTCAGCTCATCCACAGCCAAGTACCTCGAATGCCTCTACTCCACCTTCTCCAGTGCCAAGTACCTCAGCTGCAGCTACATCATCAAGTGCCTCCGCATCTTCTCATGCACACAGGCCAGCGGCAAAGGGAGGACGTGATATACGAGTAAAATTCCAGTCAAAGATCGTTAGGGGCAGAAATGGACATAGATGGTCGTCGCAGCCTAAAGTCAAAAGTGGCACCAGAACACCAACGCATACTCTTCAGACATCTTTCTCCTACTCACAAGTAAAACACCACAGTTTCTCCGCCGACATAGTGAGGTGTTTTGGGTACCTTTTCACTGATGAAATGTTGACTGAAATAATCAAGCACACAAACACCATGACTGATACCACATCACTGAAATATAAAGCCAAGACTGCAACACTGGATCATGTTACATTCAATGGGTTACGTGCACTACTTGACATCTTCCTTTTCTCTGGAGTGAAGGGAGATAATAATGTGGCAACCAAGGAAATGTTAGCATAAAGCAGGGCACTGCCCTTTTTCATGCTATGTCAGAACGCAGATTCTGCTACCTGCTACGCAGTCTTAGATTCGACGACCACGCAACTCGGAAGGAGAGAAAGAAGAATGACAATTGGCCCCCATACGAGAGGTGTGGGACATGTTTATTGCCAAGTGCAGAAGTGGACATATACCTGGTCCATGCATCACAGTTGATGAACAACTCCTTGGTTTTCAAGGGCGAAGCAGCTTTCTCATGTACATTGCAAATAAGCCTACCAGGTATGGCATCGAGGTCATTATGATATGTGATGTAGATACCAAGTACATGCTTGGGGCCCTCCCTTACCTTGGGAAGCAAACTAAACGTCCTGGGGGTATGTCCTTGGGCCAATTTGTCACCCTACAAAAACACAAACACGAATATCACTGGAGACAATTGGTTTACATCTCTTCCAGTTGTGCATGACCTACTGCATAAGTTTGGGCTGATCTACGTAGGAACTCGGAGGCTTAACAAGACTCAAACACCAGACATGATGACGAGTATAGAATTAAAGGTTGCACGGCATTACTCTTTGATGATGACATGACCCTATTGTCTCAACGTCCTAATAAACAAAAAAACAAAGTTTGTCCACCTCTTCTCCTCGATGACCATCACTGAGCCTACCATCAAAGAGCAAGGGAAGCCTGAGATCATCACATTCTACAAAAAAAAAAAAAAAAAAAAAAAACTAAGAGAGCAGTTGATGCATTTGACCAGGTGTGCACGAACCATTCCTGCAGTCAGAAAATGAAGAGGTGGCCCTTATGCTTACCTTATGGTACACTGAATGCAGGTGTGATCAATGCATGGATTTTGTACAATGAGATGAATAAGGAGAAAAGAGAATGTCACCTGGACCGCCGTTCATTCATGACAGAATTGGCAGAGGATTTTATCCAGCCCTGACAGAGGAGAGGATGTATTTTTCAAACCTAAAGAGGAGTACCAAGACAACAATAAGAGAGGTTTTCAAAGTCAACATCCCACATCAGCAGCCTCCACAAGCTACTGACAAGAAGAGGTGTGTCTTCCGTCCCAGGAAGAATGACAGGAAGACCAGGTTCCACTACCTCCACTGTCAGCACCCGGTGTGTGTCGAGCACTCCATTCCCACCTGCAGTGACTGCAATTAGATACTAGGGCAGGCATTTTTTTTATTCACGCATTGTCATGTTAACAGATGTCTGCAGAATATACTGACAAAAAATGGAGCCCTGGACGCAAAATATATGCATATGAGGAAGTGGTAATTGAAGGCAACCAAAAATACGTAAAAATTTGTACGCAATTATATACTTTATCAATTTCCGGTAAAATATTCATTTGTTTTGTTTCTCCATTTGTCAACAAGAGTTCCCACCATCGGTGATGTGTGGACCACCCACCTTTGGAAGAAGAAACCTTTCAGTTCTAATAGGGCAATAAATTGTAAAAAATGGAAGTTTTGATTTAAAATTAATTTTTAAAAAGGCATAATGAAAAATGAACTTTTTTTTTTGTATTAAAGTAACGAAATAAAATCTAGTTTCATGTACATGTAAGGATTTCCAAATAGATGCAGTGTAAGTTTTTTTTTTTTTTTGTATTTTTTAATGTTGGGGTACGTCAGACGCCATATTACCTAAATATGTTAAGCAAATAACATTACCTATCTAGGGCTAGACTACCTAACATCTTCACATCGAACAGCTTGAGTCGATTCACATCTGTCGCTTCCAGTGCATGCTAGGACTCACATGGAAGGATAGTCCCTCACTCACAAAATTTGCAGCAGGGAAAGTCAATCACGATAGAAACCATGCTGGCTAAAAAGCAGCTGTCATGTATCAGACACGTGTTCCACATGCCTTAGCATGCCTTCCCAGCCAGGTTCTGCATGGTCAACTCCCAGCAGCACACTGTAAGCCAGGGGTAAGAAGAAGAGATATAAAGATCATATAAGGACAAGTCTGAAGATGTGCGACATCATACCAAATGATTTTGAAACCACTGCCTCCAACAGATAACAGTGCTGAGCTCTCTGCAGCAAAGGACCCTTTCATCTCGAAGAAGCTTAGAGCCTGCCCAGACAAGAGCGTATACAACCAACAGAGAGTTCTCCCGGCAAATCCGCCTTTGACAGGTTGATATTGTGGCAAAGTTCGCAGATCCAGGATTTGTTTGCTATGTCACACACACTGGCTCCAAGGACAATGAGAAGCATTGTATCACTGTGGGTATAGAGGACGTCGTCTTCCGTAGCAGGACACCTTTATGTAAGGAAGTGAGGACCCACATTAAAATAACGTCACGTATAGTGCAATAGTTACTGAAGTCCACGAACCTAAACGCTCAGCAAGTTCAGCTACAAGACTGCAGACTAAAAGACCTTTGCTATATAAAGTCAAACTATGCACCAAGTCTGAGAGCCTATGGTTTGTAGGACTCGCGATATCTGGCTGTGAAGATATCGATTTCGATCTTCCATAATTTATCTTTCCTTATTTCTTAGTAATTCAGACATAACTTCAAAACGAAAAGGCGTACCCGAGCGTGTTTTGCACCATAACGCTTCGCAACAACCGAGGATGTGTTTTTTCATACTCATAGCAGCACTGGAGCTATAGTTCGCAAGTTACAACCTAAAAACTTCCCCTTGCACTCAGACCCTTTTTCATATATTTGAATCTCTGCGGATTCGTGTTGTCCCATTCAACATAAACATCTTGCTAACAATACTGTATACCTGTAATCACAGTGGCAGTTATCATACAGTTAAAAGTCGTTTAATAGTTTGGGTATTGTGTATCTGTTAGGTTGATTCCACAAAAAAGATCATAAAAAAAAAAAAAACAATATAAAGAGATTGGTAACAGGTAGAATGGAAAAAGTGGTGAAATAAGAGATAAACAAAAGTACAGAAACAAAGAGTACATTTGGATGGGAGAAGATTCAAAGTTCGTTTTCCGTTTCTACATTCCACCATCTACAAACGACTTGTGATTACAGTGTTAAATGTAGCAAC
Source organism: Coenobita brevimanus (assembly GCF_032717465.1). Classification (NCBI taxonomy): domain Eukaryota; kingdom Metazoa; phylum Arthropoda; class Malacostraca; order Decapoda; family Coenobitidae; genus Coenobita; species Coenobita brevimanus. Next base: position 11,688,952 of record NC_137052.1, on the reverse strand, counting down.
TGCTTTCGAACTCTGAATCTCCTCCCAAATCTGTTCTCTTAGTTCTGCTATTTTTGCATCCCTGCGTCTTAATAATTATCTTAGAAAAAAAAATAACATCTAGGATATATGAGCTGCATATATTATGTCCAACACTATGCATAAATTGGAAAGTACTGTCTAAGAGAGCTGTTTATGAGACGTGTATCTGTAAGTAAGCGATGGACAGAGATAAAATGAACATCATTAATTAACGATATATATGATCCAGCTGGCTATGTCTATAAGAATAGTTTTTCTTTGTACGCCTGACAGTGGACGTAAAAATAAGGTTTAGTATATAAAAGTGCTATGAATGTGAGTTGGTTATATAACTGAATTATGTATGCAAATGTGAATTAGTATGTAAACGAGACATGTTAACCACACGAGACGTGCTCCAGCTTACTCGGTACTGTACCCTTGTCTCAGGTGGTGTCTATAGGTGTGGACTCGTGCAGCCATCAGACCGAAGTGTGGTTGTATATATCAGCAGTGTACAGTCGACCGCTCACATAACTCGTACAAGCCGGAGAAAAAGTATTCACTGGCAACTGTCTAAAAAGTCCCCTACATCCCCCCCCCCCACCCCCGCCGCCTTCACACTCATTCCTCCAAGTAGTCGCTGGTTCGAATATGAACCAAGACTCCTTCCCCCCCTCCCTCTGCTCCCTCCCCTCTCTCTCTCTCTCTCTCTCTCTCTCTCTCTCTCTCTCTCAAGCTTGCTTACACACACACACACACATACACAATATATATATATATATATATATATATATATATATATATATATATATATATATATATATATATATATATATATATTTATATATATATATATATATAAGAGCCTCTGTGGTAGAGAGTGCGTTTCGTACACGGTTGGACCAGGGTTCGCACCCCGCCAGGGTAATAAACTTTGGGAGTATTCACCCGGCCATGTACTGCATTGGCGGACACAAGGGGTGCTGTGGTAGAACCAGTGTCGGTTACTGTAAAAGTATGCTTACACCCAGTCGGCTTGCGCGGGTCGATTACACTTGGTTCACAGACTACACACACATCCAAAGCCACTCCAACACTACAATTACACTTACAAGCACTTCTCACCCTACATACGATCTCTACCAGACAGCCTGAGCCACTTGGTAGAGATACATTGGCTGTATCGTCCCGACCTCGGTCGGGATAGGCCGATCCTGCAGTGGATACTCAAACGGCTGATGATGATGATGATATGTATATATATATATATATATATATATATATATATATATATATATATATATATATATATATATATATATATATATACAATTATTTCTCCCTCTCTCTGTCTCTGTATTTATCTGTCTTTCTAGATATATAGATAGAAATAGATAAATAGGTAGTATGCGTGTGTGTTATTATGATCAAACCTTTTTGTTATGAGTAGAGCAGGCAAATTAGAAACAACTGATAGCTTATGTTAAATCTGCAAACATTAACCTTACATCTACAATTCATATTTTGAAGTGATTTGGTAAGTCCGTTACAATATTGGTTATTTAAAGCTGTAATGGGTTACATTAAATATGATAATATAATGCACACAAGTATCTACTTGGTCACATTAACAAACTTAAATTGCCAGCAAGGTTCAGAAATCACTGGAAAAAAATGCAGAAACATCTCAAACCTACTCGTATAGTTAGAAGCCCTATACCAAACGTGACGTTGCAATTTAGTAAAAATGTACATGTATACTGAATGTTTGAAATACTGTTGTTGCTTAAAATGTTGTTTCTGGATTTGCCACGCTACTCTAGGGTTACAAAGGTGAATGTGTGAGAAGAAGTGAGAAGATTACTGAGTAACAGAGAGGGACATAGAGTGGCAGGGGAGGGGGACTGGGAATATTGAATATAAAAGTATATAAAAAAATTTCATTCGTTATTTTCTGTTACTGAAAAGTGTAATTTTACATCAGGGTTGTCGTATTAGTATATGAGGGAGGTCTATATGTGGTGACCCGTGGTGTAGTGGACCCATATTCATAAGGTCGGGGGACTGCCGGATTAACCCTGTTGTGGCCTGGTAGGCACCGCAGACGGTTGGCCTGCAACACATAGATCTCTTGTTTTCCGTTATTTCCGGTGAAATTTTGGCATGACCTATAATGGCCTTTTTTGATGGCCTGATGGGTGATGGACCTTATTTGGACGCCCAGAGCGTATATTTACTCCGCTCTGGATCTCTGGACGGCATGTGACAGGAAGTCGCCTGGTAGGCAGTTGCCCATTTTGCCTGTACCTGGTAATCAGGCCCTGGGTCGGGGGTTTAATCCTGTGCGGGGCAGTCTCTTCAGTGATGGGCAGTCTCTTCATATCCAAATGCTTCTGTTCAGCTAGCAACAGAATAGTAACCTGGTATAAGTGGATGGTTGTGATGTCCCATCTGGGGAGACAAAATGTGGCAACCAGTAAAATATAGCACCTGTGGGAAATATTTTCCCCCAGAGCTGTTGCGCTCTCTGTATTTATCATAGTTATCCCTGGTTAAAGGCAGAGGAAAAATAGAGACCGTTGTTAATTGTTCAAGCGGTTTTAATAACCCAGAAATGACGTTCTCTTTAATAATTCTTGTTATTGATAAATTAAATGCTACAGCATTTAACCCCCGTGGACAACTATACTTTGTAAATACATGTAATTATGTGGTATTTTCCACTGACCTAAACTGCGTCTGCGCGTTAGGTGACATGGCAAGCAGGGAAAGATTCTCCTGTTAAGGCAGATGTGGAATTAAGATATTTACACAGTTAAAGGGAATATTTGGTCTAACTTTAGTTTAAGTAAAACTAAGATTAATTTGTTAGATTTGCCCTGTACATATCATGATGTAATTTAACTGTATTTAGTACTGTAATTAATTAAGAGTTGGCAACCCACAATTCGATGAAGAGTTGGGGCTTGCCGCGTTCACTCACTCTGCTCCTAGCTCTCGTGGAGATAGCACGGTTGTATATACACACCATAAGGACGCTTGCTTGCTCAAGCAACTTCACCAAGCAGCCTCATTGTCATCGGTTAACGATCACTCCCTCTTCACTAGCTAAGTAACCTTTACGAATTGGCCAATTTAAGGGGGGATTAGCTATGAGATAGAAGATAGTTATTGTAGGTGAGTTAAGTTTAATTTACGTATCGCCTAACTCTATGAGACTTGTTTGATTTACTTAGACAACTTTAGGGAAGAGTAACGACCTACGAGTTGTTTATCAGAAAATTCTTGCATAGCGGTGTCCCGGCAGGGATACCGACTTGGATACATTAAACATTTCTCACATTTTAGTGCCCAGAAGGAGAGCCCCGATTTTTTTACCAGAACTATTAAACATTTTTCACATTTTTGGTGCCCCGACCGAGTGAGGATAACCGATGTGTGCCGAGGCACTGAATGTGTTTAAAGTTGCTTTTGTGGGGCACAGTTTACTACCACGTTCGGTTGAAGTGGAAGACGTGGACGTACATGTCTATAAAGCTCCAGGAGGAAAGGCAAGCCTTTTCTCTGAAGATGAAAGGCTGAATGCCGTACTAGACTGGGAGCATGACCGTACGGTCCTGTTCCTTGGAGGAAATGATATCCATGAGGACGTGGAGGTCAATGAAGTTGTGGAGAATATTTTAGCAGTGGTAGGAGCCATAGAGGGCTCTTGTAAATCCTCAGTAGCCATAACCCTCCTCGAGCCAAGGAACCTGCCATATGGCTCTCCAGTTTGTTATGGAACATATAAATTAATTAGCAGAGCTGTAAACTGAAAGTTGCAATGGGCCAGGAAGGGAAGGGATTTCATACATTTTAATGCCAAGCCCTTCCAAGCAATGTTGAAAGCTGATGGTATACATTGGAACCATCATGGTAGGGAAGCGGTTCTGCAGAAATTTATAAATTATGTAGAACATAAGAAAGGAGAGTTCTATGCTGTACAAGCTATGGGTGGGCCTATGGAGTATTGAGGTAATTAATTCTGAGCTCGGGGAATGTGGGTGTTTTGGCAATTGAGTGTGGGGATGAAATAAAACCCTAGAGGTTTAATAACCCTGGGGGATAGGTTGAAATTATGGACCTAATCCCTACACTCCTCAAAATTAAATTGAATAATTAGCTGAGCTGTAATGAATATTACGAAATTGGGAGAGGGGATAATCTGCACATTGAGGACTTAATCCCTACCCTCTTCAAAATTTAAAATAATCAAATCATTACTAAGTTGAGGTAAAATTGTGGTTGGAATTCATAATTAAATTATTAAATTAGAACTCCGTCAACATGTCTGTTTCTTTATTGCAAAGGTCTTCTAGTATTAAGGCAGGATGGGTAACTAGAGCCATAAATGATTGTAACCAGTCGTTGGACCAAATACCTCTGTCCAAGGAGAGAATATATAGTCTCCTAAATATCCTGAAAGATCGATGGAATAAGTACGAAGAGAGTTACTCAACTTTAGCAGCGGCTATAGTAAAGGCTGAGAATAAGGAACTCTTAGAGTCAGAAACTACGAAGTTTGAAAACAAATTAGAAGAATACTTAACTGTAGTAAAGACACTGGAGTCAGAATTAGCCGACACTGCCGCGGAAACACAAGTTGTGGCACAGCAGAGTAGAGCTGTGTTACCACAAATAACGCTTCCGGAATTTGATGGGGGGCAGAACTGGAAATCCTTCTGGGACCAGTTTAGATATTTGGTACACGATAGAACAGATCTCCCTAAAGTCACCAAACTTACGTATTTGTTAGGACAGGTCAAAGGAACACCATATCAACTGATAAAAGAATTACCAGTAGAAGAAAATAATTATGAGGTGGCTTTGACCATCCTTAGACAAAATTACGAAGACAGGGAACAAATTATAAATCAGTTATTAAGGGCTCTAATAGAATTACCCACGCCTAGGCACGATTTTGATTCCTTGCAAAAATTTAGAATTGCAATAAGTTGTAAATTAAGGGCCTTAGGTACTTACGAAGATATTAAGACATCAGATTGGGTGCTTTCAAGAATTGTGTCCTTAAAGCTACCACCGAAAACCAAGGATGCTTTGTATGGTAGGTACCAGAAGGATAATTTCTCCTGTGAAGAGATTGAGGAAGGCTTGATGCAACTCTGTAAACATTTGCAAGGAACATTAAACACTACTGAGATCAAACAGAAGACTGAAGTAAAGAAAAAACCCATTAACCAACTGATTGGGAAAGTTAAGTCAGAGAAGACTAAGTATGTGCCTAAAGAAGAGATAGGTACTTTCCTTAGCTCCACAAAGGCCGAGGATAAAGTATTAAAGATAAGGAATAGACATGCTGAGGATATTAAGGATATTAAGGAAAGTTTGTTTCTTTTGTGGTAAGCAACATTCCAGTGTATTTTGTCAACACTACCCTGATTATGCTTCTAGAGTAGGGAAGCTTCAGGAACTGGGGTGTTGTATAATCTGTATGAACTCCGAACATACTGCCGCGGACTGTAAGACTAAATTAAATCTCTGCTTTAAATGCAAAAAAGATCATCATCATAGTGCTTTATGCCCTAGGATGAAAATTGAGGTTCCTAAACCTGCAAGCGTCAATATGACAATTGCAAAAGGGAATGCTCCATTAGTAATGCCAGCTGCAGTACCACTAGCAGATGTGAATGTATTGTTTGAGAATAGAAACCAATTAGTATGTACCCTGTTTGATACGGGTGCTCAGAAAACTTTCATTTCTGCAGACATTGTGGAAAAATTAAAGTTACCAGTTATCGGCAAGGTAAATCTAGCCATTACAGGATTCTTGACAACTAGGAAGGCTCAGTCTTTTGATTTAGTTAGACCTGTAATACAATTAGGCAGATATAAATGCCGTATAACAGCAGCTGTGCTTGATACTATGGAGACAAGTATATACATAAAGGGATTGAAGGAAACCTCTGATCATCTACAAAGCTCAGGGATAAAGTTGGCTAAACAGAATGTTGAATCAGATACTGTGGGTCCCATAATAATGATAATTGGTTCTGATTATTGTGGAAGATTCCTAAATAGGACTTTCAAAAGGAATAAGGTACAGTTGTTCAAGAGTCCAGGAGGTAACCTTATTATGGGTCAGTTGCCTTTTCCAAAACAAGTTAAAGGAGAGGCCAAACTAGTAGACTCAGTCTTTGTTACCGCCACACAGTCATTGATGGTAGCTAGAATAGGTGCAGAATTAGAACCTACTCAGATAAATGACTTGTTGGATGAAAATATTGAACCTGTACACAAACTGTGGGACCTAGACAGTGTAGGAATACACTCTGAGGAACCAACCCCTGAAGATAAAATAACATTGGACTTGTATAATCAGTCTGTGGAATTTAAGGATGGACAGTATTGGGTAGGATTACCATGGAAACTAAACCATTCAGAGTTACCAACAAATTACCAAGCAGCTAAAGCTCAGTTAAATTCTCTTCTAAGAAAGTTGAGAGATAAACTAGAACATCTGACCCTATATGATAATATTATAAGGGATCAATTGAAGAATAAATTTATAGAAGAGGTAGAATACCCTGTTAACCACAAAGAAGGACACTACTTACCACATCATGCTGTAAGCAAGGATTCAGTAACTACTCCCATAAGGATAGTATTCAACTGTAGTAGTAAAGCGTCCAAGGGATCAGCTAGCTTGAACGATTGCCTATACTCTGGACCTACACTAACAGAGAAGTTAGGGAATGTGTTACTAAGATTTAGAGAGAAACCTTCCGCTTACACAGCAGACATTAGTAAGGCTTTTCTGAGAATAGGACTGAGAGATGAGGATAGGAAATTTACAAAATTCCTCTGGCCTCATGATCCTCAAAATGAGGATAGTCCATTGAAAACTTACTGTTTCCGATCGGTGCTCTTTGGCTCTTGTGCTAGTCCTTTCATACTTTGCAACACTTTAAAGCATCATTTTGAATGTGCCAAATGTCCAGAAATAGGGCAGGCTTTTTATATGCATAATTTGCAAGGTGTTGCTGATACAGAATCGGAAGCTTTGAAGGCTTATGAAGTAGCCAATTCCGAATGTGGGAAGGCAAATTTGCCGTTACAAAGCTGGAATACAAACTCACCGCTTTTGAGGAATAAAATACAAGAGGACTATCCAGATTCTGACATTCCCAAAATTCTAAATGTGTTAGGTCTTAACTGGGATACAACAGCTGATGTAATAAGTTTGAAACCAATTAAGTTCTCTGATTTCACTCTCACCAAGAGGTCCTTGTTAAGTCAGGTTTCCAAGCTATTTGACCCATTGGGATTTGTCAGTCCTATAGTTATTAGGGGCAATTGTTTAGTACAGGAGGCTTGGCGAGAAAAGTTAGACTGGGACACTGAATTAGGTGAGACATATGTGGAACAATGGGAACAGATTAGAAAGGAGTTTGAAACTACATCAAGCATATGTATTCCCAGGAAAATAAACAATAATGAGAAGTCGCACTTACGCATATTTTGTGATGCTTCTCAAAGGGCCTATGGAGCAGTAGCTTATTGCGCAACAGGAGAGGATAGTAAGATTATAATGTCCAAAGCCAGAGTTGCGCCAATTAAAGAAAGAACCCTACCTCAAATGGAATTGGCTTCCATAGAAGTAGGAACTAAATTGGCCAGGTATATAACCACTACTCTTGATACTCAGTTTGAGGACATTTACATATGGACTGACAGTGAGATTTGTCTTTACTGGATAGGGAAGGAAGACAGTAAAATTCCTTACGTCCGTAATAGAATGAAGACTATTAAAGAGCTGTCTTCCAAATTTAATTTCATGCATGTGTCCTCCAAACAAAATCCAGCTGATCTGCTCTCGAGAGGTTCTACCATAAAGAGACTGATTAAAGATAACTTGTGGTTTAAAGGTCCTAAATGGTTACTCACTAAGGATTGGCCTGAACAGAAACAGTACAGTATTGCTGAGATTAGTGCAGTGAACTTGGATCCTATAGTACCTGAGCCAGAAATAAATGACATCAGCCGATTCTCATCAATAAGACAACTTCTAAATACTACTAAATTGGTTGTTGAATTTTTGAATAAGAAGGTGGGGTTTTAGAAATTAGATCCCCTAGAATACTGGCTGAAAAGAGTACAAAGAAATTCTTACGGGGAAATATATAAACTTTTAGGCCAAGACACTGGAAAAGGGAATAAGCTGATGAAGAATTTAGGCTTGTTCTTAGACGGAAAAGGTCTGATAAGATGTCGAGGCCGATTGGTAAAGGCTGACTTGCCCATCCAAACGAAACATCCCATTTTATTACCTAAGAGTGGATGCTTTGTACAACTTATTATAAAGGAAGCCCATGATTCCACTCTCCATGGAGGTGTACCGCAGACCTTAGCCCAAATTCGGGAAAGGTACTGGATTCCTAAGGGTAGACAGGTTATTAAAAAACATCTCAAAAACTGCATCATTTGTAGGAGGTATGAGCAGAGACCTTACAGCTACCCAGGACCACCAGCCCTACCGAAGGATAGGGTGAACATAAGTAGGCCCTTCCATATAACAGGAGTGGACTACACAGGGGCTATAACTGTTACGGGTGAGGAAACTCCCCATAAAGTTTACATTTGTTTATTTACTTGTGCCTACACAAGGGCAGTCCATCTAGAATTAGCGGAAGACCTAAGTTCAGAGACATTCCTCAATGTCTTTCGCAGATTTGCCGCTAGAAGGTCTTGTCCTGGCAAGTTAATAAGCGACAACGGAACTAATTTCGTTGGAGCAGCACCCTTACTGTTGAACATAATGAACGACCCAAAAGTTAAGTCGGCGCTGGGAATCCGAAATTGTATTTGGCAGTTCACAGCTCCAAGAGCTCCATGGCAAAATGGATTTACCGAAAGAATGATTGGTATTGTCAAGAACTGCCTGAGGAAAACATTACATAGAACTAAGATCACGAGAGAAGATTTAAGAACAGTAATAACTGAAATTGAAACCAGGGTTAATAATAGACCTCTGACTTATCAAGATGACACTAGCGACTCACTAGAGGCCTTAACCCCTTAACCGCGGGGCGTCACTTTCGTGACGCTTGGGAGCAAGACATCATACCGCGGGGCGTCGCTTTTGTGATTCTGTGTTATTTTGAATTCACCCGGGCTTTCCAGTGGGGGCTTGTATCATCTATCAGTACTGACAATGTCCAACACTAGTCAGCACTCCTAATCTCATCTGTACTCCCATCCATTGTTGACAATTTAGCCATTTCTCCCCGTTCTTGACTCCCCTCCCTACCCCCCCTCCATTACCCTATGCTCTCGCCTGCCCGGCCATGCTACGCTAAGTAAATCTTCCCTGGAATTTTTCACTGATTTCATCCATTGAAATAAGCCCTATGTCGTATTCTTATACCAAATAATATATACAAGTAAGAAATCAGGTAAGTGAGAGTGCCATACACCTGGAATTGGTAATTATCACCTGACAACACCTCACGTGCACTCGTTCGCTAATTTTCGCTGTTTTTTTCCCCTTGAAATATGCCGTATAATCTATTTTCGTAATAAATATACATGTAAGGAGTGATGGGAGAAGCCTAAATGATATTTACATTCACCTGGAACTACCTAATTTATAATGTATTGTCTAGATTTCCTGCCAATCATATCAGTGCTACACAAAGCTGTTTCAAGATTTAACATTGGTAGCTCTGATTATATATCTCCTAAGTAGGCCTCTAATCTATTTTCGTAATAAATATACATGTAAGGAGGGAAGGAGAATATTTACATTCACCTGGAACTACCAGATTTATAATGTATTGTCTAGATTTCCTGCCAATCATATCAGTGCTAGACTTAGCTGTTTCAAGAAGTAATATTGGTAACTCTGAATAACCCCTAAAGCAGGCCTCTAGGCTGCCCCTGCGTTATCAGTGTACTCTCATCTTCCGGAGTGAGAGGACGTACGTTTCATCTTGCTGACTTCAAGGCCTTTTTTTCACCCCCATGCAAATGGCTCTGTGACCTTTACCCCCTACTAAACCTCGTGTGGAAAGAGGTAAAGGGCTGACAATTGATAAAAGAGTGACTATGATCTTTCTATTGAGTAAAACAGTGCAAGTGGAATTGTAAATAATGTGTAAATAATGTGTAAACAGCAAGTGAAAGTAATGAATGTAAATATACTGTACGTGAACAATGGAAAATAGTTTTATAAGTTATTTCAAGTGACAGTGCACAACACAGTGTAAATAAAATAGAAATGTAAATAACGTAAATAAAACAGAGAACGTAAATAGAAATGTAAATGAGTAGTATTATAAGATTACGAGTATATACCCTAGGAGTAATGAAAGTGAAAGTTTCACTCTAGCATGTCTGAATGCTATGAGTTATGAGAGTGAAGATGAAAGTGACATTCACTCTCAATGCCAGTATACAGGACGAGAAAGTGAATGCTACGTATTTTACTGAAAGAAATTGAATCCCTACAGTGACAATAAACTAATACTACTGAAGGAAACTTATGGATAAAGACTGTAGATATATATAAGTGTTATATAGTAATAGAAATATAAAGTGTGAGGGGTTTTATGAATAATAAATGACAGGCTACCATGAGCGAACTAGTGCCAGTGCGACGATCAGACGCGCTCGTAATTTCCATTGCTTTCACAGTGTTTTTTTTTTTTAGTATGGATCCCAAACTACTTGAAAATTGTAGAATAGTGTTTATAGTGTTTGTATTTGGTTGTGGTAATCATATTACGGGTTGTCGGGAAGTGTAAAGTGGAGACTTCGTTACCCTACTTCAGAGGTCTCCACAAGTCCTACGGTAACAGACGAAGGCTCAACAATCATTCCAGGAGAAAGCTGAAGGTATGTGCCATAAGCATATGTAATTTTATTATTCTAGGACTAATAACTGATTTTTGGCAAATATTTTTTGAGAGTCTGTCGGAGCCCAAATAACCCCGCGGCACACGCAAGTTATTGGTAAACAAGCCCGCGGTGTAGGGGTTAAACACTGGCTCACATGTTATATGGCAGGAAGCTCCATCCGACGCCTTGTGTGGATATCCAGGAAGAAGTTGATGATCCTAACATAGAAAATAATGATTTAGGACAACATCTGCGGGAGGGATATCAACGTCTGAAAAAGGTGCTGGATACTTGGAACAGACATTGGAGCGAAGAGTATCTTTTGAGCCTACGTGAGAGGTTTTATGGAGCTAAAGCTGCCAGCAACAAATCAGTTATTAACATAGGAGATGTGGTCTTAGTGAAGACTGAACAGCCAAGATCCCAGTGGCCATTAGCTAAAGTGATCTCCACACACCCAGATTCTGAAGGGGTGCTGAGACTCGTAAAAATAAAATGCAGGGGACACACCAGTATAAAATCTATTGATAAACTGGTACCCCTTGAGTTAGCAGCCACTCTGGATCCAGAGTATGGTGAAGATCAAACGGGTCAAGAGGCGCAACCTAGTAGGGCCGCAGCACAAGGTTCTCGAGAGCTATGGAGGGAACTCTTGGCTAAGGGTCATATTACATGATACAACGTATCATTTTCCGCTGGCCCCAAAACTGTGGGAAATATTTTCCCCCAGAGCTGTTGCGCTCTCTATATTTATCATAGTTATCCCTGGTTAAAGGCAGAGGAAAAATAGAGACCGTTGTTAATTGTTCAAGCGGTTTTAATAACCCAGAAATGACGTTCTCTTTAATAATTCTTGTTATTGATAAATTAAATGCTACAACATTTAACCCCCATGGACAACTATACTTTGTAAATACATGTAATTATGTGGTATTTTCCACTGACCTAAACTGCGTCTGCGCGTTAGGTGACGTGGCAAGCAGGGAAAGATTCTCCTGTTAAGGCAGATGTGGAATTAAGATATTTACGCAGTTAAAGGGAATATTTGGTCTAACTTTAGTTTAAGTAAAACTAAGATTAATTTGTTAGATTTGCCCTGTACATATCATGATGTAATTTAACTGTATTTAATACTGTAATTAAATAAGAGTTGGCAACCCACAATTCGATGAAGAGTTGGGGCTTGCGCGTTCACTCACTCTGCTCCTAGCTCTCGTGGAGATAGCACGGTTGTATATACACACCATAAGGACGCTTGCTGAAGCAACTTCACCAAGCAGCCTCATCGTCATCAGTTAACGATCACTCCCTCCTCACTAGCTAAGTAACCTTTACGAATTGGCCAATTCAAGGGGGGATTAGCTATGAGATAGAAGATAGTTATTGTAGGTGAGTTAAGTTTAATTTACTATCGCCTAACTCTATGAGACTTGTTTGATTTACTTAGACAACTTTAGGGAAGAGTAACGACCTACTAGTTATCAGAAAATTCTTGCATAGCGGTGTCCCGGCAGGGATACCGACTTGGATACATTAAACATTTCTCACATTTAGTGCCCAGAAGGAGAGCCCCGATTTGTTTACCAGAACTATAAAACATTTTTCACAGCACCCCTGCATTGGGTTAGTTACCACAGGCTTCAAAAATGAGGCGTCGGAGATGGGTGGCGCAGTATGCGCCATCTCGGCATATGCCCTATGGATTGTCTATTATAGGTGGTGTAAATAAGAATCACTGTGAAACAAAATGGTTGTAAACTTTCTACATAATGTGCATAATAGTTGCTGTATTAAGATATGTGACTGAATATAGTGTATAATATCGCCATCCTTGTAAAATAAACTGCCTAAGTCATTTTTTTCTATTTTTCGGGAAATCGAAAAAAAAAAACTGTCTCATTTTCTTCATTTCACTGACTTACGCAGAAATTTGAATCGCATTTTAGACCACTCACACCCTAGACCTGACAAAGACAGCTATACCAACAGGTGCGCCACGTGATGAAGAATTGATTTAGGCAAAAATCCAGAAATTGCCGAAAAATGACGTAGGCATATATATATATATATATATATATATATATATATATATATATATATATATATATATATATTATGAGGATGACGATATGATATAATGGAAAAAAATGTGATGACACGGTCAAAACAGTCTCTCACACACATTAAGAACCGATGATATCTAGATCTGGTGTTGCTGCCAGGATCTCACAGTGTTTGCATTCTTCCAGTTCCACCTAGTGCTTTATACTACAACAACTACTACATTATCTATGATTGCCCTTGCTACTGATTCTGCTGTCTTATTCTTAACTGGGGCTATAATCACATATCTTGACGAGTTGTCTGTTGCCACGAATAGATATTGAATATTACTGTTGGGAACGGGAAACTTAAGTACAGGAAGTCAACCGTGACAACATTCCACAGTTGATAAGGTACTGGGTATCTCCCTATAGGTGCAGGTGTTAATGTGTAGCCTGTGTCTCGCGCACGACTCGCATCTGTCTATATGATATTATATCTTTTTGTAACGATGGCCAGTAGTATAAGAGCCTGGCTTGCTTAACTGTCCTCTCCTTGCCAGGATGTCCTGCATGTGGACTATCGTGTATTATCCTTAATACTTGAGGTATGATTTCATTAGGTACCACTAATTGTTTATTATTTTTTCTATTTTTTGGTTGTCCTGGGTTGATCCTGTATAAGGCATTATTGACATCTGTGAATTGTTAGAGTGGTGTATGTAGCTTTGGTAATTGTATGTCCTCGCCACTTTCCACTTTGTATATAACTGTAGATCAAGTGTCTGTGCTTTCGAGATTACGTCATGGTTTGGGATGTTTCCCTTGAGACCTAATGCTGCGACATAAATTGTCATTGGGTTCCTAGACAGTGCGTCAGCGACTAAATTTATTTTGCCTTGTATGTAGTGAATATGTACATTATAGTTTTCAACTGTACGTTTCCATCTTGCTTTCCTCCCAGAGAGGAGTTTTTCTTTGAACATGGCCACGAGCGGTTTATGGAGGGTGAATAGGTGAATTTCGTAACCCATATACCAAATCTCAAAACTTTTTTAATGCAAAGACCATTGCAAATGCTTCTAGGTCTGCAGTGCAATAATTTTTCTCTGCACCTTTTATTTTTCTGCTTACTAATGCAATTGGCTGATTTTTTCCCACGATTATCTTCTTGCCCCTAGTCCTTCCAGAGATGCATCTGTGCAAATTATAAATGGTTCTTCGAAATTAGGATAGGCCAAGCAAGGTGCACGTGTAAGTTTATCTTTTAATTCAATAATGTTAGTTTTTGTTCCTCACCCCACTGGAATACAGCATCCTTTTTTAGTAGAATGAATAGCTTTTGTACTATATGAGAGAATTGCTTAATGAAGGGGCGGTAATATCCCGCTAGACCCAAAAATTGTCTTACTTCAACTACATTTGTGGGTTCAGGGAAATCCCTTACTGCTTGTGTTTTGTCCTAAGATGTGTGGATCCCTTCTCCATCTAGTCTGTGGCAAGCTTATGTAGGACCTGGTCTAATTTCTGCAGATATTCATCTATAGTGGTTGTGGCAATTATGATGTCGTCTAAATAGACAAACATTCCTTTTCCCTGCATTCCAGACAATATGTAATTCATTAATCTTTGAAATGTTCCTGGTGCTGTCCTTAACTCCAATGGCATTCGCGTATATTGGTAATGCCCTGTATTTTTGGAGAATGCAGTGTATTTGCTTGATTCTTGATCAACGCTAATTTGATGATAGCCATTAAGCAAATCGATTGTGGAAAATACATTATTTTCTGGTCTAATATTTTGCAAGACGTCACCTAACAATGGCACAGGAAACCGGTCAGGGATTGTGTGTTGTTTTAATTTACGGTAATCTACTACCGCACACATTTCTCCATTTCATTTGGGCACGAAAAATAATGGGGCATTCCACGGGGAGACAGATGGTTCAATAAGACCCAGTTATAGCAATTCCTCTACATATTGATTTGCCAGGGTGAATTGTACATGTATTGGGCTGGTACATATATTGGTTGTGTGTCCGGGTGTACGTTAATCTTGTGTTTAATCAGGTTAGTACACCCTAATTGTTCTCCAGGTAATGCTACAGTCTGTCGAAGTTTCTGTAATAAATCTAGGAGATCATTTTCTTCATTAAATTGTCCTGAGTGAATCAAATTCTCCTTTATGCATTCTCTGTCCATAGATTTTATCTTACTTGAAGTTTCAGCTATGGCTATCTCTCTCATAGGGCCAGGACATGTCTCTAGGCTGCATAGACAAGTCCCCTTTCTTATCTGTACTTCCCCATTCATGTGATTAATGAGGAACACATGAGTTTCCCCATCATTGTTCGCCTGACATAATGCGTTTTCCACTGAGAGTCCATTCATCCTACATAATTATTCTAAGACAAGAACAGTACTATTCTTCAATTTACTTTTAAGGTAACTTTCTTATACGAGTTAGGCAGAGTAACTACATCGTTGGTGAGATGGGCAGGAAGTAGTGTCACTTCTTAGCTGTCACTTCTGTCACTAGGCAGAGAGGATGTGGGGGTTGGGAGGGATAATGTGAGTGCATCTGTACCCTCGTCCGATTGAGTATTTCTGTTTAGTCATTTGATAGTTCCAACTCCTTTTGATTTTCTGTTATTGATGGGTGACAATTTTGATGGTTATTCCTCAATGAATTCATTGGTGTAATCTAGTCCATTCATATGTGGGAGTAAAATTATATTCTCTGTCCTCATAGTTCTCGAACCTAACAACATGTTTGTTCCTATTGCTAAATTTTCTATCTATCTATCCATTGCCAGACGCCTTAATCCCATACGGGGTGGCCACAAACAAATCGGCTCCACGTCACCCTGTCCCCCTCCATTTCACTGCCCTGCTCCCAATTCACACACCCCTCACTCATATACCTCTCCACTCCATCCCTCCATCTCATCCTTTGCCTTCCCCTCCCTCTCTCCCCCTCCACCTTACTCACATACACTTTCCTCGTCAGTCTCTCACTCTCCATCCTCTCCACATAGCCAAACCACCTCAGTGTGTTTCTCCTAACGCTTCCTATCACATCCACATCCACACTACAATGCTTCATCACTTCCTCATTTGTCAGTCTGTCTCTCCACGTGACTCCACAGGCTCCTCTCAAATAACTCATTTCAACTGCTCTCACTCTTCACTTGTGTCCCTCCAACAACGTCCAAGCTTCACTTCCATACGTTAGAGATGATATCACAATACTGTCATGTAATAACTTTTTCACTTCCATGCTCACTTCCGTGTTTCTTATCACCGCCTTCAAGGAACCAGCAACCTTTCTTCCTTCTTGTTCCCTTTCAAGCACTTCACCCTCCAAACTTCCATCCTTACTCATCACACTACCCAAGTACTTAAATGTACTCACATTTTCCATTTCCTCATCATCCAACCTCACTCTACATTCATTGACTTCACCTCTCTCGAAAACCATAACTTTACTCTTCCCTACATTCACCTTTATATTCCTATATACTCTCCCAAACTCATCCACCAAGCCTTGCAGCTCCTCTTCATCTGCACTTAACAACACAGTATCATCCGCAAACATCTGTACATGGAGTTTCCAAACACTGCACTCTCTAATTAAGCCACTCCAACATCCACTGCCTTACCTTGCATCTCCTTTACAACCCCATCCATATACAGATTGAACAGCCATGGAGATATGACACATCCCAGTTTCAACCCAACCTTCAAATGGCAAAACTCACTCAGTTAACTATCCACACGCACTTCAGTACTAGCACCCTCATACATACTCCTCACAGCATCCAGCAACTTCCCATCTACTCCATATATTCTTAATACTTTCCACAATCCTTGTCTATCCACCCTGTCATAAGCTTTCTCCAAATCCATGAAGGCCGCCTACAACTTCTTTCCCTTCTCTAGAGATTCTTCCACTAAAGATCTAAGGATGAATATCTGATCTACACAACCTCTCCCTGTTCTTCTCCAACTAATTCCTCTGTTATTTCCCTAAGTCAATAAGTATCCTACCATATACTTTTCCTATTACACTAAGAAGACAAATGCTCCTATGATTACCACACACATCTTTTTCGCCTTTCCCTTTGTACAAGGGAATAATTATACCTGACTTCCAATCCTCCGGGACTCTACCTTCCTTCCAGGCCAATTTACATATCTTCCACATCCATTCTACTACTATCTCCCATGCTTCAGCATTAACACTCCATCAATTCCTTGGGCTTTCCCTATTTTGACTTTCTTCATTGCTTCCACAACGTCCGTCCTAATGATTTCTTCCTATTTTCTCACCTCCCTCTTTCTTCCAGCCATTCCCCAGACACTTAAAGTCGCATTAGTTTCATTCTCTATATTCTAAATTTTCTACTGTATAGGATTGATTGATTGATTGCAAATAATTAAAATCTGGCGGCACAACTACCAGGGTCATATGTCGCTGGATGACAAAGTAATTCACAAAGCAAAATAAAAAGTGCATATTCAAATTAAAGTTAATATCTGGTAGTAGGAACAAAACACTGAAAAAATAATAAAAGAATAGTTTAAAAAATATCAAGTACTTATAAAAGTGGAAGGAGGCCCGCCTCCTGAAGAAAGCTAAAAACATCACTAAAATCACTAGAGGCTTCGCCAAGCATCGAGGACAAACAGTAGGCACCATCTGCCCCCTTATGCCTATGGAGGAATCTCTGACGTAGGTCCCCCAGACTCGGACACTCGAGCAACAAGTGACGGACAATAAGGGGAACAAGGCAGACATCACAGTACGGTTGAGATTCATCATTCATCAGGAACCCATGTGTAAGCCGTGAATGCCCAATGTGAAGCCTAGCAAGAGCCACCTCCAATTGCCGAGACATAGAGGGAAGAGCCCTTGGCACAACCACTCTCTGAAAGATTTCTTTTAGTTTATTGTGAGAAACAACATCCCAGTGTCTCTGGCAACACGTACGAGTTGCACACTGCAAGTAAGGTGTTATATCTGAAGCAGGAAGTGGGTAGTCGGTTGGGGGCTGTTGAGAAGATGCAGCTTTAGCTAAAGTATCTGCCCTCTCATTGCCCATCACACCAACTTGTGCTGGTACCCAACAGAAGTCTACACGGCGGCCACGAAGGCCAAGAAGAAAAAGGCACTCTGAAGTTGATAAAACCAATGGATGGGATACATTAAAAGACTCCAGTGCAAAGCACTACGCGAGTCACTAAAAATCACAAAAAAGGATTGGGGGAGAGTAAAAATAATTTTAACAGCACATAAAATTGCAGCCAGTTCCGCTGTATACACTGAAGTAATGCCAGGAAGGCTACCGCCCCTACTAAAGGAAGGAAAGACAACACCAAATCCTACTCCAGTATCAGTCTTCGGCCCATTAGTATAGACGGGAACAGAACCCTCATGAATGGAGGCATGTTCTAAAAAGAGGGAGAGGGACACCTGAGAGGGAAGAGAGCCCTTTTTTTTCAACAATAGACCTACAGAATGTCACGCAAGGGAGCAGCCAAAAACCCACCCTTGGGATCCGATGAGGACAAATTGCCAGTCTCGGAACAGAGAGGGCTAACATAACAGACCAGACCCTGTAATCAAATGGCTTTGGGAAATTATGACGGGTGTCAAAAACAGAAGATCGGGAATCCTGGGAGACTATGGCACTAGAAACTGAGTCTGGAATGCGGTGAAGACGATACCAACACCTCATCATTAGCAACTGGCGTCGCAAATCCAAGGGGAGTATACCAGCATCCACCAATAAGCTTGGAATCGGGGATGATCTAAATGCCCCGGTTGCCAGATGTACACCAGGATGATGCACAGAATTTAACAACCGGAGATGTGCATCTGTTGCAGAGGAGTAGACCTCACACCCATATTCAAGTTTAGGAAGAATAAGAGACCTATGCAAGAGGAGGAGGGTCTGATGGTCAGCACCCCAAGAGGTATGAGCTAAGGCCCTCAAAAGACTCAAAGCTTTAAGACAAGCCACCTTAACAGAACGAATATGAGGAACCCAGGTTAGTTGTCTATCAAACAAAAGACCCAGAAATCGAGTCTCTTCCACACAAGATGTTCTCCTACCATAGAGATACAAGTCAGGGTCAGGGTGAACCCCTCGAAGACGACAAAAATGCATAGCCACTGTCTTTGTTGAAGAAAAATGGAAACTGTGAGTTTTCCGCCCAGTCAGAAATTCGATTGAGAGCCAGCTGCAACTTCCTCTCTGTCAGAGACATTCTAGATGCGGTAAAGGAAATCGAGGGGTCATCGACATATAGTGATCCTCGTACACCGTCAGGAAGTACACTAATGACACTGTTAATGGCTACAGCAAACAGAGTAACACTAAGGATACTCCCCTGTGGTACTCCATCTTCTAGTGCTCGGGCAGTAGAAAGCACTCCTCTCACTTCCACCCTCAAAATTCGGTTAGATAAAAACTGTTCAATAAAAATAGGCAAGTATCCACGAAGACCAAACTCATGAAAAAATGGGAGAAATGGAATTCCCCCGAGCTAAGCCCTGTATTGGACTATATAGCCCCGCTAGGGTTACAGGAGGGAGCTACCCCTCCCGGCACAGCAGCCCGGGTTAGGCTCGAACTTGCAATCCCCCGATCACAAGTCCAGCGCGCTACCACTGTGTTGCCACGACCCCCAAACTCATGAAGAGAGAGTAAAATACCATGATGCCAGGCAGTGTCATATGCCTTCTCCAGATCGAAGAAGACCGTGACCTGGTGTTGGTTAGTGGAGAATGATGACGATGACGAAAGCCTCACAGACAGAAGATTCCAAGGACAGCAGTGCATCAGAGGTAGATCGCATTTTTCGAAAACCATACTGGGCAGGGGATAGGAAGTCACCTCTCTCTAAAACCACATAAGCCTAACATTGACCATCTTCTCCAAAACTTTACATATACAAGACGTCAAAGAAATAGGCCGATAATTCGTCGCCTGTAGATGGTCCTTACCTGGTTTGGGGATGGGAATAACTACAGCAACACCCCAACAAGCTGGAAACTCCCCAGAACACCAGATCTTATTAAACAGTGAAAGCAAAAACAACAGGGACCCATCAGACAGGTGACATAAAAAGGCATAAGGAATATCGTCATAACCAGGAGAGGAATCATGGCACTGTGACAGAGCTGCCTGGAGTTCAGAAATTGAAAATGGAACATTGTAAGGCTCTCCTCCAGCAGAGGCAGAACTGAGACCACGAGACTCTAGGTGCTGACGGTGGCAAGCCGAAGGCGTCTCTGCATCCTTCTTTGACACACTGGCAAAATGATCAGCAAGCAACTCTGCAACAGCAAGTGGATCAGCCACAGTTCCACCTGCTACTGATAAAACAGGAGGGGAGGGAACAGTAAATTTTCCTGAAATTTTCCTCACCCGGTTCCACACCTGGGTGATGGAAGTCCTCGAATTAATGGAGGAAACATAACCCTTCCAGGATGAACGCCTGGCCTCCTTTAAAACCCGCCTCATATGAGCTCGTGCCCTCTGAAACGCCACCAAATACTGAGGATCCCCACGATAACGACGAAGGTGAGAGAAAGCGACTCATTTGGCTCTCACTGTGGAACTGTACTCAGAGTTCCACCAAGGAACCGGACGTGTAGGAAACTGATCCTTTGTTTTAGGAACAGGTAACAGGACTGCTGAGTGCAACACGGTATGAAAAAATAACACAGCCTCAGTAAGACAGCTAAACTCGTTGACAGAAAGGGAAATGGAACTTAATTCCCTGAAACTTGGCCAGTCAGCCTTATCCAGAAGCCAGCGAGGAAGACGTGGCTGAGGTCCACCAGCACTAGCAGTTAAAAGCAATGGAAAATGGTCACTGCCATACAAGTCTGGCAACACATCCTAGTTAAAATCTAAAACAGCATCAGCTGAGCATAAAGACAAATCAATGGCAGTAAAAGTTCCAGTCTGACTAAGGAAATAAGTCATTTTATTGGCATTGAAAATGCCTAACTCCTCATCCTCCACTAAAGAGGCCAGCATTACACCCCGAGGGTTGGCCTCACTGTTTCCCCATAGCGGATGGTGAGCATTCATATCTCCTAGTAACAGAAAGGGAGAAGGAAGGTCATGAATAAAGCGTTCCAGATCCGCACTTTCAACAGTAGCACTAGGAGAAAGATAAAGACTGCAAACTGTATACTGCCAACATAAAAACATCCGGACAGCGACAGCCTGCAGGGGAGTGGAGATGTCCAGATGATGGAATGGATTATCCTTGCGAAGGAAGATAGCAGCACCTCCATGATGACCTTGGCCTGGCACAGGATCAGAATAAAAGGCATGGTAGCCAGAAGGACCGGAAGGAACAGTATCACCGACCATGATCTCCTGGATACACATGCACAGAGGAGTAAAGTGAGAAACCAGATGCCACAATTCCTCATAGTTGGCACGTAAACCCTGACAGTTCCACTGGAGGATGGAACCCATAATGGCGGAATGATGATTAAGTGTGGGACTGTACACCTGACAAGCGAGTGGGTTTTGATTGATGCCTATGAAGGCCCTTGACAGGAGCCTGCCCAGCACCAGAAACCTGCACCCTCTGTCGAACATCTGTGGGTACACGAGAGGCTGAGGAAGTAAGTTTTACAACACTCCTTCTTGGAGTGGGCATACCAGTTTGTTTGGAAGGTGGCTTACAGGCTGTTTTTGAAGGTGTAGGACGGCCAGTGCTCCTACCAGAAGCCCCAGAAGTGGAAGTAGAGTCCACAGGACTCGAATCATTTGAGGAGGCCATCCTATCCTGCAGATCTGAAGTACCTTCGAGCTGTCCAACAACATCCCCAGGTGGGGACTGGATCAGAGCTGAACCATCAGCTTCAGATGTCACCTGGTTAGATCCCTCAGCCTGCTGGACAGAGGGAACAGGAGAGGTGTCGACAGAAGGGTCAACAACAGAGACCTTAGGTGGCCGGTCTTCATGTTCAGAGGACTCTGATGAAGAACGGTGACGTTTGCCAGGTACAGATGGAGCCTTGGGCATACTGGCTACAACAGGAGAAGGAGTTTGGTCAACATGGTTGTCTGCCACCACCACAGAAGTGTGCAAGTCATCAGCCACCAAAGTGGGGGCAGAAACAGTCGAAGTAGGGGATGCGCGAGGTTCATTTTCACAAACAGTATGAACGATAGGGACAGCATCCTGCAAAGCACTAGATGATGCAATGGGCACTGGATTGAGTCGAGGCTGTCTCTGAAACATACGGCAGTGTACTGATATCCCAGAAAGGACAGAAGCATAAATAACACCGGGCTGGAAGAAGCGAGTCTGGGCTCTCTTCCTAGCCTCAGGAAATGAAACCTTCTCAAGTGTTCGAATTGATAAAATCTCCTTTTCCAGGCAGTAGCGAGGACAGTTTTTTGAAGATACAGCATGAGGGTCCCCACAGTGATAGCATTTAAGGGGTCCTGGACAGTCACTGGCATGACTTGATCTGCCACAGGAGATACAGACAGGAAGGCCAGCCTGTGAGTGGCGGCAAAATCGGCTAACATGTCCATACCCCTGGCAGTGAAAACAGCGCTTTGGGGTTGGCACATACGGCTTCACAGGAAGCAACAGCCATGCAATTTTCACGGACCTAGGCAATGTTAATTCATTAAATGTCAAGAACAATGTTGGAGTTGGAGTCAAGATCCCATCTATCTTTTTCTGAAGGCCTCAACCTTCACCACACCAATTGAATGCAGCTCTTCCAACAGTCGCTCCTCTGAGTATTGGAGGATGCCACGAGAGAAAATGACTCTCTTACATTGATTGAAGGTTCCATGAGGAACACAGGTAACATCAGAACCAGCAACAGAGGTCAATTTCATTAGCTGGGAGCTCTCCTCTGGGGTGGACACCTCAGTGAGAATGCTTCCATCCCGCTGGGAAGAGATCTTGGGCTCTCTACCACAAGCTGACACTATGGCATGGTGCAGCTCAAAGATGTCAGCATCTAGAACTGACCCTCCTATGGAGGATTTCAGAACCAGATACTTTGCATAAGAAGCCGGCACCAGTTCTTCTCCGCACAACCCCAGAGCCATACCTCCCAGTCCCAGTTGAATGATGGGGCAAAGGTGGACATTCACTAGGGGCCTGGTAAAGCTCCAAGGTGGCAATAAGGGAGTCGCCAGGGACAGAGCCAGAGTCGCCAACGAAATTTGTTTTCTTGGTGGCCATGTGCTTCAACAAAAACTTTCATTCCCCCACCCCTCCACCCACCATGGAGCCCAACAAGGGGAGGTCTTATGCCAGGGACAACACCACTGGCGACCCCAGAGGTAGCAGGAGAGTATAATTATGTGGGTAACCATTGAGGGATCTTGGCATGGGTGACTCTAGGACGACAGGAGCCACCAGGCACGCCAGTGCCCACTTGACCCTAGCCAATGCATGACCAGCCGATTGACATGGTCAGGCCCAACCAGGCCACCCATCTAGCCAGAATATGGGACCAAAGAGGTGTATTGCTAGCTGCAGGGCGCACGGTGCGGCATCGCTCAACCTCCAGGACTCCTATCTCCCAGCATTACGGGACGCCACGCACGGCAAACACGTGGGGAGACAACAGTCCTGCCCTAGATGGCAAGTGGGCAGGGACTAGCATCATCAGCAGGCCTCCTCCATCAGTGATGTAGGGGGTGCTTGGTCCATGAGGCCGACAAATACCGAACCCTACAAAGGTGGGCAGGCCTCCCAAGTAGGTGGCACTGCCAGCCAAGCTTCAAGCCCCACCACCACGTCAAGGTGACCCCCTTCAGGAGGGCTGCTGTATAGGAAATAGCTAATATTGGTATCATAATTTCTGTAAAACTAACTGTATCATGCCGTTTACGGTTGTTTGTTTGCCATCTACTGCATATAAGTCTAAATCAGAAACTCCAAGAAAGTTACCGTTTCCTATCTCTAAAAATTCCCCTAATTCCTCTTGTGTTATTAAATTCACTGGGGAACCTGTATCTAAGAATAATTAAATAATTTGATCTTCACATGATGCGGGTATTAAGATTTTTTTTTTTTTTTTTTTTTTAATGTGTCCGACTCTGGGCATAGGCTTCACAGCCTGCTATCAAGGCCCAGCAGTCCTCCTACATACCATACACCTGTACATGTCACCACTTCGGCGCTAACACCCACCGTCCATATTGAATACATGCTAGGGCTGTCTCATACGGGACTGGTGTATTGGTATTAGCGGGGGTATTTTTACGATATGTCAGCGGGTTATCTGGTAGATCAGTAAAGCCTGATTTTATGAAATTCAAATCCTTAAACTGTTCCCTGCCCCAGCCGGGATTCGAACCTGGGTCCTAAGGACTGCAGGCCACCTCTCTACCGATTGAGCCACCGCCTCCCATTTCCACTCAAACCTCCTGTGTTTGCTTTTGTTTTAGTTTTACTTATGGTTGGTCATTTTTTGTTGTGGCTTGCCCTTCCCCAGACTTGCAAAAAAAAAACAATTTTCCAGTTGTTTTGCATTCTGAGGTCCGGTGTCCCGAGGGCCTGTGGTGTCTACAGTATGGGTCATAACCTTTTGCCTTTTGTTTTTCCTCTTTATTCTTAATATAATATTATTTTTTTGTGTGCCCTGGTTTTGCACAATAATAACACAGAGTGGACTTCTCTCTTCAATGTGACCCTTGAGATAACTTTCCATTTTTATTTATCTTTTTATTTTTTTTCTGGAGGCAAGTTCTACTTGGACTACGGGCAAACTTTGAAGCAGTTTGTGGCCTGGTGTTTGTAAACGTTGTCTCAAGACCTGTGGTTGCTTGGTTTGTCTGTTTTTGGATCGCGATCGATTTTGTTCTTTGTTAAAAGTGTTCGTGGGCGTCATTTCAATTTTCCTTGGGGGGGGGGGGATAGGCTATTTAGGAGGCCCTCTCACTCGCACCTCCCCACATGGGTGGGGTGGCGAGCGAACATTTTGAAACCACATGCAAAGCTATATTTAGGGAATTAAAGCAGTAAACAAATGTAAATACTCTATGTAATTATTTGTTAAACCAGTTACTTCATGACACACATACTAATGGATATTCTATCATTGGCAGTATTTCTTTGTGAAGTTGAATATGTAATTTAAAGTTCATGTTAAAGTACACATCACTGCATTATATGCAAATGACCTTGGAAAACAGACCAAATAGCATTTAAAATATTTGTATTGGTGAAAGCATAAACTGACTTCATTCTTTTAGCCTAATGAAAAGAAAATGAATATAAAACTGAGAATGGAAAGTGTAAACTTGTAATTTAATTAAAAATGGAAAGTTTTTAGCTTACTAGCCACAAAAATATCATGATCCATATAAAGTAATGCAAAAAAGTAAACTCTACACTAAGAGGTGGGAAAAGTAAAACCATAGTTTTTAAATTCGGAAGAGGCACAGATAAGAAGCGTATATTAATTTCAGAATTCATCAGAGGAAATTGAAAACTAAACTGCGTATATTTAATGCATTGAAAAATGAATAAACTACCGCAACAGTGGATATCTCCGTGATCTCTGCTTTGTAAAGTTATCTACCCGGATGTTAAAATTAAAATGTTTAACCACCTTTTCTGAGGCCATAAGTAGCAAGTCACATAAGCGACCAGTTCTCACTGGGGTTCTTAGATATGTCTTGACTAAGTTATGTACTGAAAAAAAGGTCATTCATTGCCTGCATTAGTTACTGGAAGGGTGATATGAATTTTGACGATTTTCACTATTTCTGTGTACGCACAATCTAATGGTTTGAGTTCATATAATTCAAACAGAATCTTTGGCTTGCCACCCTTACTTAGAAAATGTCTTTTTGCGACAGATATTTGGGAAACTAGAAAAATTTCATGTTTGTATATATCTTTGTAAGACTGTACTACACTAGAAAGCTTCTCATACTCTAGAAAGTCTCTGGAAGTGAAATCAAGTGCATTCATTGCTTCTATCAGGAGCATGTTTTGTGTGAAGTGAATATCAAGCTCTGAGAGAAATCTGTCTAATATATCAAAATATGTTCTTTTGATTTCAGTCTTTGGAGCAATACAAGTATTCACTTCATTTTTCCCTGGAGCTGAATCATTTAAGAAGCTCTTTAGTCCTGATGATACCTTCTGAATTCTCTTAGGTCTGCTCAACTGATCTGAATTGTTCAAGTTAGAATCAGTCTCATATGTTGAAGCAAAATCTTAAGCTTTGTAAAAAAACATCAGAGAAAGCTTAGTCCGTTCTCAAGACCTGCAATTCTTTAATAGTTGAGTGTATCAGAGAGCAAGCTTCAGATAGTTAGACTTCCTTAGTATGATGCTTATTTGATAAACTATTGGTAACTCAAAGGACTTGTTCAATAATGTGTAGATCCATTACTAACCAGAGAGACTCCAACTTTGTGTACAGTCCATTTGCTTCTGCTGCAGCTTCTGAATCAGAACCCTCTGAAACTGTATTAAGCATTAATAGCAAACTTCCACTGCGAAGCTTAACCTTTGATACTGACTTATAATACTGTAGACCATTAAGTTATAGTAGGTTTTTCTAGTGTCAAAACATGAAGATCTTCCGCTTTCTGTGCCTCTGTGAAATGTTGGTTCCCTATGTTACTGTCAGCAACAAATGTGTACAGTGTGTTTATAACCGGAAAAAATGAAGAGAGGCAACTGGTATTCTTTAGGCAGTCGCCCAGTACTAAATTCAGCCTGTGTGCATGGCAATGTCTGTATACTGCTTGGGGAATATTATCCTGTAGTCTTGCCTGAACCCCGCCAAAGCATCCTCTCATTACACTAGCACCATCCACACAGTTAGACAAAATCAAACCAGATTACTCTATCTCCTTGTATATAAAATCAGCTAAACTTGCAGCATCAGCCTTTTCCATGCGATAGGTTCCAATGACACATTCCTTCACAATACCCTCACTAAAGTACCGCACAAGAATAGCCATCTATTCCTTTTTTGACAAGTCTTTCTTTTCATCAACCATAACTAAAACGTAATTGAACTCTGGTGCTTCAGCACAAACTGTGTCCTTGATATGGCTTCCAATACCTGATATCAACTCATTCGGGTACAGAGAGGTTGTGTAATGACCATATCGTCTATCTGAATTTTGTTTTAAAGAGAGATTTAATTCAACAATTAGGTGAAGAATTTCTACAAAATTTCCTGAATTTAATGAATCACCACCCTCATTATGTCCACGAAAAGACAGGCCTTGCCTTCCCAGTAATATAGTGACTTTTAAAAGTAATTTTACATGTTCCCTCTTGTCTTCAATTTCTTGTTGCCTGGCTGAAGATAGAGAAGATGCTACAGACTGAGAGGACCATGACTTGAATATCCTTGAAATTAGACCAAGCTATCATACTATTAATGTGTCTTTCACTTGCCTGATACTGTTTGAGAAGGGTACTGATATCTTTCCATTTCCTTGTTCCAACATCAAGAAACGGTCTCCTACCTAGTCCTTCCCCCTTACGAACAGTTGCTCCCGCAAAGTGCCTACATGGAGAGCAGAAATGCGCATCTTGCGAGACCGAGTATTCTAACCAAGAAAAGATATCAGTATAGGGACTTATGAATTCCCTGTTATTCTGATTGATTGGGTAGCTTGGCAGTTTTGATTGACTAGGTTTATCATAGAGGGACTTAGATATATGCTGGAGTTTGTGATGTAGGTGGACTGTCTTTTGTATCATTTTGATCTTGGTTCAGTGCAACAGTATGTCCTAATGTGACTTCTGGTTCATCAACGGGAATCAAATCTGAGTCTTGACTAGGAGATGATGTAGTGGCTAAGTCAGTATTGTTAGTTGCTTTACTGGTTGAAGAACTTGAAGCTCTACAGGCATCATCATCCTATAAAGTGGAAACATCTCTCTCTCTCTCTCTCTCTCTCTCTCTCTCTCTCTCTCTCTCTCCATATATATATATATCCACTTTAGAGGATGATGATGCCTGTAGAGCTCCAAGTTCTTTAACCAGTAAAGCAACGCCCACTTTGGGAACCATTGATCTAAATGAACTCTTAAGACTCCTACCTACATGTACGTACTTCCTAAGATGAATAAAAGCGTTTAATGATGACCAGAATACGATAAAAACGGTAGTTCGATACTGAAGTTATCTGAACAGCGGGCTAGGAACATATTTACATTGACATCCTTTAACATACCTAGTAAATAATTATGATTATTACACACACACACACACACACACACACACACACACACACACACACACACACACACACACACAAGATATGTTTCACTCAAAATGTATTGAGGCTAAACACAAACTATTTTTAATTTCACGATGTTAGCCTTATATTTTTTCATTAATTGTAGTTGATTTGGAGGCCCCATTCAGAAAGCTTGGGGGTGGGGTCGAGCTCTCCTCGCTGCCCCCCCCCCCCCAAATGACGCCCCTGGTTGCCTCTGTGTCTGTAAGTCTCTGGTTATATTGGGTTGTCATTCACTCACCCCTGCTTTGCTACAGTTCATCTCTACCTCGTTCATAAAATCTAACAAACACATTTCTGTGGTGTAGGGTATTGTTTTAGCTATCTTTAATACCCTATCAGGTAATATACTGTACACAGTGTAGCTACATAATCAAGGATGTCTATGACATGCAATGGTGACATCTTCCCACCAGTTGTTACGCAATTTTAGTTCTCTATAGTAGCTAATAGTGTTCTCTTAATTGTTGATACATGTCTGTTATTTTACCTAAGCCAGGTTTGGTTGTATGTTCTCTCATGACATCCACAATCTTGTGTAAATCTGGAATTATACGTGGCAAGAAATTAATTCTGTCTTATACTCATCATATGTCTGAGCTTGTTTGAGTTCATCAGATCTGAGTAGGTCACTGGCTGGACATCTTTCTTGGTTAATCCATGATGAAAAAGTTGCTGTTTTCTCAATTTCATCTTTGATATGTCTCTTAACTAACAGTTGTTCGCTCAGATTTATAAGGGACATGACATCGATCCTATCCTTTTCTGTGCCTAAGAATTTTGTGAGATTTTTATCCCTATTATAAACATAGGCATGGGGAGGGTATTGAACTATGGAATTACCTCCGTTAGCCATGTTTTTGTTTGTTTTGTTAAATTCACTTGAAATCCCTTGTCATTATGGGAAGAGATAGTTGGTAAGTATTCCCTGACCTGTGAACCCTCGCGAGGATGTTTTCATATGTATATAGGACAGAACTAAGATCGTCATTATCTACATCTGAGAAAGGCATTGAAGTAGCATTATCATTATCACTGATATGTGAAGTGTTTGTCTCCTTATCAGTAGTTCGTGGAGAACTAAAGTGTGTTAGTTACGTTTTCTTGTTGTTCTACTAACTGTGAATCATCATCTGGTATTGCAGATGCAGTTTCATTTGGCGATAAAATTGGTGGTGATGAAATTATTCCCATCATAGCAGTAAGCACTAAAATAAAAAACTCATTGTCCTAGGAAATGTTGTCATGAAACACTTATTTTTGTGTTAACTGTATAGCTAACTAAAATGAATATTAATAAATGGAAGATATCAAGTGTATCTATCTATCTATCTATCTATATCTCTCTCTCTCTCTCTCTCTCTCTCTCTCTCTATATATATATATATATATATATATATATATATATATATATTATGCAAGAAAGAAGGAACCAAAGGCCAGGGGCCCGCAAACTGTTCCTTCTAAGAAAAAAAATACAAAAACAGTACAAAAGAGAGCCAAATTCAAGATCCGTTCATTTCGAGATGCCTGGACACACTGTTTGAAAGACTGATCATAAGAAGTAGGAAATACAGACAGAGGGAGACAGCTCCAGAATTGACCTGTTGCATAGCTGGGAGTAATGGTTAACTCTTGCATTAGGGAGTTGGACAGAAAAGGGATGAGAGAGTGTTGCTAGGCAATATACTGTATATATATATATATATATATATATATATATATATATATATATATATATATATATATATATATATATATATATATAACGCGTTCTTTGTGGTTTGGCACATAAATGCACATAGACACAAATCGTGTTAAGCAGAAAAAAAATAGCCAAAAATAAAGTTTTCAGCCGATTTGCGTCAAAGTTTGGTGCATTCTAGTGGGTGTGTCTCTGTTCTGACGTAAACACTTGGCAACACTGTAACTGCTCTGATGAATTAGGCGTGAAGAAAAACCTCAGTACCTCACGACCAGCCAGCCTATAGGGTAGTGCTGCTGTCAGTCATCCCTTTAAATCCGCCATTTTCCCCCCTCCCACCAGAGACAGAAGCCATTATTAAAATATTGTGATTTTACAGTGCTTTTGACTAAACTGTGAAGTAATTGTGTCAATGGAACATAGATATATTGTTTATAAACCACTGGGACCCGTTATCACCCTTTTGGCCTAGAGACAGGAGTCTGGCTTGTTATAGCGGGGTTTCCACTTTGCTTCACCCTGCCAATAAATGATGTGAGTATTTTACCGTTATAGTGAAGCCAATACTTACTGTATATTTGTGAAACACATAGTGCCTGGATTAGCGAAATAACTGATCTATCACAGCAGGTGTTATGTACGCCATAGAGATATGCCATAGCCGCTAAAGGAACAGGCGGTCACGTACACCACAGAGTCGGGAAGAGAATATTAGAGGAGGTTGGGATGCAGTGATGTAATAGTGTTTTATACTGCATATGGTTTAGTGTGAAATATACGTATGAAATAGTGCAGCGAGTGTTCGTCGAGAAATATTGCATGCATTGACTTACAGCGCAAACCTAATGCAAGTATCAGAGACAACAAATACGCCACACAATCATAGACTTCAGTGAAAAGGTATTCTACCAATCTCAGACAATGCTATATTGCTTATGGTTTAGTGTGAAACAAGTATAAAATACTGCAGTGAGTGTTCACCGAGAAAAATTGCGTGCATTGACTGACTTAGCGATGAACTAGCGCAAGGATCAGAGACAAGAAATACGCCATACAGCCACATATTTATACGTATGTCATGCAGCGAATGTCCTTGGAAAAAGCTATTGTGTGCCTCGCATGTGTCAGGCAAACGTAGTGCAAGGAGGAGAGAACAAAATACGCCACACACACACACACACACACACACACACACACACATATATATATATATATATATATATATATATATATATATATATATATATATGCAAACTAACCACAGGAGAAATGAAAGGAGCGAAAGTGAGTACTTTCGTATATTACATCTTAAGAGTGAGACAGAAACGTAAAGGGTACAGGTCTTTTATGCACACCCGCAACAGGTAGTGGCACACAGAACAATGGATGACCTGAATTTTTACCTGCGGCTTAACTTATGGTCAACTGCAAAAGGGAGTGGAACACAACAAAGGATGACCTGAATCTAAAAATGCACGTGACAAAGGAGGAGGGAGTAGGAGGGGAGGAAAGGGGAGTGGGAGGGAGGGGGAAGGGGGAGGGGAGGAGGGGAAGGGGGAAGGGGAGAGGGGAGGGAGGAGGGGATAAATACTGCTGCTTAACTTAAGACCTAGAGGATTAATGCTTGGTGTGTCCCACAGAGGTGTGACTATACCACCAGGAGATGACAGGGAACAATCACGTGTTAGTCTGGGGGATACTGCTTTAAAATTAACTCAGTTAATTTATCACACGTAAAATGACCATAGCTCATGTTTACATTCTTTTCATATGTGCCAGAAATTAGACAAGATTCTATTACAATTCTTTCATCTAAGCTTTTTGATCTTGCTAGAATCTTGGAGCCTGTCCAGTCAATATGGTGATCACTAGATGCTTTGTGCTGAAATAAACCACTGCTCTGTTGGGCTGTCCTTACACTGTATTTATGTTGTGAGATTCTAGTTTCCAAATCTTTTCCAGATTGTCCTATGTAAAATTTGTTACAGCTTTTACACGGGATTTTGTAAACAATGCCTGAATTACTGAAAGGGTTGTTCTTGATAAGGTTTTTTTTTTAATTTGAATACTACTTGTACCGTACATTGAATTTCCTCAGTATGTGAACAACATCAAGAAAATTTTCATGGAAGGGGAGGACAAGGGTCTTTGAATGTTTTGGGGATCTGGCTTATTAGTTTTCCCTTCAAGGAATCGTTTCTTGGCTGTATTGTGGCACTGAGTTAGTATGCTTTGTGGATATTTTAGCTTCTTTCCAATACTCTGAATCATTTTTAGTTCATCATCTAAAAATTCTGGGTCTGAAATTCTATATGTTCTTAAGTACATGGATATGAACACAGATCTTTTTACATTAATATGATGGTTTGAATAGTAATGAACATATGACATAATTTTTGTAGGTTTTCTGTATACCTTAGTCTTCAAAACATTTTGGTCCCTGGTAACTTTTACATCCAAAAATGGCAATCCATTATCCATTTCCATCTCATGAGTAATCTTAATCGATGGAACTAACGTATTTAATTGCAGGAGAAATTCATCAGTGGGAAGACTGTTAGGCCAGAAGCACAGGATATCATCAACGTATGTGAGCCAAACTGCAATTAAAATCGTTAGTCATAACAGTTGACGGGAAAGTGAATGGGCAGGTGACATGGTCTATCAAAGCACATGCAACGCTCTTCACGGTCTTATCTGGGACAGCACGAGAAGTGATCAACTGCTACGAATAAATACTCTGCGCCAGATGCTGTGCAAGGTATTTTAAGGAGGTTGATATAGTTTTCCATGGGTGTGATGGAACTGGCTACTGCAAGAGCGGTGCAGAAGATCCGGTTGATCCTTTGTAGCGACTACAGGAAAATCAAGAGACACAGTGCACGTTAATGTCTTGAAGCATGGTGAGTCAATAGTATCCGAGACGTGTTTGTCTAAACACCGATCTTTACCTAAATGAGACGCATGAGGTGTGTTATGAACGATTTGATATACCGCAGGTATTAGGTGAATAGGGACAACGAGTTGGTGTACTTCCCTATTGGGTATGTCATTTCCTGTAAGTAATGTTTTCCTGTAGAAGATACCATTATTTAACATGATCTCATCTATTGGCACTGGCAGAGTAGGTAAGGCAAATTTTATCTCCCAATCCTAAGAAATAAATTACCTTGGATCATACAGCGTTTTTACGCTGACAATTTTGAACGACCTCGAAGGTCAAGGTGGTGCACAAAGTTTTGTTTGGCTGATATAATGAGACTGCCGCCACTGCATGGCAACTACATACGATTTTCCTGGCATGTAATGAGAGGTTGGATTAAAGTCTTGGATGACAACTGACCATCGAGCCACTCGACCTGCAAGGTTCCTTCCCTTGAACAAATCACAAAGAGGGAGGTGGTCTGTCTGGATTTTCACTGGGTAACCATATACTATATCTCTGAAATGTTTCAGCGACCAGACCACTGCTAGGGCTTCCAAATCCATAACACTTTAATTACGTTCTACGGGGTTGGGAAGCGAATAGCTTACGCTATTACAGGCTTCCTTGATGCTTGACCAAGTTGCATCAGTACTGCACCAATTCCTGTGCCTGACGCATCAGTGCACAGAAAGAAGGGTTTCGTATATTCAGGGAAAGCCAAGAATGGGGCATTTATAATGGCTATTTTCATTGTTTCGAAGGCTTGTTACTGATCTTTAGTCAACATGAAAGTTGCACTTTTCTTTAGTGAGTCAGAGGAGTGGCGATCTGTGCATACCCTATAATAAATCGCCTTTAGTAAACGCTCGGTCCATGAAAACTCCCTACATCATCTGTACTGGTAGGGTCTGGGAAGTTGATGACTGCCGTAATCTTATTTTCAGTAGTATGAATACCCGCAGCATCCACTGCATGCCCAAGGAATTTAATTTTCTCTCTTAGGAAATCACATTTACTGAGATTAATCTTTAAACCACCCATCTGAAGGTGATCAAATACTTGTTGAAGCTTAGCAAATTGTTCAAGGATAGACACGCTCACTACAGTTATAACATCCAAGCAGGCAAACAGATTTTTTTTTTTTTTTTTTTTTTTTTTTTTTATGTGTCCGACTCTGGGCAAAGGCTCCAGGGCCTATATCTCGGAGGCAGTAGCCTATCCCAAGGCCCAGTAGTCCTCCTACATCTCCACATGTCACCACTTCGGCGCTAACACCCACCGTCCATATTGAATACATGCTAGGGCCGTCTCATACAGGACTGGCGTATTGGTATTAGCGGGGGTACTTTTATGACATGTCGGCGGGTCATCTGGTAGATCAGGAAAGTCTGCTTTTCATGAAATTCAAATACTTAAACTGTTCCCTGCCCCAGCCGGGATTCGAACCTGGGTCCTTCAAGACTGCAGGCCGCCTCTCTACCGAGGGTGGCAAATCATGCCATTGAAGACTGAATAAATGAGTCTCATGAATACTGAAGGGGCATTACCTAATCCAAAAGGAAACTTCTTAAACAGAAAATGTCTAGAAGCGGTGGGAAATGCCAGGTTGTTCTCAGCTAGTGACTCTAAAAACTCAGTTAAAACTAGCAAAGGAAAAATCGGGCACAGTGACAGAATTTACTTTATGACAGTCCACTGCTGGTCTGATTTGTCTGCCTTTCTTTGGAGCTAGGAAAATTGGACTATTCCATGGACTGACAGTGCTCAATAATGTCCTGATCTAACATGCTTTGAAATATCTAGTCTGATTCTTTTCTCAAACTGTGGGGTAACTGGTATGCTGCTCTGTAAATTGACTGAGTTCCTTTTCACTAATTCCATGTGATGTTGCACTAGATCTAACCTATTGCACTAGATCTGTCCTACCTATAGTTTCCCTGGTAAGGTTACTACATCTCGATAAGTCTGCAGAAGACTGATTACTCCTTATGCTGTTAGAAGTCACCAGTTGATACTTGTGAAACTAGGTCAGGTGAAAAAACCGTACCAAATCTCTTAGAGTTGATGGCATACACATCAGTTGCTTCAATATCATCATCACAATTAGTAGGTATGGAGAATTGTATATCCTGGCACACCCTAATGGCTGATGGGTGAAGCAGGAAATCCCCAATATTTGTACTACTTTTAAGCTTCAGTGGAGCATTTGTGACATTTATCAAATAGAGATAACACAAATTGTCCTGCTCGTATGTTAAGCCATTCACGCAG
The DNA here is from genome assembly GCF_032717465.1 of Coenobita brevimanus. Taxonomy (NCBI): domain Eukaryota; kingdom Metazoa; phylum Arthropoda; class Malacostraca; order Decapoda; family Coenobitidae; genus Coenobita; species Coenobita brevimanus. The sequence goes on along the minus strand of NC_137052.1, from coordinate 11,653,820 downwards.
CACAACTCTGATAACGTTAGTACATCCACTTCTTATTCGCCTACCACACGAGCAGAGACCTTTGCAAACTCATGCGGCAACAAAACTGTGCACTGTTTTGTTACCGATCGCCTCGTCTCCGGGCGTTGTAGAACGTCATTCAAACTATTTGAGGTAGTTATATGAGACGTGTTTGAGTCGGCTATTGTGTCGCTGTTAGAGGGGTTGTCATTAGCCCTTACTGAATGCTTAGAGGAGGTGTCATTAGATGTTAGTGATTTTTCCTCTGTACTCACAGGTAGTGGCGGAGTCAGATTAGCTTGAATGACTGAGTTTATTTTTGGAAAGGACAGGATGTGGGTACTCCATGCTTTCTACTGGGAAACCATTAATGTCAGTACTACCACAAGCAGATATTATGACAATAGATTGTTGAGCCATAGTGGGTAAACCAATTAGAGTATCAGCTGTATACTTGAGATAATTTGTTACATGAAACTCTGCTATGAAAAGTTTTAAAATTTCAAGTTGTACCTCTAAAGTGACTCCTTCATTGCAATTAAATTCTTAACATGCCACACAGGCGAATATCAGGTGGATCACGGATCCCGACTTTTCTAATTGTTATCCTAATGCTGTTTGGAAAGGTTTCCGAGATTAAATTTACCACTGATCTAGTGCCCATGAAAAATTATGTCTTGCCTCTTTGCTCCATCCCAGAATAACTATGCCTAAAGAAGTTAGAGGCCATACCTGGTGAATGGGGAGTTGATCTTCTGTTGTTAGGTGACATTTTTCCGATAAGGGTGCTCCTCTTCCCCCGACCGGCGGCTCGCAAGATAACGACACTCATCAGTGGTGTGAATAGTACTGTTCTTATGATATCTACAAGTGGGACGACGCGATCACAAAGGTGTCCGCTGTCACCTATGTGAGTGGTTCTGTCCCTGTTTGTGATAACAGCTTGATTCTCGATGACCGGCGTAACCACAGTGACCGCACACAATCGAGGATTATTTGCCCCGTCGTATATTGAACTGGTCACGACCACTTGCTGGTGACCGTCGCCACGAGTAGGAACGGATTGTGTTAGGTTTGTCTCTGGTAGTCGGTCATGAACGTGAGGAATCTGATGATGCGGCTGAGGTAAGAAAGACTTACAGTTCTGTCTGTGGTGTGAGAGATTGAGGTGCGAGTACTTGCCTGGTGAGTGACTCTTGATCCCAGTCTTTCTGCTATTGCCTTTGAGACATCTAGGAGTTCTTCTCCTGGATTAAAGCTTATTTGTAAGTCTATTTCCTGTTAGTTACCATCCAACCAGTTGATAAATCTTAGGTACCGGTAAGCCATTAAGTCTCCAAAATCTTCCAGGTTAAGAACATGATTTCCATTACATGGAATATCTCGCAATAACTAGCTTATCTCTGAGCTTGTAGCTTTTGCTGCAGCTGCTGCCTCAGTGTTGAATCTTTGATTGGAATATCCACATCTTCCTGCATTTGTATAAGGAGATTAGTGATGCCAATGAGAGACCCGACTTTCGAATGGATACAACAGAGCTGTATTAATTTCTGATGGAATTCATCGAATGTGTAGCAGCAATCGAAACAGCCGGCTCGGAGCGCGGCTGTCATTTGTGATTTACCTTGATGTAACCAGCCTTTAAGATAGGAGATTTTTAAGGGTTCAGTCGTGATTTGTCGATTGTGAATATCTGTTTCAACTTCTTTGAGGAAGTCATAGACAGACAGAGTTATCTACAGCGGTGTATTTTGGGCGGTTATTGTCGTCGAAATATATGGACTATGGAGGAGCCGGGTTTGCCATCGCTGGAAGAGTTTGAGGTTTGGAAGTTGTGGAAATAAGTAATGTCCTGGGTTGAGATGCGGAGCAAGTAGTGGTAGTTGTTTGTGGCAGAGCTGGGAGCTGTGTAACTGTAGCAGGGAAATTAGTAGTTGGAGAATGGGCAGAGGGAATTTCTAGAGAATCATATGGAGAGGGTGTATCTGGATTTGTTTTATCTGAAAGAAAATTATATGGATTTTCTAGAGTAGATATAATAGTGGTGGTAGTGAGGGTGGCATGAAAGAGTTCAGTGGCAGATGTTGCACAAGTGGATTTGCTGTGTTTTGCGTACATTTTCTCACTACGGAGACGAGTCAAGGTATATTTACATTACTAAGATCAACATCCCCATTTCAGTTTCAAGTTACTGGAGAACAGGAGAGAGAGAAAATTTTTTGAAGTATGACATGCAGTAAAGTAAGAAAATTATATGAATAGTTATGGAATTGAAAATGTATAGTTTACAATGAGGGTATGAGGGAATATGAAATATATAATTGATAGTGAATGGCAATATGCACAATGAAAATGGATGTGAAAGCAAATCGCTTGGCTGAAGAATAAAGTGCGAGAGGAGAGTGATGAATGAAGTGGGCGAGAGGATTGATTAATAGCCTATGAATCAGAAGATGCGATATAGTGAATGAAACCAGATGAATGGTAATGTGAGTCACAATCTGTAGAGACTATCTTAGGATAATCTCTATCGAAAGTCAAGGTATGGACAGATGAAGTGAAACAATTACTGTTATTTACATGTACTGAATATCAAAGTGTTGCTTAAGGAAGCAAGAAGTTAGGTGGCTGAAGGATCAACTTTAACCCATTGGATCCCAGGGGTGCCGGGCGAGGCATGGCACTGGGAGGGTACTAAGCATACCGCCCTCCGCCTATCGGCTCATAGTCGCGAAGCTCATAGGTCCCTACCTGGGGGTTCCCTGCTTTATAAAGACTTGAAGAATCCCAGTTCTGTCCAATACTCGGGACCCTGGGCTCCAGTGGGTTAATGAGGCGAACCCTTCCCTCACAGAGGAACCGATATGCTGGTTGGAGAGAGAGGATAATGATATCACTATTGAAGTCCACCAGACAGAGACGACCTGGAGTACCAGATGATCACAACCAAGATGTTGATTGAAGAGGGCAGCGATGACATAGACTTCACTGGTTGGCTGTCCATGGACCTAGGGAAGGTGGTGGAGGTGGTGGGATGGTGAGGAGGTAGCTGGGTATGGGTAGTGAGGCTGGCTGGCTAGGGTGTTGGCTGAAGGGGGCTGGATCAGCAAGGCGCGATGGGAGTGAGAGCTGGGCGGTTGGGGTGTGAAATAGTTATAATTCTCTAAAACAAGAGTTGCGTGAGAACTGGTGTTCGATATTGAGTGGCTTACTGATAGTTCAGCTATGCACCAGCTGCTGAGGACTGTTGGGGGCTGAAGATCAGTAGAGAGGTGAAATTCAGGAACTCACTATAGCAAGATCTCCCCCAGAAATACGTAGGCAACACAACCACAAGGTAGGTGAACGGAGAGGAGTATGGTAGGTGTGGAGACTGGAGCAGGAACAGAGCACTGGCTCTGTGTGAAGGTGACATAAATCCGACTCACCTCTATCACCAATTTGTTTTGCTCCCTCTTGTGTCCCCAGTTAGGAGTAATCCAGAGGTCTTAATGTAGGCTCAGCAGCTTATTTCGAGAAGACAGACACAGGTCCAACCCATTCTATGCCAGTCCCTCAACTGCCCACTGCAAAAGCAGTGTGGGGAGCCGGCTTGGAGGGCGTTATGCAGGTGTTTGCATTCTTCAAATTTTGCTGATATGTGCACTAACTGCCACGTAGGCACCCACTAATAGATACATACCGGTATACAGTTAACTAACACACTTATACACCATTTGCTCTAGTTTGCAGGTTCAAGAGATTATCAATGTATAGTTACAGTATAAAGGTATGGTTACAAGGTATGGTTAAATGATATGGGGTTACAAGGTTTGCTTACATAAACAGCATCACACTCTCCAACAGCAGCACTACACGATCCCACGCTGCCATCACAACAAGAGACACCATACCTTTAAAAAAACAACAAGCAAACACTCACATCAATCAGTTTTCACATGTCAGCCATCTAAACCCCCCATTGCTACGACCGACGTATCATCCGACGTAAGAGACAGTTCCCCACAGTGCCAGGCTACGCACCTTTCCCTTGCAACAAGACGAAACACATCATTAGCAACCTTAAACACTCATCTGCCTGTGGACCAGACAACATAAGCAACATTCACCTTAAACACCTTGGACGACAAGGTATACAAGCACTCACCAACATATCAAACTACAGCAACTCACACAGCATAATATCCAATATCTGGAAGCAGAGCATTATCATCACTATCCCTAAACCCAACAAAGACCCCACGTTACCTTCCTCACACTGCCCCATCACACTGCTCTGCACCCCCTCTTAAGTTACTGAACAACTGATACTACAACTAGTTACAGCTCACACACCCCTAGCCCAATCACAACATGGCTTTAGGTCACTACACTCCACAAACAGACTTCTTACAGACCTTACACAGAGAGTTTTTGATGGCATGAATTCAGCTAGGCCACCACATAGAACACTCCTAGTCACACTAGACATTAGCAAAGCTTTTGATACCATGTCCCGCCACAACCTCACAAACAAAATGTTCAACACAAACATGCACAATAACACAAAAAGTTGGTTGGCAAACTATTTAGCAGGCAGATGTGCACATGTAACACTTGCCAGTCAGTCTTCAAACATCAGAAACTTCACAAATGGGATCCCCCAAGAATCTGTTTTGTCCCCTACACTCTTTAACCTACCGGTACTGTAGATATGCACGACATGCCCAGACCCCACACACCACAGATACACATAGCTTCCTATGCAGATGACATAACACATGTACACACCAAAATGCAAACACAGCCGCACACATCCTCCAACCTTACCTCAACACGCAACACGAATGGTTCACCACAAACAGGCTCAAAATAGCCCCAGCCAAATCTACAGTGACCCTTCTCACAAACTAGAGAGCAGAATACAAACACATTCCACACCTCACCATAAACAACACTCCCCTACCACACACACACACACACACACACACACACACACACACACACACACACACACACACACACACACACACACACACACACACACACACACACACACACACACACACACAAAATCCTTGGTGTAACATACAATACATCAATGTCATTTAAACAACGCATCACAAACATTAAAAATAAAATAACATCAAGATTCAGTGCCATAAGGTCAGCTTGTACAGCACCCTACCTGTATCCCTGATTGCCTTGGAGAGAGTTCCAACATACTTGACCTCTTCCTTACAACTGATCCTTCTGCTTACACTGTTAATCTTTCCTCTCCGTTGAGCTCCTCCGATCACAACCTTATTGCCTTAACCTGTCCTATCACTCCGGTACGGCCTGCAGACCCTCCAAAGAAACGTCGTCTGTGGTACTTTGGGGCTGCAGATTGAGAGGCCCGCAGACAGTATTTCTTTTATTTTCCATGGAATGATTATTGCTTCCATGGTTGGAAGCCATCTGAGTGTGCCTTGCGAATTACGGGGGTTATTCTCTCAGGCATGAAAGCATACATTCCCTTCTCATATTCTTTGACTAATGCAAGAAAACCTTGGTTCAATCACGCTTGTTCTAATGCTATCCACAACAAGGAGAGGGCCTATAAAAGGTACTGGAGCCAACCCACCCCTGAATCACATCGTATTTATGTTTCTGGTCGGAATCATGCTAAGTCTGTTCTTCGCTCTGCTAAAAATAATTTCATCCGTACTAAATGCTCTCAGCTCTCCAACTCGAATTTTTCCCACTCCTTCTGGCACCTTGCTAAAAACCTTTCTAAAAAATTTACCTCATCATCCTTCCCTCCTCTTTTCTACTCTGATGGCTCTGTAGCTATTTCTTCTGGTGATTAAGCAGATCTCTTTGCTCAGACTTTCTTCTCCAATTCCACCTTAGACAATTCCTGTGTTGTTCCTCCATCACTTCCCCCCTCAGACATCCTCATGGCTGACATTAAAATTTCTTCAGCTGATGTATTTTCTACCATCACTGGCCTCAATACTAACAAGGCATATAGGTTAATGGAGTCCCTCCTGTTGTCCTCAAGAACTGTGTTTCAGTGCTTACACCCTGCCTAGGTAAGCTCTTTCGCCTTTGTCTGTCAACTTGTACATTTCCTTCTTGTTAGAAGTTTGTTCTCAATCACCCAGTCTCAAAGAAGGGTGATCATTCACAATCCCCTAACTATCGTCCAATTGCCTTAACATCCTGTGTCTCAAAAGTTTTCGAGTCTACTATTAACGAAAATTTTTAAAGCATCTTTCCTATCACAACCTTCTTTCTGATCGTCAGTATGGGTTATGTCAGGGACGCTCCTCTGGCGATCTTCTCACCTACCTTTCAGACTCCTGGTCATCCTCCTTTCGGGACTTTGGCGAAAGCTTTGCCATTGCACTTGACATCTCAAAGGCTTTCGATCGAGTCTGGCATAAATCTATAATTTTCAAACTGCCCTCGTACGTTTTCTATCCTTCTGTCTGTGCCTTCATGTCTAGCTTCCTTTCTGGTCGTTCTATAGCCGCTGTTGTAGATGGCCATCGTTCTTCTCCTAGATCTGTCAACAGTGGTGTTCCTCAGGGCTCTGTCCTATCACGAACTCTCTTCCTTTTATTCATCAATGACCTCTAAACTGCACATCTAACCCTATCCACTCGTATGCTGATGATTCCACCCTTCGCCTTTCCATTCAGTTCCCGCAAATCTATCTCAGCAGTTGCTTCAACAAACAATGGATGAGTCTATGGCACACCTAATGTCTGACATGGCACGTATCTCTGAATGAGGTTTATCCTAATGTCTGACATGGCACGTATCTCTGAACGGGGTAAAAATAATCTTGTTGTTTTTGATGCATCAAAAACTCAGTTTTTACACCTATCAACCCGACACAATTTTCCACAGGAGTACCCACTAATATTTAATAATATCCAACCCAATCCTGCATCATCCTTGAACTTGCTTGAGGTTTCATGCACTCGGGAATTATCATGGAAAGATGATATTGCTTCTCTTGTAAAATCTACTTCCAAGAGATTAGATGTGCTAAGTCGACTCCGTATCTTCTTTACCTCTGCACAGTCGTTGTCTTTATTCAAGGTTTTTATTCGCCCTTGTTTGGAGTACAACTCTCATGTGTGGCGAGGCTCCCCACATACAGCTCTTCTCAATAGGCTGGAGTCAAAGGCTTTTCATCTCATCAACTCTCCTCCTCTTACTGGCTCCCTTCAACCTCTGTCTATTCGCCGCACTGTTGCATCTTTATCTCTTCTCTGTTGCTGCTTCAATGGTCACTGCTTCTCTGAACTGTCTGCTTGCATCCCTCCACCTCTTCGATGGGTGCGTAGCACCCGTCTAGCAACAAACTCTCATCCCTTTTCTGTCCAACTATATAATACATAAGTTAGCCGTTCTCCCAGTCCTTCATTTATGCAACTGGGCAACTCTGGAACTGTCTCTCTTTGTCTGTATTTCCTACTTCCCATGATCAGTCTTTCAAACACAGTGTGTCCAGGCATCTCGAAATGAACGGATCTTGAATTTGGCTCTCTTCTGTATTGTTTTTGTTTTTACTTGGAGGGAACGGATTGTGGGCTCCTCGCCTTTGTTTCCTTCTTTCTTGCATAAAAAAATAAAAAACTTGCCCATACCACATTTGGACACAACAAAGAAACCACCACCACAGTATACAAACAATATACACGTTCAGTGATGAATTATGCAAGCCCTGCCTAGGCTCCTAACCTCACTAAAACACACTACAACACTCTACAGACCATACAGAACAAGACCCTAAAAATATTCACAGGCTGCACAGCTACTACACCCACTTACCACCTACATCAAGAAATTAAAGTCCTCAAAGTCAAGGATGACCTAGACATGAGAGGCACCCAAATTCTTGCTGCAACCTCCACAAACCCACAACATCCACTACACTACATGGCAGCACATCCACACACACCAAGGAACATCAAAACAACACACAGCACACTATATCATACACAAAAACTGTCATATCTCCCCCCTCGCCCACCTCAGACCAGCTTCCAGAAGCATATCCACACTCAAATCACTCACCATTCCATTCAGTCACTTAAAGACAACACACAGCTGCATGCACGGCCTCCTGATATCCACCCTTCTGAATCCTATCTCCCTCGTGTGGACAGGGTCCACCTGGCCAGGCTGAGATGTGGACATCATCCAGCCCTCTTAAGTTACCAGAAGAGGCTGGATGACTACGTCGCTGATGCCTGTCCAAAATGTAACACAGTACCCCATACTATAATGCACATTATGGAAGGCTGCTTTGCACACAGTCATCTACTCCAACAGCCCAACATACACTCCTTGCGAGCTCTGTGGGAAACCCCGGTCTCGGCTATTGCCTTCCTTAGGGACTCGGGGCTGTTCGGCCAGACAGCCTAGGGAACAGCTACTACCACTACTACTACAAGGTTTGGTTACATAGTATGGGGTTACATAGTATCGTTACAATGAAGAGAATTAAAGAACTTTACAAAGAACTGTATGCATCAAAGACAGTAGGACCAATAGCTAACTTTTCAGTTGACACAAATGAAATACTGTACCTGCGGTAAACATTTCTTTTTAAAATATAAAAAGAGCGAAGGCCCCAGGAGAAGATGGAATTGTAGCAGATTTACTGTCGGATGCAGAGTTTGAAGTTCAAAACAGGCTTGCTGACTGATTTAGTCAGTTTATGAAAAAAGAGAAAATCCCAAAATATGGTGTAATGCATTAGTTAAATTTATTTATAAAAACGGGGACTCAAAATATCTTAGTAACCACTAACCCATTAGCATATTACCAGTTGTTTACAGACTCTTCACTGATGTCCTTACGAACAGAATAACAGCAGATCTGGAAGAAAACCGACCTCCTGAACAGGCAGGATTCCGAAGCAGATATTCGACTCCTGATCATCAACGCACAATGAATCTGCTCATTGAGAAAGGTATATAACATATTTAACCACTGTGCTTAGCTTTACGAAAAGGCTTTCGAATCAGTGGAGAACATTGCAATTATAAATTCATTATGGGGACAATGAATATCTTTCAACATTGTATAACTGCTAGTAAACATATATAAAGATGGAACTGCTACAGAAAAATTACATAAAAACTAAAAATAATTAGATTGAGAAAGGGGTTCGGAAGGAAGATAAAATTTCACCAAAATTATTGACAGCATACTTAAAAATATTTCCAGCAAGCCAGACTTTGACAACAAAAAGGTAAACACAGATGAAGAAAACTCAAACCATTTAAGATTTGCAGACTACACTGCCCTAATCTCAGAAACTGCAGAAATATTGCAAGAAGTATTAAATGATCTAAACAGAAAAAGTCTCAGAGTAGGGCTAAATATGAATTGGAGTAAAATTTTATTAAAGAGGGTCAACACACTAAGCAAAGCAATTCTTATAGAAGTCGAGGAGTATAATTATTTATGGCTAATACTGAAACTAACGAAACAGCATGATAGCAAAATAAAATACACACATTACAATTGGATGATACCCTTTTGGTAACCATAGACATCATGAAAAGTAGCTTCCCAAACTATATGGAATACAAAGTAATACAATGAATGTATAATTCCAGCTATGCCGTACGGTTGAGAAACATGGAAACTGACAATATAGATGGAAAATCAACTAATCCGTTCAGAAAGAGATATGGAAAATCCAGTGCTGGGAATATCTTTACGAAACAGGAAAAGATCAACTTGGGTGTGAGTGCAGACTAAAGTCGAAGACATAGATGTTATAAAAGGACAGAAATGAAAGTGGGCAGGACATGTAGCAAGAATAACAGATATCCTATGGACCAAGAGGCTAACTGACTGGACCACAAGAGATTGTAAGCATAGCAGAAAAAGGCTAGACAAGAGGCAGAGAGATGAAATTGAGATAAATGCATGACAAATATTGCAGAGATTGGCTCAGCCAAGGAGTTCCTGAAAACGTTTCGGGAAGGCATTTGTTCAGCATTTGACTTGCAGTGAGTGATTATACTATATATATATATATATATATATATATATATATATATATATTTAAAGAGGTAGGTGGTGACGCTCACCATCCACTCACTCGATGTAGTGCCGCTTTGGGTGTCTGCCCTTTCCTCTCGTCCTTCCTTCCTCTTCTGTCTTTCCTTCATTCATTCCACTTCCTTTTGCCAATGGGTGCATCTACACTGACTGACAAGCCAAATGGTGTTCTGTATCCCAGGAAACCATTTACTATGCTGGGTGTTAACCATATAACCGAATTATGGTGCCTGGTGGTTTAGTGGATAATTAAGTCGCTCCAATCGGATTGAGTCGATGCAGGTTTATTTCCAAGGGGGTTGTTGGGTTTTATTGCTCACATAATGCCACTCAGGGATTAGTGAGGCTGGTCACTCTCATCTTAATGCCAGGACCAATTTGCCTAGCCCCGGGGTCCTACACTCCTCATGGGGCAACGTAGGATTGAATGATGGATATATATATATATATATATATATATATATATATATATATATATATATATATATATATATATATTCCAATCACTCCCAGACTTCCTGTGTGAGGGATTTACTGGAAGGGTGCTACGCATACTGCCCTCCTCCTGTCGGCTCATAGTTGCGAAGCTCATAGCTCCCTAACCCAGGGTTCCCTTCTTTATTGAAATCTGAAAATGCCCAGTTCCGTCTTATCTTGAGGACACTTGGCGCCAGTGGATTAAAGAAGCAGATAGATTTGCCAGTGTTTAACCCACTGTCTCTCACATTTCCTGTGTGAGGGATTTCGCTGGATGGGTGCTAGGCATACCGCCTTCCGCCTGCCAGCTCATTTTCGCGAAGCTCATAGGTCCCTACCCCGGGGTTCTCTTCTTTATTAAAATTTGAAAATGCCCAGTTCCTCCCTGTACTGAGGACACAAGGCAATGGGATATATATATATATATATATATATATAGATATATATATATATATATATATATATATATATATATATATATATATATATATAGTGAGGAGAGTGTACTAAGAAGGTGGAAGGAGTATTTCGAAGAGTTTATGAATATAGAAAATATGAGAGAGGGAAGGTTGGAAGAGTCGGAGGTAGTGAATCAGGAAGTGCAAGAGATCAGCAGAGAGGAAGTGAGGAATGCCATGAAGAGGATGAAGGATGGCAAGGCAGTGGGCCCGGATGGTTTACCAGTGGAAGCATGGAGGAGCTTAGGAGAGATGGCTGTGAGGTGGTTTACCAGATTGTTTAACAAATCCTGGAGGGTGAGAGGATGCCAGAGGAGTGGAGAAAAAGTATTCTAGTTTCGATTTTCAAGAACAAGGGTGATGTGCGGTGCTGCAGCAACTACAAAGGTATAAAGCTGATCAGCCATGCAATGAAGATGTGGGAACGAGTGGTGGAAGTTAGGATGAGAAGTGAGTATCTGCGAGGAGCAATTTGGTTTCATGCCAGGGAGAAGTACTACAGACGCCATATTTGCTTTGAGAATGATGATAAGAAGTATAGAGAAGGCCAGAAGGAGTGGCATTGTGTGTTTATAGACTTGGAGAAGGCTTATGATAGGGTACCGAGAGAGGAGCTGTGGTACTGTATGAGAAAGTCAGGAGTGGCAGAGAAGTACGTGAGGGTGATTGAAGAACATGTACGACGATAGTGTAACAGCCGTGAGATGTGCAGTAGGAATGACTGAGGGTTCCAAGGTGTAGGTGGGATTGTAACAAGGCTCGACTTTGAACCTCTTCTTGTTTGCAGTGGTGATGGACAGATTGACAGATGAGATTAGACAGGAGCCTCCGTGGACAATGATGTTTGCGGACGACATTGTGATACATAGTGAGAGCCGGGAGGAAGCTGAGGCAGAGCTTGAGAGATGGAAATATGCACTGGAGAGAAGAGGAATGAAAGTAAGCAGAAGCAAGACTCAGTACATGTGTGTAAATGACAGATGACAGGGGAACCGTGAGGCTGCAAGGTGTAGAGGTGGCAAAGGTAGATGAATTCAAATACTTGGAGTCAACTATACAAAGTAACGGAGAGTGTGGTAGAGAGGTAAAAAAGAGAGTACAGGTGGGATGGAGAGGGTGGAGAAAGGTGACAGGAGTGATCTGTGACAGAAGGGTCTCTGCAAAAATGAAAGGAAAAGTTTAAAAGACTGTAGTGAGACCAGTCATGTTGTACAGAATGGAGACAGTACCACTGACAAAAAGACAGGAGGCACAGTTGGAGGTAGCAGAATTGAAGATGTTGCGTTTTTCACTAGGAGTGACGAGATTGGACAAAATTAGAAATGAAGATATTGGAGGGACAGCGCACGTAAGCCAGTTTAAGGACAAAGCTCGAGAGGCGAAACTGAGATGGTTTGGACATGTGCGGAGGAGGGATGAGGAGTATGTCGAGAGGAGGATGCTGGAAATGGAGTTGCCAGGCAAGAGAAAGAGAGGAAGGGCAAAGAGAAGGTTTATGGATGTAGTGAAGGAGGACATGCGGGTGGTAGGTGTACGAGAAGAAGATGCGGAAGACAGGGTAAGATGGAGACGGGTGATCTGCTGTGGCAACCCCTAAGGGGAGAACCGAAATGAGAAGATATATATATATATATATATATATATATAAGGGGGGGGTGAAAAAATTACAAATTGAATTAACATGTAATAGCACCTAAAAGTTGTCTTTTGTCACACATATCTTGCATGTAAAATTTGGCATTCTAAAAGCAACATTTTCTGCCCACTACCAAAATTGCTTATTTTATATGCCGAAACATGAGATGTCACATCAAATACATTAGAGGACAAGGGAAATAAGATCTCAGATACATGCTTCCCAAGTGCTTTATGAGTACCTGAGGGTATATATTATATAATGCATATGATACTTCTAGTTTGTTAAGCCTAGTATGTTCTGTTGCATTTCTTATGCAGTCTGAGTATTGGAGCATGGTGACAAGATGGCTGAGCGTCATCCGAGAAAACCTCCGGCTCGCCAAATTTTTGGTAATCCTCATAGAATGCACTTGCACAGGTTGCCAACCACTGAAGACATGCTTATGGACTATCAGTGTGTCAGACTGAAACTGAAGAGTACAGTAATCCCTCCAAGATCCGACATACAGTAATAGAGCCAAAGGCATGTCCGGAACTTGTTTTTGTCTGAGAGGAAAAATGACCCTGGACAGGTACTTATAGATCCCAAGCCAATCCATCTTTGAAAGCCACCTCAATAACTCCCTACCGGACATGCACAACACCTATTTAAGACCCTATGCACACATATAAGGGACAGAAACCATGAAATAAATGAAAAGGAACTAGAGAATGAGAAATTAGAAGTGAGTATGGAAAATATTTATCAGTGTACAGGGTACTTACGAAACGTCAGTGGCTTCGTGAAGATTAACCCGCCTCCTCTATGGCTCTGTCAGTGATGAGGTACACTTGAAGCACGTACAGTACTCCAGTGTTGCACTACACTTAATCCTCTGCACTGTGAATTATAATTGTTTAACTCTGCACCACCCCAGTGTGCAACATGCTAGTGTTGCACTGTGCACTTAATCCTTTGCACTCTGAATTCTAATTTCTTAACACTGCACAACTCTGTAAATCCCCATGTGGTCTAGTGGCAAGGTATTGCAGTTTATTCACTGTTTATTCACAAAAGTGAGCACGTGGGGACTCAGGTCAATGAGCATGCAGTTATGACAGTATGCAGGCGGGAACTGGGGAGGATGCAGGGGCGTTGTAGCGGCCGTTGGAGGAACTACGCACCAAAATATAGCTGTTCGTCACATCGTGGAAAATTTAAAGTAGGGATGACCACATATCAGATTTTTTTTTTTTTTTTTTTTTGCATTTTTATGCTTTGGGGAAATTTTTGGTGTCCATAGACCCGAGCCCAAAATGTCCAGGACTTGGGGTGTCCGGGACTTGGGCATCCGGATCTTAAAGGGATTACTGTAAATCAAAAAATGGACCAACTGTTGCAGAAGTGTCTGATGTCTAGGCTGTCAAAAGTAAAGAAATTTAGACCCAAGCATAAATACCTACTGTCACATCAACCCACATTATACAGCTGATATGAAATCACCTTGATAAATATCTCAAACTTGTGAGATACCCAATGTCGAAAAGAAATAAACAATATGAACAGAAAGTCACCGAATTCAAGGAGCAAGCCAGGAAGATTTTTGACATTTGCAGCATGCAAATGCACAAACTATTCATCATGTTCGTGTGCAAAGAGCAAGGTTCCAATTTCTGAACTGTCTTTTCTTCAAGATCAATGAACCACACGCAAGATGATGATAGAGCCACTTGACAGCATAGCTACAAAGAGGTTACAGAAGCGTCTGAAAAAAAAGTCGAAGGAACAAGACAGGCTCACCCAGTATCACTTTGAAGCTAGTGCCAGTACATTGGCATCAAAGAAAAACGACAGCTGCTTTAGCAGTTCTGCAGAAGATGAACCTGGTGAAAGCACAGATAGTGACGTTGAAATGGTATCTGCTGCTGTTGCATGTACTTACCAAGAATTACACCCTTCTACTGCTTGTATTTCTTAACCCGCCACGTCCTGTCAAAGTATGAGTACGTCAGAATTTTTTTTTCATGCTGACACCCATCGATGTACTGGTACATTCTGCAATTGCGAGGTTCGTCATTTGCACATTCTTCAAGTTCCATGGACGGTCAAGGAGTGTCCCTGCTTGGCAGCGGGGACACTCACCCTGCACACCATCGTCTCGGTCACTTGCCTGTCAGTAGTGACCCAGTAAAGACATGGCCCACCATGGTCTCTCCGATGATGAAATCAAGCCGCCCTTGATGCCTTCACAGGCGACAGTGATTCACCGGTCGATGATGATGAGGAGGACAAGGATTACGTGGTGCCGGAGGAAGAAACAAGCAGCAGTGATGAGGAGGTACCGTAGCCAAGGAAGGTGCGGTATGTAATGTACCGCAGGGCTAGAGAAGGCCTGCCTGGACCCCAACCACGTGCACACACTTCTCTCCAGCCTGTGGACGAAGGGTCTGATGAGGACGAGGACGAGGACGGAGCAGTAGGTCGGGGTGTTGCCTCATGGTTGGGGAGGGAGAAGATTTTGCTGCAGGGAGCTGATGGGGTGGCAAAAAGAAATATAAGGTATGGAACTATTGCTTTGTCTGGGGAAGGCACGAGTGGTGGGGCGAGCATGAGTGAAAGGGAAAGTGGTGGTGGTGGTGGTGAGCCAGCTCCCAGGAGAGTATGTGGTGTACCTGGAGAGCAAGCAGGTGGAGAGCAGCAGCTCCCTCACACCTCTTTCACCCCACAAGTTTCCCACACTTCCTTCCCACAGCCCCATGGTGTGGGGAAAGGAAGAAAAGGGAAGGGAAAAAGGAGAGGGAAGTGGAGCCCGAGTGGAGTAAGGCACTGCTCTCCCCCTCCCCAACCACCCCCACCATCCACTCTTCCCCACCGTGACGAAGGCAACAATGGGGACGAGGCTGGAGATGACAGTGTGTTGTGGAACTGGGAAGATGGGAGTGATTTCACTCCCATCATTCACTGCTTCACAGAGGAGTGGTTGTCTGGCTGTACCGCACCTTGCCTCCATGCAGGCTCCACAAGGGTGGATTTCTTCCATCATTACTCTAGCGAGGAGTTTGTGGAGTTTATAGTGGAACAAACAAACATGTTCGCTAGCAGCCAGTGTCACCAAAGTGAGCGTGAAGGTACAACGAGCAGGCACTCCCAACAATATTGCTACCCAGTCACCACAGGTGAGATGTTCATCTTTTTTTGCCCTGGTTCTCTTTTTTTTTTTTTTATGCGAGGAAGAAGGAACCAAAGGCCATGAGCCCGCAGTAACAGTTCCCTCCAAGAGAAAAACAAAATACAATAGAGAGCCAAATTCAAGATCCGATCATTTTGAGATGCCTGGACACACTGCGTTTGAAAGACTGGAGATCATAGGCAGGAGGAAATACAGACAGAGGGAGACAGTTCCAGAGCTGACCTGTTGCATGAATGAAAGACTGGGAGTAACGGTTAACTCTTGCATTAGAGAGTTGGACAGAAAAGGGATGAGAGTTTGCTGCCAGACGGGTGCTACGCGCCCATCGTAGAGGTGGAGGAATGCAAGCAGACAGTTCAGAGGAGCAGTGACCATTAAAGTAGCGATAGAAAAGAGATAAAGATGCAACAGTGCAGCAAAGAGACAGAGGTTGAAGGGAGTCAGTAAGAGGAGGAGAGTTAATGAGACGAAAAGCCTTTGACTCCACCCTATTGAGAAGAGCTGTATGTGGGGAGCCTACCCACACATGAGAGTTGTACTCCACACAGGGGCAGATAAAACCCCTGTATAGAGTCAACAATTGTGCAGGGGTAAAGAAAGAGCGGAGTCGGCTTAGCACACCCAATCTCTTGGAAGCAGATTTTACAAGAGATGTAATATGATCTTTCCAAGATAAGTCCCGAGTAAATGAAACCCCAAGCATGTTCAAGGATGATGCAGGATTAATCTGAATATTATTAAACATTAGTGGGTATACCTGTGGAAGATTTTGTCGGGTGATAGGTGTAAGAACTGAGTCTTAGAAGCATTAAAGACAACCATATTATTTTTACCCCAGTCAGAGATATGAGCCAAGTCAGACATTAGGTGTGCCATAGCCTCATCCCTTGTTTCTTGAAGTAACTGTTGAGATGGGCATTGCGGGAACTGAATGGAAAGGTGAAGGGTGGAGTCATCAGCGTATGAGTGGATAGGGTTAGATGTACAGCTTAGAAGATCATTGATGAATAAAAGGAAGAGAGTTGGTGATAGGACAGAGCCCTGAGGAACACCACTGTTGATAGATCTAGGAGAAGAACGATGGCCGTCTACGACAGCAGCTATAGAACGACCAGAAAGGAAGCTAGCGATGAAGGTACAGATAGAAGGATAGAAACCGTAGGAGGGCAGTTTGGAAATTAAAGATTTATGCCAGACTCGATCGAAAGCCTTTGAGATGTCAAGTGCAATGGCAAAGCTTTTGCCAAAGTCCCGAAAGGAGGATGACCAGGAGTCTGAAAGGTAGGCGAGAAGATCGCCAGTGGAGCGTCCCTGACGGAACCCATACTGACGATCGGAAAGAAGGTTGTGATAGGAAAGATGCCTTAAAATTTTTTTATTAAGAATTGACTCGAAAACTTTTGAAATACAGGACGTTAAAGCAATTGGACGATAGTTGGAGGGTTGGGAGTGGTCACCCTTCTTTGGGACTGGCTGAATGAGAGCAAACTTCCAGCAAGAAGGAAAGGTACAAGTTGACAGACAAAGGCGAAATAGTTTGCCTAGGCAGGGTGTAAGCACAGAAGCACAGTTTTTGAGAACAACAGGAGGGACCCCATCAGGCCCATATGCCTTGTTAGTACTGAGGCCAGTAATGGCAGAAAATACATCAACTGAAGAAATTTTAATGTCAGCCATGAGGAAGTCAGAGGGGGAAGTGATGGAGGAACAGCACCGGAATCGTCTAAGGTGGAATTGGAGGAGAAAGTCTGTGCGAAGAGATCTGCTTTATCAGTAGAAGAAATAGCTACAGAACCATCAGAGTAGAAAAGAGGAGGGAAGGATGATGAGGTAAAGTTGTTAGAAAGATTTTTGGCAAGGTGCCAGAAGGAGCGGGAAGAATTCGAGTTGGAGAGTTGAGAGCATTTAGTATGGATGAAATTATTTTTAGTAGAGCGAAGAACAGACTTAGCACGATTCCGGGCAGAAACGTAAAGATTATGTGATTCAGGGGTGGGTTGGCTCCGGTACCTTTTGTAGGCCTTCTCCTTGTTGCGGACAGCATTAGAACAAGCGTGATTAAACCAAGGCTTTCTTGCGTTAGTCAAAGGATATGAGAAAGGAATGTATGCTTCCATGCCCGAGAGAATAACCTCCGTAATGCGCAAGGCACACTCAGATGGCTCACGGCCATGGAAGCAATAATCATTCCAGGGAAAATCAAAGAAGTACTGCCTGAGGGCCTCCCAGTCCGCAGCTCCAAAATGCCAGAGACGACGTTTCCCTGGAGGGTCCGCAGGCCGTACTGGAGCGATAGGACAGGTTAAGGTAATAAGGTTGTGATCGGAGGAGCCCAACGGAGAGAAAAGATTAACAGAGTAAGCAGAAGGATTAGTTGTGAGGAAGAGGTCAAGTATGTTGGAGCTCTCTCCAAGGCGGTCAGGGATACGGGTAGGGTGCTGTTCAAGCTGCTCTAGGTCATTAAGGATAGAAAAGATGTAGGCTTGTTCACCAGGTGGATCCGTGAAAGGAGAGGAGAGCCAAAGGTGGTGGTGAACATTGAAATCTCCAAGAATGGAGATTTCAGAGAAAGGAGAAATGGACAGAATGTGTTCCATCGTAGAAGTAAAATAGTCGAAGAATTTTTGATAGTCAGTAGAATTAGGGGATAAGTAAACAGCACAGATATATTTAGTCAGAGAATGACAGGAAAGCCGAAGCCAGAGAGTGGAGAATTCAGAAGAATCAAGTTCAGGAACACGAGAGCAAGATAAGTCGTTGCGTATGTATACACAACAGCCACCTTTGGCTTTGAAATGAGTATAGAGAAAGTAGGAGGATACAGAAAAGGGTTTGCTGTCAGTTGCCTCAGACAGCTGAGTCTCCGTTAGAAAAAGAAGGTGAGGTTTAGAGGAGGAGAGGTGGTGCTCAACAGAGCGAAAGTTAGATGAAAGGCCGCGAATGTTGCAGAAATGAAGAAGAAGAGAGTCAGACAGTGGTTCCAGGCACCTTGAGTCGTCACCGGGAGAGGGGCAGATGGCGGGGGCATTTATGGTCCCCCCCCCTGGGGACTCCGAGGCTAGGTGAATTGACGCCATTTTGGTAAATTTTGAATAGGAAGTGTAGTGTGTACTGTGCATGTAGTTTGGTGAAGATAGATAGAGAAATTTGTACTGGAGAGCATGCTGGCCTACTCTCTGTGTAACTGAGACACTGAAAAAGTTCAGCAAAGGGGGATGGTCAGGAACTAGTCCTGAGGGCTGATGAAACGGGAGCTCCAGCACTCCCTGTCATCAGCTTTCCATCCACCTCGGGAGTACTGCCCTGCTCGACTGGTGCTACAGTCTACTCTTGATGAGTGTTGTGAGGAAATTACAAATTCCAGCATACTGGTCTACGGACCCTATGATAAACACACCTTTCTTTGGGAAGGTAATGGGTAGTAACAGATTTCAGCAAATTCTGAGCTGCCTCCACCTTTACGATGCCAAGGACCCTACTGATGCTAATAACATTGACCAAATGAGAAGTGTAAGGATGGTTTTTGATCACTTGTGGGAAAAATTCCACTCATCCTTCTATCCTTACAGAAACCTGGTCATAGACGAGAGTCTCGTGTTGTGGAGTGGCTATATTTCTTTTCGGCAGTACATACCCAAGAAGAGACACCATTTTGGCTTCAAGGTCTTCGTTATGTGTGACTGTAAGACTGGTTATGAGCAGGACATAGTCTTGTACACCAGCACACAGACAGACATAACAGAAGATTGCAGTATAGGACTCTCAGGGACAGTGGTGAAGACCATGTCTGAGGAGTACCCTCATCATGGT
The DNA here is from genome assembly GCF_032717465.1 of Coenobita brevimanus. Lineage (NCBI taxonomy): Eukaryota > Metazoa > Arthropoda > Malacostraca > Decapoda > Coenobitidae > Coenobita > Coenobita brevimanus. Next base: position 11,634,208 of record NC_137052.1, on the reverse strand, counting down.
CATGTCTTGTACCTTGACAACTGGTACACTAACCTCCTTCTTGCTCGGTACCTCCACTAACCCCCTTCTTGCTTGGTACTTCCACCTTCACGGCACTGGTGTCTGTGGCACAGTCAAGAAAAACCGTCAGTAGATGGTCAGGTTGGAAGGAAACATGACAAGAATGAGGTGTTTTTTTTCAAGGCTAATAACATCCTCACCACCGTATGGAACCACAACAGGGAAGTTTTCCCCCTGTTGACGGTACACCTCCCCCTGATGCACTGCACCGACTCTGTGGATTACCACAGCAAGAGGGGGCTCCACGTTTGGAAACAGGAGTCAGTAATTGACTACAATGTCACCATGAGGCAGGCTGACCAATCTGACTCCATGATTTCCAGTGTGGAATGTGCCAGGACAGCATTGAAGTGGTACAAGAAGCTATTTTTCCACCTGCTGGACATCACAATCCTCAACGCACACTACCTCCATGCCCTGACTACGGGTGCCTCAGAGACCTTCGAGGGATTTGTGAGGGAGCTGTCCCGGGAAATAATCTCGAAATACCGGTATGCAGAGGACAGGCCCCACCACAGCCCCTGCCCTGCCACTGCCAGCCAGACTCCCCTACGCCTCACCAGACGACAGTTACCCACCATCATCCTTCCTCAACCAAACTGTCCTAGACCCCAGCACTGCTCTCACGTATGCAGTCACTCGAAAGTAAGACCAACCACTCAGAGAAATGATACGAGGTATGAGTGTGTTGAATGCAACGTTGGATTGTGCGTGGAGCCCTGTTTCAGGGAAAACCACACCTTAGTTCAAATTTGATACTGTGTGTGCTTGGAATATATGACAATACAGTAGTAAGGCCTGTAAAAATATGTGATAACAGTTATATAAGGTGGAAACTGGTATAATATTAGTGGGAAAGTATTATGTAGTTTGAAAACTAGAATATGAGATGAAACAACAGCCATAGTGAGTCATTGGAGCAAGAAATTTGTGATTTTTATGTGTTCGGTGAGTGAAATAACATTTATATTGCCTATATTATTCTGTAAAAACCAATATAGTCTTGGACTACATATAAATTCATACCAAATGAAAAATTATCTACCTATTCTGAGTGGTTTGGAATAGTTACCCCTACCATAGAAAACGTGAGAGCAGCAGCACAGCTCCAGATATGACAGTATCAGGTGTGGGGAGAGTCACTTGTACAGCACACTTCTAAGCTCAGGTGAGCACTTATTTTGGTATTGTCCAATGTTTCTCATAAAAAACAGGTTTGAGCCAAAAAAAAATCCAAAATCTGCCGGGATTGGGGAGGGAGTCATTGGTGAAAATTCTGCCGGGACGCGACAGTTTAATCAGCATCACAGTAGAGCCGTTGGCAAGAGAATACTGTGAGGGCTTCGGAGCGACATGCAGTTTCAGACAGAGCAGTGGCAGAGATTGCATCTGCAGTCTTGGAAGACTATGGCATAGTAACATCTGAGGACTGCAGTGATGTCATCGACAGAAGCAAAGTTAGTAGAGAATGGCAGAAGAGATCGGCAGAAGTATCATGAAATCAACTATGCTGAAGCGGCAATCCTTACTCCTGAAATACAGGGCCTATATTTTGATTGCAGAAAGCATAAAACACTGACTCTCGAAACAGTTGATGGCACAGCTCACCAGAGAGGGACTGTAGAGGAAAATATATCACTGGTACAGGAGCCTGGCTCTAACTATCACGGTCACATTAAAACTGAAAGAGGCAGTTCTGCAAGCATAAAGCTGGCCATCATCCATTTTCCTAGTGAAAATGGCATAGACGTTCAGAAGCAGGTGACAATTGGGTGTGATGGCACTGCAGTGAAAACAGTGATGAAGGGCTGTGTTATAAGGCTCCTTGAAGAACATGTCAAAAGTCCTCGACAATGGTTTGTATGCCATCTCCATGCAAATGAACTTCCTCTACCGGTTCGTTATTTGTTCGAACTTCTGGACGACAAGACCAAGAAGTTTCTCAGGGCCAATCGGTTCGTTATCGGCAAATTGTGAGGAAATGTCAATTGTTGCTTTTGAGCCAGTACCATGTAAATTTCCGGATGTCAGAGTCGAATGTTTGAGTTAGGATCTGCAGTATTTACTGAATATTTGCCAAACAGTAATCACTTGCAATTGCTCTGTCTCTTTGTCACATCGTCA
>NC_137052.1:11597024-11627024 GCF_032717465.1 Coenobita brevimanus | reverse complement strand
GTCATCCAGCATTAAAGTTCATGCCGTAAGTCATAGCCACACCATAAAATTATGCATAAAGCAACATAAATACTGGAAGCTGACTGAGGAAGCCTACTTCCTCAACCGATGAGAAGGTGGTTCCTCTCATCATACATGCATCTGCTCCAAGGACTGAGGAGAAAAGGTAAGACCCATCTCCCGCCCTAAACTTGGACAGGTATCAACACCGAGCATCCCACAGGCTCGGAGACATAAATATGTGGTGCTAGACAGTCATTGGGACCAGACAGTTTTCACAGTAAGAAGGGGGTCTTTCCTCCAGGAGATGGCAGTGCATCAAGCATGTAGGCAGTTCACAGCAACTTTCCCAGTGATTGGGCATGGCTGTGTACTTGTAGGTCCTTGGACTACCTATTACCCACCACCATCATCCACGGCTTGCTTGGAACAGGAAATGTATCCCATGCATGCTACCAGGAGGTCCAGACAGCAACTTTATTAACAGGAAAGTAATCTCTGTAGGGGAAAAGTCTAATAGAACTTAAGGCATAGCACTGCACTGCTGCCCTCGCTGCCTCATCTGCACATTCATTTCCCTGCAGTCTAACATGGGTTGGTACCCAGCAAAATGAAACTCTCTGGCCATGGCAGCCCACAAGGAGTATCGTTTCTAAAACTTTTAACACCAAGGGACAAAAATAGTTCAGATGCTCAACGACCGATAAAGCTGTCCAGGAGTACTAATAATAGTAAAACTAATTGTCTCGTATGTAAGGATATGCTTGAGAGCCATCATAGCTGCTGACAAGTCAGCATAAAAAATGAGGTTGAGGATGGTAAGGTGCCACTCCTGCTAAAATTAAGGAAGACAACCCCAAATCCAACACCAGCATCAGACTTCGAGCCACCGTTAAAACTGAGACAGACCGAGCAAGGAGTGCATCATGCACTTCAAAGTGGTCTTGAATCACCACCTCTGATATCACAGACATTGGTGCCATGATATAACGGCACCCAGTAACACCCAGAGTGGACCAACCAATATTTCCACAGCTAAGATTGGAGTATGAGCATGTGAGACACTGAGTTTAGTCATTCTTCCTTTGCCCAATAATTGCATGGGAAAGAAAAATGTTGTTGGAGGTCATAAAAGGTATGCTGGTCAGAACTAAAAACACAGTCTTGTGTTGGGGTCTCATGAAGCCTCTGAACTCTGTCCCAGCACCTTGTTATATGAGACCGACACTACAGCTCCCACCCCATTACTCCTGCATTCACAGGCAAGCTTGGGACAGGGAAGGTGCAGAGTGTTCTAGTAGCCAAATGAAGACATGTGTGAAGTACAGAGTCCAAGATGTGTAACAGGGCAGGGATAGCTGAGGAGTACTGTAAAACGCCATAACTTCGGACATTTTTTATGTGTTTTAATGAATAACTCCTTGTAGAATGTTGCAATTTTATTCCTGTTGGTGTCATGTGGTAGCCAGGGAGAGTACCTACTAAATCCATATATTTAAAAAAAATTAGCCAAGCTAAACTTGTGCTTTTTTTTTTTTTCATTTTCAAGTGTCCGAAGTTAGGAACAAATTTTCTAACTTCGGACAGCTCTTCCAAACTTCGGACATCCATGTATTTTCCCTTTAAACATGAGAATGGTTAATGGGATCTATCTCTGGACACACTGGCCAAACTTCGGACACTTGAGAAGTTTTTAAAAAATGTAAAAAAAAATATTGGGCACTCGTGACCAGAGTTATACATATATATAGAGAAGTATCCCAAAATATCTTCTTTTTGGAGCTCGTAATTTCATATCACATTAAATTGCATCATATCACATTGTAGTGAGGTATTCTGGCCGTAAATAGAACTAAGAACTATTCACGAACTTTTTGAGATGAAAAAATAAAATAAAAATGCACTGCATATACCCAAAACTGTAAGAGGAACTGTCCTCATTTTCCTAAACAAAACTTCACTTAATTATCAAGTATCTACCTCATTGACTCAACAAATGCATACCGAAATAACATAATATGATGTTGAACATTTCTTACAGGTTCTAAAGACACACACACACACACACACACACACACACACACACACACACACACACACACACACACACACACACACACACACTGGCACATGTTATGAAGGCACCATGGAACATATTAACTGTAGTACATCAGTACAAAAAACTATTCCTTAACTACCAGTATAAAATACCGTAACTAAATATATAGTATCACTTTTTTCTTTAAAATAAACCTCATTACTGGTTAAGGCACCTTATTGGCAATAACTTTGGTACTGGTAGTACTGACTATGGTATCTTACAGATCTATATCAAAATTATTATCATTACTTAGGCCAAAGGTTCACATCTACATCAAAAATCATCCTTTGCTTTCGGTCAAGTGTTGGGTCTGGTAACACCTTCAGTATATCCTCTTTGTCTATGTCACTGCTGTCATCAACCATTGGGTATACAAATGTGTGAGGTGTACCCTGAACGTGTTTGAGAAACCTGACATGTATTTCTGGTTTTACCTTAACAATGATAGCAATATAATGCCTGTATCTGTCTTTGGTATCAAAGGGAACCCTCACAACTACCCAATCTGAGGGAACAACTTTATCCCCAATAATCTGGGTAGAGGTGACTGTCAGGGGAGATGCTTGTGCTTCATGGTTGGGTGCAGATGTGGAAGTGGAAGGCTGTGCTGCTATCTCTGCTGTATCCTCTTGTGGCTGCAGTGGCTGGGGTTGTGGATCATCAACTTCACACTCTTCATGCTGGCTCTCTGTTTCATTTTGTAGTGCCCTTGTAGTAATACTCATGCCCGGTGACACATTCAACCTTTTCTTTCGCCTTGGTTTCGCTATAGCTGGACTTGAGCTTGACTGACTGGTTCCATGCCTCATGTCCTTCAACAATTCCAACACTGAGCTGTCTAAGGCAGTACTGGTAGATGGTCCTGGTGTACCAGTATCAGCTGTATCTTGGATTGAATCTTCTGGAAGTCTTGAGATGGATTTCTGTGGATCAAGAGGATAAATGCCGCACTTCCTAAACCCACTACGTAGGTTGTCAGCAATGGTCCCTTTAACTTTATCCACCAGTTCGGTCATTAGTGCTGGGAAGCAGTCTTTAGGTAATGAAGCACTCAGCCTACCAACAGTAGTTTTCTTGAAGTTCTCGAGGATCTTACGCCAGTGCACTTTTAGAGGCCGGAACACAGCAACATCGAGAGGTTGTGTCACGTGCGTGGAGTTAGGTGGTAAGAGAAGAAAGGAGATACTATGTTTCTCACATGACTCAATAACACTGGGTGATACATGGCTTGCCAAGTTGTCTCCTATAATGACAACTCTACCTGTCTTGCGTTTAGCATAGGGGAGGATAATTTTGTGGAACCAGTCATCGAATGAACACGAGTCGAACCATCCACTGGGGGACCTATTGTATAGTGTTCCAGGAGGGCCCCCTTCAGTCCAGGTATCGTAAAGATGGATAGCTTTATACACCACATATTGAGGGAGTAACACACCAGATGCAGTTCCAGAGAACATAATAGATATTGAGGATTTTGTTGAGTTCATGAATCTCTCTGGATATTTAGTGCCCCGCCTCACTATGACTTTCTTTTTACCTGGATCATCAGTAAGATTGGTCTCATCAAAATTTATTATGTTCTCTGGAGGCACACCTTCTAGTGATTTTTTCAGGTTACTGTAGAACTCGGCTAGCATGGCTCTTGTCACTCTGGCTCTGTCAGTCTTTATATTCTGAGACAATCGTCTACTAAGGGTTTGTTTGTGGCGCTTGAAGAAGGAATGGGCCCATTTAACACCAGGTACATTGTTACTGAATCGTGACACAACAACCCCTCGTTTGTCTAAATATGCTTTCACTAACATCCTCAAGTCCAAATTGTCGAGTGGGAATCCCCATTCTGCCAATGTGAGGATTCTCTGACACACCAGTAACTCTTCATCATGCCTCAATGAAGTATTACGTCCCACTTGTTTGCAATGTTTTTGTATCAGGTAATCATGTAATGTGCTCTTTTTTAATTTATATTTTTCAGCTGCTTTGCGCACACTCATGTTCTTGTTATTTATGTCATCTTTAGCCTTTTCCAGGGCACTTTTGGACACTTTACTTGTGTAGGCTCTTTTCCTCTTTATAGGAGATTTCGCTGTTTTAGCCATGTTTTTCTGTTTATATAATTAGCATCACTTTACCATTAATATTATTGTCTGTCCGAAGTTTGGCTTTATTTGGCTCAAATAATTTGTCTGTCCGAAGTTAGGAATTTTTTCTGCAAAATAAAGAAGTATTCATTAAAGCAGGCATAGCAAGATTATCCATGCATATATTTTGAAACAGTTTACTTCCCAGTACTTACAGCACTTTTCTACATATAATCGTACTGTTCACTTTTTTACAATTGAAACTGTTTGTTCTGTGTGAACAAAGTTTTGCAGGGTAAGAAAATTCAGTTATTTTTTCCAATGGATTCACGAATTTTTTTCACCCACACATATTCAAGCTAGTTTAATAGCATTAATACATAATAGTCTTAGAGGATTACCCTACCTACCCTCATCATTATTTTTTGCAAATATCACACTCTCTTCCAATAAACTTGAATTATTACATTTTTTTTGCGAAATGTCCGAAGTTTGGACGCCGTCCGAAGTTATGGCGTTTTACGGTACACTGAACAACCATACTCCAACTAGCTTGGATAACACCAGAGCTTGATGGAGCAGGAGGAGGAGATGCCTGTCAGCACCCCATCAAGATGAGCCAGAAACTTTAAAAAGGTTCATACCTTCAGGCAGGGAGCTTTTATCTTCTTTAAATATACGACCCAAATAAGACGGGGATCATAGGTGGGGCATGAAAACCTCACTTCTACCCAGGAAGCAATCCTTTGACCGTGTAAAAACAAATTTGGGTCGGGTTGCACCGCATGTAATGAGGTCATTGCAACGGTCTTAGATAAGGAGACTCAGGCCGTGCTTCTGAGCCCTGGTAGAAGTTCAATCTGTTGCAAGTTGCAGGCAGAGCTTTGCTACTGAGATCCAGGATGCAGCAGACAAGAAAGAAAAGTTATTCACAAAGAGGGAGCTCTTTACACTCAATGGTAAGAGCTCTACAATCTCATTAACTGAAACAGCAAACAATGCCACACACAGAATATATACTCCCCTGTGGCACTCCCTCTACCTGGATGTACATGGGAGTTGTCCTCCTCCCCCCACCCCACCCCACACACACATGAAACTTCCTCTCAGAGAGGAAATTCTGAATATTTATGGGTAAATGACCTCAAAGACCATAAAAGCAGAGACTGGATTAAATGCCATGACGACAAGCTGTGCCATGCTTCATCTCCAAGTAAAAAACAACACCATTACATGGTGCTGTATGGCGCATATGTGATGCCAATAAACGTTTCAAGGCAGAGGATATTATCCATAATGGATCTCATCAGCCTAAACCCACACTGGGATTCAGGTAAACACCTTCCATCTTCTGAAAACAAATCAAGGGATACATTTGCCATCTTAAATAGTTTGGAAATGCAGTGTGTCAAAGAGATTGGGCAGAAATTGGACACAATAGGCTAGTCCTTCCATGGCTTAGGGATCAGAAGTATTATGTCCAGTCACTGGCTAGCTACACCACTCCCTCCTCCCACACCCTGTTAATCACTTAACCACGGGGCGTCACTTTCGTGACGCTTGGGAGCAAGGGATCATACCGCAGGGCGTCATTTTTGTGATTCTGTGTTATTTTGAATTCACCCGGGCTTTCAAGTGGTGGCTTGTATCATCTATCAGTACTGCCAATGTCCAACACTAGTCAACACTCCTAATCTCATCTGTACTCCCATCCATTGTTGACACTTTAGCCATTTCTCCCCGTTCTTGACTCCCCTCCCTACCCCCCCTCCATTACCCTATCCTCTCGCCTGCCCGGCCGTGCTACGCTAAGTAAATCTTCCCTGGAATTTTTCACTGATTTCATCCATTGAAATAAGCCCTATGCCCTATTCTTATACCAAATAATATATACAAGAAAGAAATAAGGTGAGAGTGCCATACACCTGGAATTGGCTAAATATCACCTGACAACACCTCACGTGCACTCGTTCGCTAATTTTCGCTGTTTATTTCCCCTTGAAATATGCCGTATAATCTATTTTTGTAATAAATATACATATAAGGAGGTAAGGGAGATGCCTAAGTGATATTTACATTCACCTGGAACTACCTAATTTATAATGTATTGTCTAGATTTCCTGCCAATCATTTCACTGCTATATATTAGCTGCTGTCATGATGCTAACGTTGGCAGTAATGCATTTCCCTAGGTAGGCCACCACCCTGGCCCACCCTTAGCAGTTCACTCTCATCTTCCAATGTGAAGGTACGTCTGTTTGCTCTTGCTAACTTCAGGCACTTTTCACCCCCATGCAAAGGGCCCTGTGACCTTTACCCCAAGTAAACCTCGTGTGGAAAGAGGTAAAGGGCTGACAATTGATAAAAGAGTGACTACGATCTTTCTATTGGGTAAAACAGTGCAAGTGGAATTGTAAATAATGTGTAAACAGCAAGTGAAAGTAATGAATGTAAATATACGTGAACAGTGGAAAATAGCTTTGTAAGTTACTTCAAGTGACAGTGCATAACACAGTGTAAATAAAATAGAAAAGTAAATAACGTAAATAAAATAGAGAACGTAAATAACGTAAATAGAATAGAGAACGTAAATAGAAATGTAAATGTATTATAAGAATACGAATATATACCCTAGGAGTAATGAAAGTGAAAGTTTCACTCTAGCATATCTGAATACTATGAGTTATGAGAGTGAAGGTGAAAGTGACATTCAATCTCAATGCTAGTATACAGGACGAGAAAGTGAATGCTACGTATTTTACTGAAAGAAATTGAATCCCTGCAGTGTCAATAAACTAATACTACTGAAGGAAACTTATGGATAAAGACTGTAGATATATATAAGTGTTATAAAGTAATAGAAATATAAAGTGTGAGGGGTTTTATGAATAATAAATGACAGAATACCAACAGTGAACTAGCGCAAGTCGGATGGTCATATGCGCTCGTAATTTTCATTGCTTTCACAGTGGTTTTTATTTCGAGTATGGATTCCAAACTACTTGATAATCATAGAGTAGTGTTTATAGTGTTAATATCTGGCTGTGGTAATCATATTATGGGTTGTCGGGAAGTGTAAAGTGGAGACTTCGTTACCCAACTTCAGAGGTATCCACAAGTCCTACGGTAATCGACGAAGGCTCAATAAACATCCCAGGAGAAAGCTGAAGGTATGTGCCATAAGCATATTTAATTTTAATATTCTAGGACTAATAACTGATTTTTGGCAAATATTTTTTGAGAGTCTGTCGGAGCCCGAATAGCCCCGCGGGAGACGCAAAACATTGGGAAACATGCCCGCGGTGTAAGGGTTAAACAAGACCAATAGAAAGGCCAGGGACTCCTTCCTTAGATGATGAATCATCACCTATGGAATACCATCGCATCATTGGAGCTGTGTCCTTGCAGGAAGAAAGGGCAGCTCTCTTTTCCCTCATGGTAAGAAAAGGAGGAAGGTTCCCCTTTCCAAGACTGAAGATCCAGCTCCAGTCTCTCCTGATGCAAACGATTACCAAAATATTGAACTGAACAATCTCTCCAGGAAACATAAAATCGCTGAGCAAAAGCAGTAGAAGCTTCCCGAGATTCTGGCACATCATCTCCAATGATCCTTCAGTGCTGGTAGGATTCATTATTATTCCCCTTGTAACTTCTGCATTGACTTTCAAACTTAGAATAGAGGAGTGAAGGAGTTAAATGAAGAAACAAGCTGCACAAGAGCTATGCTGCACATTCTTTATGGTCCACTTGTATTTTGCTTGGGCATGCCTGAACTGTACCTTTAAAAACTCACTCTGGCTGTTTATGTAGAAATAAGAATGTTCAGCTCTGAAGGCTTTGTGAGCTGCTGCACACTCAGTTTCCATCATGACAGAGTCCTATGAGGAACATAGTCAGTTATTCTGGGAATCATCACACTTGCCTCGTAATGGGTAGAGGTGCAACACAGTAAAATTCCATCAACCCTATGAAACTTGTCCATCAGTGACTGACGAATACTTACGTCTCGAAAAAGGTCCCAGTGAGTACGGTCCAGACACCAGTAAGGAACCCGTGGTGTGAGAGCAGTACAAGCTGTGCATAGTAAAACTGGGTAGTGGCCACTGCCATGGAGATAAAAGACACTCCACATGAAATCTAATGCATAATCAGGTGAAGACAGGGCTAGGCCTATAGCTGAAAGGGTACCAGTGTGCTATCGTAAATGTAAAGGATTCCCTGTGTTCAACATACAGAGATTCCAATCCTGCACCACTGACACCAGCAAGTCCCCTCGTGGACTGAATATCAGATCCTCTCACAAAGAATGCCTTCCATTCAAATCTCCAAAGGAGAATGAACGGCTGGGGTGGCTGCCAAACCAAACCTTCAAAGTCCTCTCGGAGGACAACAGTTTTAGTGGAAGATATAAGTTATACACTGTGTACCGAACCAAACCTTCAAACTCCACTCAGAGGACAATAGTTTTCATGGAAAGTATAAGTTACACACTGTACCTTCTCCAAAAGTGCAATTGAATTGCCACTGCCTGGAGGGAAGATTGCTGGGAAAATCTTGTGATAGGCACACCAGGACTGAAGAAGATGGCATAGCCACACTGATGACCACCTGTGGGGTGTGATTATATAGGTTCTTATGTTACTGGACTGAAGGGAAATGAATGGAAATGGAAAGATACAGTGTCGTGTAAGGCAATGATGGCGTGTGTTCCGACAGAAAGACAGAACATGCCATAAATGTCGTCCAGCATGTTGCTGTGATATGATGGAACAGGCCTCGAGAATGTTTGTTTTTTTATTAAGGTACAAGGAAACAAAGGCTAAGCGACCCCACGATTTCTTTTTATAAGAAAAAAATTGAGAAAAATATAATAAATCTCCAATCTAACAAACGTCGGTAATGTAATTCTAATTTAAAGGATATCAAGAACATAATTTTGATGTAAAAGACTTCGAGAATGTAAAGATATAACAATGCAATAATCCTGAGACAGAGGACGCTCATTACGTAATTCTGATATAATGGTCGTCAGAAATGCAACTCTGGTATCAATCAATCAATCAATCAATCATTTCCTGTGGCACCCTCGGGGATGCATAGGGCCTCGATGAACTCACACCACCACATCCTATCTTGTGCTAACTCCTCAAGATCTCCCCAACACTCATCTCCAGCTTCCCGTCTCATTGTCCTCACCCACGTCTCTTTTGGCCTTCCTCTACCTCTCCTACCAAGTGCCACCCACCCTGGTGTACCTCGTACTATTCCCTGTCTCCTATACACATGTCCTAGCCACTTCCATCGTGAGAATCTAACATACAGTATTCATCGATCGGCTGCACTCCCGTTATTTCTCTAATTCTACTATTTGGTATCCTTTCCCACCACTTAACTCCTAATATTCTTCTAAGTGCTTTATTTTCAAACACCAAGAATTTATTTTCCATAGTCACTGTGCTGTACGAAGACTCGTGTCCATAAATTAAGATACTCCTAACCATTACCTTATAAAGTTTGATTTTTGTATGCACAGAGAAATTGTTATTATTCCAAATATTTTTAAGCATTCCCATTGCCTGATTAGCCTTCTTTAACCTTTCCTCGAATTCAAAGTTCAAAGAACCATCCTTGGCTAAATAAGTACCTAAATATTTAAACCTATCAACTTGCTTTACAACCATACCTCCATTTACACATTCCTGCGCATTTTCCATATTCATATTGATTATTTCAGTTTTTCCACAATTAATAACCAAACCCACCTTGCGACCTTCACTCACCAAACAGTCCAACACTCTCTGCATCTCTTCTGGCCCATCACAAATCAAAACTATATCATCTGCATAATCTAAATCCAAAAGTTTCCTGTTCTCTCCCCAAAGTATACCTGCACCGGTTTCTGTTCCAACGCGTTTCATAATGTAATCAATGACCAATATAAATAGTAAAGGCGATAGAACACCACCTTGAATTACTCCGGACTTGACTTCAAACGAATCACTCAGACAACCATCAACCATCACTTTACAAAATGTGTCCTCATGCATGTTCATAATGTCCCTCACAAACTCCTCTGGTATTCCATAATGTCTCATGATCTTCCCCATAGTCTCTCTCGAAACACTATCAAAAGCCTTTTCAAAATCAACAAAACAAGGACTTAACGGCACTCTTATTTCATTAACTTGCTGCATCAAATGCCTAACTATAAAGATATGATCATTGCAACCACGTCCCTTTCTAAAACCAGCCTGTTCATCCCTCAGAATACCCTCAACCACTGGCTCCAACCTATTTAACAACACTCTACTGAAAACTTTCAAAGCTATCGGTGACAAAGAGATTCCCCTCCAATTACCACATTCACTCAGGTCTCCCTTCTTCGAACTTTAACAATTACACCATTCTTCCAAACTGATGGTAGTAACCCCGTCACCCATATCTTATTGAATAGCTTGGTCAAGATCATTATTAATCTATCCCCCTCGATTTTAAACATTTCCGGAAATAAACCATCCTCCCCTGGTGCCTTATTATTCTTTAACTGTTTTACTGCTTTCTCCACTTCTGCAAGCCTCAACTCTCCTGTTTCTATATTTAAATCTTCCTGAGCAGACGGTATATCCTCTTCTGGTGGTATTGGTCTATTAAGAACTGTCTCAAAATGCTCTTTCCATCTGTTTTTAATATCTCCATCTTTGGTCAATAAATTTCCTTCCCTGTTTCTAACTGGTATTTCCTTGCGTTTACCTGCATTACCACTCAGTTCTCTAATCGATTCATATGCTATTCTTTGACTCTGTCCATCATTTTTGTTTATTAAGATTTCAGTCTCTGCAACCTTTTCATCCACACATCTTCTTTTATCTCTCCTAGCTAACCTTCTTACTTCTGAATTCAAACTCCAGTACGCAGCTCTTGCTAATTCAATCTTTTGTTCATCAACGCATTGCATCTCACTCCTCAATTTAGCCTCACCTCTCATTTTTATCATATCCCACGTTTCCTCTGATATCCATTTCTTTCTCCTGAAGCTATGTCTCCTTCCAATCGTACATTCAGCAGTCTCATGCAAAACTTTGTTCACATCCTCCCACATCTCATCTACACTTCTCTCCCCCTCTTCCAACGTTTTCAACACCAAAAACCTATTTCTGCATTCTAATCTGAATTCCTCCTTTTCTTCTCCTTCCCTTCTAAGCTTAACAATATCGTATCTACCAACACCAGATTTTTCCTTCTTCTGATTTTTAAGTTTAAACCTTATTTTTGCAATGCTGAGTTGATGGTCACTACCAATATCTGCTCCCCGTTTAACATGAACATCTAGCAGAGAACTTCTATGCCTCCTACTGATAGCGATGTGATCAATCTGTTTTTTATATTTTCCACACGGCGACACCCAAGTTGTCTTGTGTATATTGCAATGCTGAAAGAGTGTGCCCCCGATGACTAAGTCATTTGCTAGACAGAAGCTTCCAAACCTCACTCCGTTTTCACTCATCCTACTACCAACTCCCATCTTACCCATACATGCCTCAAATCCCTCATTTGAACAGCCCATTACTGCATTAAGGTCTCCAACGCAGATCAAAACATCATGTCTAGGTACCCTTCCTACTCCTTCTTGCAACTTTTCATAAAATGTGTCTTTCCTTTCATCGAGTGCATCATTAGTAGGTGCATAACACACAAACAGACTGATGTTGCCATGATTTGATTTAAACCGTGCGTATAACAATCGCTCATCTATAGGATCCCACTCACATAAAGCCTTATTTGCCTTACAACCCAGCAACAATCCTACTCCCTGATAATGCATTCCGTCCTGTCGACCAGATATCAATAAACGTATACCATCCTCCAAATCCAACTTATCGACTCCAGTTAATCTAGTTTCTGTCAGAGCACAAATATCAAGTCCGTAATTTTGAAAAACCTTCACTGACTCATCGATTTTACCGTCATGATTTAGCGTTCTCACATTCCAGTTACCAATTTTAATTGTATTTTTTGCATTGACAAAGTAATTAGATTGTAATTGAGGCAACCGTGAGATTCTTAGCACCCCCTGCCCATTTAAGGGCTGCACGGGACTTGGGGCCATTATTGTTCTTTCAGAGTCCATCAAGGTTTCTTTGGCTAACTTCCTGAACACCTCGCCATTGTGTTGCAGTCGCAATAGGCAGCTAACTTGCCTGATTGCCCACACCCGAAAGACCCAGCTATGCTGTAGCCAGTCACGTGCCGGCATGCTTCCCAGCCATTTCACTCTCAAGGAGTTCCTCTGCCTGAGAAAGCAACCACCCCCCTGCTCCCGAGGGCTTTTGATCTGTGTAGGTAGAGGGCGATCACTCCCTCACTAGCCATATACAGTGTATATACAGTGTATAGGCTACACTCACCACAACTCTGGTATACTGGAGCACATTCGAGTCTGGCTAGATGTATCGATGATTATGCCAGGCGTGTTGATGAGGACTATACAGTAAGAGTGATAAATGTTAGTTGTTGCTTCGTACCATGTACAGTTATTTCCACACTGACTCTTTTAGTGTTATGAATTTTTTCTGTCATTATTAAGCTTTGCCATATAAATGGCAAAGCTTATTGTTTTCGTAGTATTATTTTTCTTTGCACTATTTTTTTCTTTGATCTTGACATTATACAGGAAGGTACCCTAGGGTAACCCAAGTACTTTTGCCAAATATAAATGACCTTGGCTTATTTTTGATGGCCATATACTCATGTATGGCGTAAAAAATGTATATTTCAAATTGAAATATCTCAGAAATTAATTGAGATACAGATGTTTTATTGATAAAAAAGTTTGCTGAGAGTTTTGCTGAATATTTTGCCATTTAGCCTAGTAGAAAGCACTGAAATCAAATATGCTCAGTGTTTTCTTTGTTGTGCATTTTAGAGGAACCCACAAAAGCTGTAAAGCTGCAACTTTACAGAAATATAGCTGTCGTCCCTCTCATTATTTGAAAAGAATATGGTTACAGTAAAACATACAGTTAGCCAATTACTGAGACAAATGTAAAATGTAGCCATGCATTCCTTCACACCTTTGTCTTTAGATCTTGTTAATATTACACAGGAAACTACCTTAGATTAACCAAAGTACATGTTCCAAATACTGTATGAATGACCTTGAACAACTTTTCAAGGTCACAGGCTTATTTATGATGCCAAAATTGCATACCTTATTTACCATAAATAGTTATTGCAAAACATTCTTCTTGTGACTAAACAAAAAGTAAATAGGTAACGTATTATTATTATTATTATTATTATTATTATTATTATTATTACTATTATTATTATTGTGGCTACACAGTAAGTAAATAGGTAGCATGTTATTATTATTATTATTATTATTATTATTATTATTATTTAGTGGTAGGTGGAGGTGCTCGCCATCCACTCACTCGATGTAGTGCTGCTCTCGGATGTCTGCCCTTTCCTCTCCTCCATCGTTCTTTCCTTGCAGCCAGTTCTGTCTTTCTTTCCTTCATTCTTTCCTCGTCCTTCTGTCTGTGGGTGACTTTACACTCCCTCTTCTGTCTTTCTTTCCTTCATTCTTTCCTCTTACTTCTGCCTGTGGGCGACTCTACACTGAGTGACAAACCAAATGGTTTCCTGTACACCAGGGAACTATTTGCTACCCTGGGTGTTAACCACATAACCAGATATTGGCATCTGGTGCTTTAGTAGGTAATTACGGTATTCTAATCGGATTGAGCCGGTGAAGGTTTACAGTATATCCAAGGGAAGGTTGGGGTTTATTGCTCACGTAATGTTACTCAGGGATGAGTGAGGCTGGTCACTCTCATCTTAAATGTCAGGACCAACTTGCCTAGACCCGGGCTTCTATGCTCCTCATGGGAGGCAACGTAGGATTGGATGATGGATGGATGGATGGATTATTATTATTATTGTTATTATTATTATTATTATTATTATTATTATTGTTATTGTTGTTGTTGTTGTTTTTGTTGTAGTTGTTGAGAGGACAAAAGAATGAGTGTGTATTGTTGTGAGTAACAGATGGAAGGAGAATATGAGCGAGTACGGATCAGTTGGCTCAAGGATTGTATGGGTAAGACTGAAAGTTGGACTACAAATGTGGGCGATTGTGTGTGTGTATGCACCAACGCAAGATCGTGCAAACAGAGTGAGAGAAGAGTTCTGGACAAATATGGAAGTGTGCATGGAAAAGTTTGAAAGAAATGAGAGAGTGTTTTTGATTGGTGATATGAATGGTAAAGTAGTGAATGTGAAGGTGGATGGAGTAGTTGGTGAGTGGGGTGTGCCTGCTGAGATAGATGAGAAAGGCAGTGCTTTAGAGGACATTGTGCCGGGAGGGTGTTGGTGATAGCCAATACCCTCTTCAGGCACAAATGATTCACAGGTATTCATGGCGAGCGATAAGAAGAGTGGATGGTTAACTGAATGAAAGGAAGGCAATGATTGATTATCTGTGTGTGGATGGAAGGATGCGAAGATGTGTAATGGATGCAAGGGCATGTAGAGGTTGGAGGAGTGGACTTTCTGACCACCACTTGGATGTTATCAGAATCAAGGTCCAAGTGATATGGAGAAATATAAGAAGGGAAGGACGGTGGGAAAGAGTAGTTGCAAGGAGAGTGGAAAGGTTACAAGAGGATGAGGAAAAGGCAGAATATAAGAGAGAAGTGGAGGAACGATTGGGTAAATATGAATTGGAGCAGATGGGAGACGTGGAAGGTGTGTGTAAGATATTCACAGAGGAAGTATGTGCAGCATGTGAGGTGTTGTGTGAGGTGAAGAGAAGACGAAAGGGGGTGCAAGGAACAGCATGGTGGAAGGAAGGGGTGAGACAGGCTGTGGCAAAAAAGAAGAAAGCATATGATAAATCGATAAGAAATAGGGGTGTGGAAGAAGTTGAGAGATGAAAGAGAGAGTTATATGTAGAAAGGAAGAGTGAGGTGAAAAGATTAGTAAGAGAGAGTAAGAAGGGAGTGGATGAGGAATTTGGAAGGAATTTGAGTGTCAAATGGAGAGAATGTAAGAAAATGTTCTGGAAAGAGGTAAAATGAGTCAGACAGGGTGGCAATGAAGTTAGCAGGGGAGTGAAAGATAAAAATGGTAGATTACTAGTTGAGAAGGGCGAAAAAGTGAGCAGATGGAGAGAACACTTTAATGAGCTGTTGAACATAGAGAATGAAAGTAATGCGAGTATAAGTGGCTGGGGAATGGCTGGGAGAAGGAAGGAGGTGAGAAGACAGGAAGAAATCAGTAGGATGGAAGTTGTGGAAGCAATGAGGAAAGTCGAAATGGGGAAAGCCCCAGGAATTGATGGAGTGTGTGGTGAAATGCTGAAGCATGGGAGAGAGATAGTAGCAGAATGGATGTGGAAGATGTGCAGATTGGCCTGTGAGGAAGATAAAGTCTCAGATGATTGGAAGTCAAGTATAATTATTCCCTTGTACAAAGGGAAAGGGGAATAAGAAGTGTGTGGTAATCACAGGGGCATTTGTCTTCTCAGTGTAATAGGAAAAGAATACGGTTGGATACATATTGTCAGCGTTAGGGAAATAACAGAGGAATTAGCTGGAGAAGAACAAGGAGGTTTTAGGAAGGGAAGAGGTTGTGTAAATCAGATGTTCATTCTTAGATCTGTAGTGGAAAAGTTTCTAGAGAAGGGAAAGAAGCCGTATGCAGCCCTCATGGAGTTGGAGAAAGCATATGAGAGGGTGGATAGACAAGGATTGTGGAAAGTAGTAAGAATATATGGAGTAGATGGGAATTTGTTGAATGCTGTGAAGGGTGTGTATGAGGGTGCTAAGGCTTCAGTGCGTGTGGATAGTGAACTGAGAAACTTTTTCTATTTGAAGATTGGACTGAAACTAGGATGTGTCATGTCTCCATGGTTGTTCAATCTGTATGTGGATGGGGTTAGAAAAGGGATACAAGGTAGGGCAGTGGATGTTGGAGAGGCCCTAATGAGAGAGGGCAGTGTTTGGAAACTCCCAGTACTGTTGTTTGCAGATGATACTGTGTTGTTAAGTGATAACGAAGGGGAGCTGCAAGGCTTGGTGGATGAGTTTGGGACAGTGTGTAAGAAACGGAATTTAAGGAGGGTTGTGGATGGGGTGGCATATGTTGTAAAGGGATTAGCTGAGTGGGAAGGGGTTCATGATGAGTGAGGTGGGGTGGCAGGGTAAATAGAGGGATGAGAGTGCTATGGCAATGGAAATGGAGAGGTAAGGATGGAGCAGAAAGGGAGTTATGATTGAATGAGTGGGTGGATGGGAGTTTATGAGGTATGACGATCGAGTAAGTGGATATGGAGGGATGGGATGAGACAGGATGGTTAAAGGGGGGAGGGGATGTAAGGACGGGGGAATAGATTGCAGTTAAGAAGGGCTTTGGGGAAGGTGAGACAGGGGGAGGGATCAGGATAACGTTGCTAATGGTGAAGCTGGGAGAGGGTGAATCAGGGATAGGTTGATAGATGAGTACGGAGCAGGGAGGGGATAAGGCAGGGAGAAAATGAATCAGGGAGAGTGTGAGACAGGTAGAGGGTGAGGAGGGGAGAGGTTGAGGTTTGAAGAGAATGAGGCATAGAGAGTGTGAGGCATGGACAATGTGCAGCAGGGAGAGGGTGAACAGGGAAAGAGTGAGGCAGGAAGAGGGTGAGGAAAGGAGAGACTGATGCAGGGAGAGACTTAAGGAGAGAGAGTGTGAGTCAGTAAGAAAATGATACAAGGAGAGTCTGAAGCAGTGAAAGGGTGGGACAAGGAGGGTGACAGGCAGAGAGGGAGTACGGCAGGGACAGGATGAAGCAGAGGGTAGGTGAGACAAAAAGTGAGCGAGGCGGGGAGGGGTGAGGCAAGGAGAATCTGATGAGGTGAAAGGATGAGGAAGGAGGGTTGAGGCAGGAGTATGGTGAAAATATGAGTCAGGGTCAGGTTAGTGTAGGGAACGGGTGAGACAGGAAGGGTGCCGCAGGAAGGGGAGAGCCAGGGATGGGGTGAGGATAGAAGGGGTTGTGACACATAAGGGAACGTCAGGAAGAGGAGGGGTGGGGAGGGGTGAGAAAAGAAGGGATGCGCAGGGAGGGGATGAGGCAAGGAGGGGTGAGACAACGGTGAAGAAAGATGGAGATGGGCGAGGAATGTGTATTCGACGGAAGGGAAACATAAAACAAGCGAAAAGTGAATGAGAGGGGAAAGGGGAGGTGAACAAGTGGTGAGAGGAGAAGAGCAGAGGGAGAAAAGAGGGGAGAGAAGAGATGTTGAAATTATAGTAAATAGAGTAAGGAGAGGAGAGGGATACAAGAAAGAGAGGTCAAGGAAGGGAACGAGAGGTGAGAGACGGGTAAAAGTAGAAGAGATGGATATCTCGACGGAGGGAGGTGAGAGAAGTGGCGAAAGAAGTGGGGAGAGTACAAAAGAGTACAAAGGAAACCAAACAGGAACAGACCTTATGGTCCATTCGAAGCTGTTACTGAATGAGTTAAAGGGGAGAGAAAGGTGACGGGAGGACACGACATACAGTAAAGGAGGAGAGAGAGAGTAGAGAGTAAACGGGAGAAAATAGAAGGAGGAAAATGACCCTAGAAACTTGGGTTTGATCATACTGTACAAGACACAGCAAACTCCCGGCATCACTGATCAAAATTTAGTATATAATTCCACAGTGTCTGCATGCATGGTCTAAATCATCTGTTGTATTCATTCCTCAATTTTCGTAGACTTTTTAATCATCTCACGTAATATTTTACATTTTCTTAACAAACGTCTTCAAAAGAAGACTATTACTACCATCAACTTATTAGACAAGTTAAATTGTTAAAAAGGTCACGTGTGTGTGTGTGTGTGTGTGTGTGTGTGTGTGTGTGTGTGTGTGTGTGTGTGTGTGTGTTTAAGAACACTATAGCACACTGCCATACACCATGAACAATTTATAGTCAGAGCTCACACTGTCGTATTTCACACTACAACACCATGCACCGCTACACGTCACAGCCACGTCACAATAGCTTACCTTACACTGCCTCACCATAGACATACTGCATTGCCACATGCCCTACTGCCACACCATACACTACCATAATTCACACTGTCGTCCCTAACCTGCCACACCATGCACTGACTCACCACATAGACACTTCAAAGTCACACCTCACAAAATCATTATAAACAGCATCAAACCATATGTCACACTTTTACACCATTTCCTGCCACACTACTCACTGCCATACATCAAAGTCGCACCTCATACTGAAATATCTCATACTACCACACTCAAACGCGCTACACACTGCCACATCACAAATCACCGACACACACACACACACACACACACACACACACACACACACACACGCTGTTACCCTATAAACACATTTCACTACCACACGTCACACACACTTTCGAATAACACTTCACACTGACGCATCAGACAATGAAACACACACACACACACACACACACACACACACACACACACACACACACACACACACACACACACACACACGTCTCGTTTCTTACAGCACAGACATTTCTACAACCAGTATTTATGACTCCGCTAATAAGGCATTCGAAGTCTATACAATGTCCTGTTGATGCCAAAATTCCTTATGGTTACCTTCTAATACCAGGTTCCATACTAACGGAAGTCAGCTATTCCCTTGAACAAAGGAAAAGGAGAAAAAGAAGTGTGGTAATCATAAGGGTATTCCTAGTAGGAAAAGTATATGGTGCGGTACTTATTGAAAGAGTTTGGAAAATAACAGAAGAATTAATTGGAGAAGAACAATGAGGTCTCAGGAAGGGAAGAGGTTGTGTAGATCAGATAATCATCCTAAAGTGTTTATGGAAAAGTTTCTAGAAAAGGGAATGAAGTTATATACTTCCTTCATGGAGCTGGAGAAAGTATAAGACAGTGAATAAACAAAGAATGTGGAAAATATTAAAAATATATCGGACAAATGGGAAACTGTTGAGTGCCGCGAGGAGGGCGCTAGGGCTGCAGTGCGTGTGGATGGTGGAATGAGTGCATTTTTCTGTCTAAATGTTGAATCAGAGAAGTGCCACATCTCCATGGTTGTCTAGTTTGAATGTGGAAGGAGTTATAAAAGACATACAAGATAACGCAGTGGATGTTGGAATGGCCATAATTAAAGTGGGCAGCTTTTGAAAACTTTCTGTTCTGATGTTTGCAGATGAAGCTGTACTGAATGAACACGAAGGAGAACTGTAAAACTTGGTGACTGAGTTTGGGAGGGTGTGTAAGAAACGAAATCTGAAGGTGACTGCAGAGAAGAGGAAGATTGTGGTCTTTGTGAGAAATGGAGTTACTGAATGCACAGTGATGCTGGATAATAAGGACATGGAAAATGTACAGTTAAGTATTTGGGTAGAGTCATGAGCAGGGATGAAAGTTTGGCGAATTACCGGTAAGTGCTTGATTGCATACAGCAGGGAAGAACGGTTATTGGTTCACTTAAAGCTGTGATAAGAAATAGGGAAGTAAGTATAAAATTATCGTTGCATAACAATACTGTGATCCCCACCGTAACGTGTGGAAGTGAGGCTTGGACGTTGTTGGGAAGATACAAGGCAAGTGTGAGAACAGTGGAAATTAGTTATTCGAGAGGAACATGTGGAGTTACATGGAGAGACAGACTGACAAGTGAGGATGTGACGAAGCATTGTTGTGTGGTTATGGATGTGATAAAAATAACGTCGGGAGAAATACGTTGAAGTGATTTGACCATAAGAAGAGGACGGAGAGTTTTTTTTTTTCCTTTTATGCGAGGAAGAAGGAATCAAAGGCCGCGAGCCCGCAATTATTGTTCCTACCAAGAGAAAAAATAGAAGAGAGCGCCAAATTCAAGATCCGATCATTTCGAGATGCCTGGACACACTGCGTTTGAAATACTGGAGGTCATAGGCAGCAGGAAATACAGACAGAGGGAGACAGTTCCAGAGTTGACTTGTTGCATAAATGAATGACTGGGAGTAACGGTTAACTCTTGCATTAGAGAGTTGGACAGAAAAGGGATGAGAGTTTGCTGCTAGACGGGTGCTACGCGCCCGTCGTAGAGGTGGAGGAATGCATGCAGACAATTCAGAGGATCAGTGACCATTGAAGTAGCGATAGAAAAGAGATAAAGATGCAACAGTGCGATGAAGAAACAGAGGTTGAAGGGAGTCAGTAAGAGGAGGAGAGTTAATGAAACGAAAAGCCTTTGACTCCACCCTATTGAGAAGAGCTGTATGTGGGAAGCCTCCCCACACATGAGAGTTGTACTCCACACAGGGGCGGATAAAACCTCTGTATAGAGTCAACAATTGTGAAAGGGTAAAGAAGGATCGGAGTCGGCTTAGCACACCTAATCTCTTAGAAGCAGATTTTACAAGAGATGTAATATAATCTTTCCAAGATTGAGTCCCGAGTAAATGAAACCCCATGCATGTTCATGGATGATACAGGATTAAGGTGAATATTATTAATCATCAATGGGTACCTGTGGAAGATTTTGCCGGGTTGATAGGTGTAAAACCTGAGTCTTTGATGCATTAAAAACAACCAGTTTATTTTTACCCCAGTCAGAGATACGAGCAAAGTCAGACATTAGGTGTGCCATAGCCTCATCCCTTGTTTGTTGAAGTAACTGCTGAGATGGACGTTACGGGAACCGAATGGAAAGGTGAAGGGTGGAGTCATCAGCGTATGAGTGGATCGGGTTAGATGTACAGCTTAGAAGGTCATTGATGAATAAAAGGAATAGAGTTGGTAATAGGACAGAGCCCTGAGGAACACCACTATTGATAGATCTAAGAGAAGAACGATGGCCGTCTACAACAGCGGCTATAGAACGACCAAAAACGAAGCTATTGATGAAGGTACAGATAGAAGGATAGAAACCGTAGGAGGGCAGTTTGGATATTAAAGGTTTATGCCAGACTCGATCGAGAGCCTTTGAGATGTCAAGTGCAATGGCAAAGCTTTCGCTAAAGTCCCGAAAGGAGGATGACCAGGAGTATGAAAGGTAGGTGAGAAGATCGCCAGTGGAGCGCCCTTGACGGAACCCATACTGACGATCAGAAAGAAGGTTGTGATGGGAAAGATGCTTTAAAGTTTTTCTATTAAGAACTGACTCGAAAACTTTTGAGATACAGGATGTTAAAGCAGTTGGACGATAGTTAGAGGGTTGGCAATGGTCATCCTTCTTTGGGACTGGTTGAATGAGAGCAAACTTCCAGCAAGAAGGAAAGATGTAAGTTGATAGTCAAAGGCGGAAGAGTTTGCCTAGGCAGGGTGTAAGCACAGAAGCACAGTTCTTGAAAATAACAAGAGGGACTCCGTCAGGCCCATATGTCTTATTAGTAATGAGGCCTGTGATGGCACAAAATCTATCAGGTGAAGAAATTTTTAAGTCAGCCATGAGGAAGTCAGAGAGGGGAAATGATGGAGGAACAGCAACGGAATCGTCTAAGGTGGAATTGGAGGAGAAAGTCTGAGCGAAGAGATCTGCTTTATCAGTAGAAGAAATAGCTACAGAGCCATCAGAGTAGAAACGAGGAGGGAAGGATGATGAGGTAAAGTTGTTAGAAAGGTTTTTGGCAAGGTGCCAGAAGGAGCGGGAAGAACTCGAGATGGAGAGTTGAGAGCATTTAGTACGGATGAAATTATTTTTAGCAGAGCGAAGAACAGACTTAGCACGATTCCGGGCAGAAACGTACAAAAGATGTGATTCAGGGATGGATTGGCTCTGGTACCTTTTATAGGTCCTCTCCTTGTTGCGGACAGCATTAGAACAAGCGTGATTAAACCAAGGCTTTTTCGCATTAGTCAGAGAACATTAGAAAGGAATGTATGCTTCCCTTCCTAAGAGAATAACCTCCGCAATGAGCAAGGCACACTCAGAGTGAGAGCCTAACTAAGAGAGTGTATGGGAGTTAGGTGGAGGGGGGAAAGGAAGGGGGAGGCCGTTGATGAGATGAAGGATGGGGCAGAGAAATACTGTATATGAGAGAGGTGAGTGTTATGAAGGGATGGGGTAGAGAGGTATATGAGAGGTGAGTGTTATCTGGGGTAGAGCAGGTAAATGGCAGCAGAGGGCGAAACGAAGATTTGTTTGTTATCACCCCTTACGGGATTAAGTTGTCTGATGTTCAGTAGACAGATATATAGACTGACATTTACGGGCCTCCATGAATTATGTAAGAGATTGATTGTTCATTCCAAATTCGCAGTTATACAGTCACCACAGTCTCAGCCTAACAAGAATGGAAATTGACTTGAAGAATACACAAGGAAAATTATTTTATAGTAGAGAACTCTTATTAGCTATATAATATCGTCTGTAATTGACGTAATCGTAGTGAAAGGGTTAGATTCACACACCTTTACTAAATTAATTAATATCACATACAACCTTTATTATTCAATTCTGTAGTCGAGGGATATTACGCAAGTTTGAAAACAGCTAGAAGAAGCTACGAAATAATTTTATGGTACTGAAGAGAAAAAAATCACATACCTACAGTATGCTGAAAATAGATATTTTCCAGTTGTTGCTAATTGACCATTCGTTAGTTCCTTCAGACTGAGAACAATAATTTTATTTTATTCTTGATGCTGTCAGGCGATTATATTCTGTTTGAGAGAGCATCATAAAAGTGTAAGGGTGAATAAGTTAGAATACTATTTTTTGAGCGTAAAATCGTCTCAAGGTGGCAAGAATAATAAGAAGCCGTTCTTTTAACAAATGGTTTATTTTCCGTCGAGGACCCTGGGTAGTGAATGGGGATATATTACACTATTGAAAACCTGAAGCTTGTTAAAGTGACAGTTAGATATTCCAGCCGCATGAAAAGGGCTGTTGGGAATTGGTATTTGATGTGTGGATGTGAGAGGAAGTTTAGCGTGAAGTGTACACACAGCAAAAAACTATCGTTACAGGGGGGTCCGATGTGTTTCATACTGAACAACCTGGCTGTCTCGCTAGGGTTGGTAAGCCTGACAGTGGGTGAGTTGTCAAATAGGACGAGGTAGAAATATGCATGGGAGAAGCAATGGATATAGCTTATAATAAATATGCAACAAACACACGCAGGGATACCAATGGAGGAGGCTGTTATCAAAAACCTTCATTCGTGTGTCATTTTATATCGCGCAGATGGTGTGACGATAGTTTTTTTGTTGTGTGTACGTCTCCGGAGTATAATATTGTATAGGAGTTTTGTTATGGTAGTTTGGGGTGTGACAGTGTGTAGTGTGCTCGAGTGAAGCGAGGTGTGGTAGTATGATATTTCAGTGGGAGGTGAGACTGTGAAGTGTGGCAGTGGGTGGTTTGAAATCAAGTGTATTTGCTTGTTGTGTGCCAGTTGTGGATTTTTTAATGGCAGTATTCTAGAACTGCTGTGCATGTGTATTTGATTTAGGTATAATGTTGCGGACGACGTATACAGTAAACTTTGACTACTATTGTTAAAAATGAGTTTGATAATGAAAGTGGTTGGGGTGAACTGGCTGTGACGTTCAAACAATATAGGGAGGGGGGTATCTGTAGTGCTCTGGACAAAATAGTAGGGTACATTTAGTGTAATGGGCTGTACATTGGAGAGCGTGTACTGTTGCAGACGGGGTGTTGTGGTGATGGGACTGGTGGGTGTAGTTTTCCTTGCGTGGCGTTTCGGTCAATGTGTGTAATGTACCGTTGTATCGACCATTTTCACGTCGATCATTTTGCCATCAATCGAGCCGTCTCTCTTTTGGTCCATCACCATCACCTCCTTACTAACTCGTCTACCCCATTACTGCCCCACCATGTCGTCCACTCCACTACTTTCTACCACACAAAATTTCTTCTCGCCACTAATCCACAAATCGATCGTCACTATCCAGTCCATCCATTCACCTTCCCCACAATCCCTCTCTCAACACCACCACCACCACCACAGCTCTACTACTATCTCTTCTGAACCCCTTATTACGTCCTTTCCACACCAACACCATCCCCTTCTTTACCCCCTCTCCACCACCAGCACCACCTCGTAACTCCTTCATCTCGTCACACAGAGTTAGTTAATATTTTTTGCACCTGTAAATTTGAGCGCCAAGAAAAGTCTACCATTTTATGACCATTAGTTACTGGGAAATTATTCGAGGTGCTCTCTCTCTCTCTCTCTCTCTCTCTATGTATAAATGTGTGTGTGTGTGTGTGTGTGTGTGTGTGTGTGTGTGTGTGTGTGTGTGTGTGTGTCTGTGTGAGCGGTATAGTGCCAGTTGACTGGGCAAGTGCGTGTATGGTTCCTGTGTATAAAGGTAAGGATGATAAATATGAATGTACTGGTTTTAGGGAGTACTGTATATTGAGTGTGCAGGTAAGATGTATGGTAGAGTGTTGATCAAGAGGTTTTGAGAGGGTACAGAGGAAGTGATTGGTGATGAGCAGTGTGGCTTCAAGGGAGGGAGGGGGATGCGTGGATCAGGTGTTTGCAGTGAGACAGATATGTGGAAAGTATTTGGCGAAAGATAAAGATGTGTTTTGGGCGTTCATGGATTTAGAGAAATCGTAAGATTGAATTGATAGGGAGGCTTTGTGGACTGTTTTGAGATTGTAAGGACTTGATGGAAGGTTGTTGAAAGGAATTATTATTATTTCAATATAAGTAGTAGGGCGTGTGTAAGAGTAAGAAACACTGTGAGTGACTGGTTCCCCATGAGAGTGGGGCTGCGGCAGGGATATGTGATGTCGCCTTGGTTGTTTAATATTACTATGGATGGTGCTGTAAGGGAGGTGAATGCGGAAGTGTTAGGTGGAGGTTTGAGTCTGGTGAATGCTAATGCTAGAGAGTGGAATCTGAATCAGCTGATGTTTGTGGATGATACTGCACTGCTGGGTGATCCGGAGGAGAGACTGAGACAGTTGGTAGAGGAGTTTGGAAGAGTGTGGGAAAGAAAGAAATTGAGAGTAAATGAGAATAAGAGTACAGTGATGAAGTGTGCGAGATTGGTAGATGGTAGGAGGAAGAATGCAGTTTTTAGTGGTGAGTTGCTTGAGGAGGTAGTGTGTTTTAAGTATTTAGGGTCATATGATGTTGTGGATGGAAGATTAGATGTAGAGGTAAAGTTTAGAATGAATGAAGTAGGAAAGGTGTTGGGAGGAATTAAAAAAGTGTTTAGGTGTCGTTCGCTTAGAATGGACGTAAAGAGAAGGCTGTACGAGGCTGTAGTGGTACGGACAGCGTTATATGGGACTGAAACGTGGATTATAGGTGTAGCAGAGAGGAAGAGTTTGATTGTAATGGAGTTGAGGTGTCTGAGGAGTATGTGTGGAGTGACAAATATGGATCCAGTAAGAAATGATGAAGTGCGAAGGAAAACAGCAGTTAAGCGGTAGATGGTTGATCGAGTTGAACAGAGAGTGTTGCGATGGTTTGAGCATATGAAGAGAATGGATGAAGAGCGATGGATGAAAAAGATAAGTGGATCTCAAGTCAGAGGTGTAAGGCTGAGAGGAAGACAACGAATAGGATGGACGGACAGTGTGATGAGAGCGTTAGATGCAAGAGGAAAGTCTGTAGAGCAAGAAAGAGTGGATGCGCATGACAAGGATGACTGGAGAGAAATAGTGAATGAATAAATTGTGACGTTGCCCTGAGAGGATATTCTCTAACATTTTGTCTGATCAGCTGATTAAGTCCGTGCTGGTAAGGGGATGGTTCCATTACGAAGTGGCAGTGATAAACCAGCTCTACTGTCTGGCCCTGTTATGGATGTGCTGATTACACTGCGCACTTGATCCTCATACAGTAAGGTGCAGTGAGGATCTGTCTCTCCTTTCTTTGGGGCTAAGATACAAGTGAATGCGTGTGTGACTGGAAGAGTAAATTGGGAGTGCATTGTCCTGTCTCTGCTACCTCCCTTCTTTGGAGGAAGCAGCCTAGGTGAATATATATATATATATATATATATATATATATATATATATATATATATATATATATATATATATATATATATATATATATTCATCATCCAATCCAATGTCGCCCATGAAGAACGTAGAAGCTCGGAGCTAGGCAAGTTGGTTCTGACATTGAAGATGAGAGTGACCAACCTCAATCATCCCTGAGTGACATTACGTGGGCAATAAACCCCAACTACCCCCTGGATATAAACCTACACTGGTTCAATCTGATTGGAGCACCGTAATTACCCACTAAACCACCAGGCACCAAAATTTGATTTTATGGTTATCACACATCATAGTAAATGGTTTCCTGGTGTATAGAAAACCATTTGCCTTGTTACTCAGTGTAGAGACACCCACAGGCAGAAGAAAGAATAAAAGAAAGACAGAAGTGGGACTATAAAGTCACCTGTATATATATATATATATATATATATATATATATATATATATATATATATATATATATATATATATACACAGTAATACGTCGATATACGATACCCCTAGCTACGATACCCCGGCTTAACGACGGGGATAGAAATTGCATCATACTCCTCCTAAAAATGGCCAAACCCCGGTTTAACGATGGATTTTGATTTTTTCTTACTGATTGTGAGGATATTTTTAACTAAAATTGTGTGTTTAGGTTGATTTATAAACTGTTTTTAGACTTTGATTAATGTGTTTTAGCCATAGTTGGGGTGAACATTATCATTTTGGGGTACAGTTTGCTAAGCTTGATTTTTTCCAGACATATTTCACGATATTCAGATTTGATATGTTGGTTTTAGTGAATTATTTACAGATGTTAGGCTTAGGTTGGCTTCCTATACAGCTGTTAGGCAGTTTAAATTGCCTTTAAACCTGTTTTGGGGCTCATGTGGGTGGGTTTCGGACTTGGTAACTCAAGGCTGGTAAATGGTCCACATTGAAATACATGTTAAAAGAACCGCGATATATAATACCCAACCTAACAATGGGGTTTTACCTAACCAATTAGATCGTTAAACCAGAGTATGCCTATATATATATATATATATATATATATATATATATATATATATATATATATATATATATATATATATATATATATATAATATAATATATATATATATATATATATATATATATATATATATATATATATATATATATATATAATATATATATATATATATATATATATATATATATATATATATATATATATATATATATATATATATAATATATATATATATATATATATATATATATATATATATATATATATATAATATATATATATATATATATATATATATATATTATATATATATATATATATATATATATATACTATATATATATATATATATATATATATATATATATATATATATATATATATACATATAAATAATATGTATATATAATATATATATATATATATATATATATATATATATATATATATATATATATATATATATATATATATATATATATATATATATATATATATATATATATATATATATATATATATATATATATATATATATATATATAATATATATATATATATATATATATATATATATATATATATATATATATATATATATATATATATATATATATATATATATATATATATATATATATATATATATATATATATATATATATGTATATATATATATATATATATATATATATATATATATATATATATATATATATATATATATATATATATATATATATATATATATATATATATATATATATATATATATATATATATATATATATATATATATATATATATATATATATATTAGTATATTTAGGCAGAATGTTTTCTTTTATACAAAAATCATTAAAGACCAAGGCGTAGCCATTGTTCACTATTTTTCTGTTGATCTTTTCGAGTTTTCTTACACATTGTTTTACACTATGATTCAGGTTGTAGATAATATGTCCAAGATCCATATCGTAACTATATTTTATTAATTATTTATTTTCATTTTTCGTAGGACGTTTCGTGTATCCTTACACATCATCAGCGACTGTAATATAGATATAATACACTATAAAACATGACATATACAACATAAACCTATACTATATATATATATACTGAAATGTACAACAACGACTAATAAAAGTGTAGAGTTACAAGAGTATGGATAAAAGAGACAAACCCTTTAGGTGAAGTCAAGTATGAGCTACAGTTAAAAGTGTATGGATAAAAGAGACAAACCTTATAGGTGTAGTCAGCTATGAGCTACGTGGTTGACTGCGAAGGTTGTATGGGTGAGTGGGTGTTTGTGGCTGTGTAGTGTTGCCAGTTGTGTTATTGTGTGTGTAATGTTCATTTCTAATTGTTGCTGCTTGTGGTCGGGCCTTTGTGTATTTAAACAGTTTGAGGGTACGATCTAGTCCGGTAGTTTGGTTGTTTATGGCCGCCGTGTTTTCACGTATGAGAAGTGCTTCTGCCAGTTGTAGTCTAATGTGGTCATGACATTTTTTTTATCATATTAGTATTTTCTATTAGAACTTGTCTGTTTATTGATGTGTGATGTTGAGTCATATGATCTTTTATAGAACCGGATTGTAGGTGCATGGTTAAACGTCTGCTTAGTGTGGTTGTGGTCATACCAATATATTTCATGTGACGAAGTTTACAACCTTCGTGTGGGCAAGTGAATTCATAAACTACATTGGCATGTTGAAATTTGTTGGTTTGTTGAGCTGTGTTGTTTTTCATAATCATGTTGCTAACTTTCCTGTTTTTATAGTAAATAATTAAACTGAGCTTGTCTGAGGGGATAACACATGATGTATTACGTGTCACAATCTCTCTAAGTACACGTTCATCCGTTTTATAAGCAGGGGACATGTGATTACCATAATACACATTGTGGGTAACAGTATGGGGAAGCGGTTGGACATTTGTGGTTGAGACTTGTTTTGAAATAAATTGACATATTTCTCTGTCAACTATTTGATTGGAATAACCATTGTTAATTAAGATCTGCTTTAATTTAGTTACTTCTGAGTGGAAGAGTTCCCACGATGAGCAGTTCCTATGAGCACGACGTAAGTATGACCTGATAACTGACAATTGGTACCGCTGCGGACACTCACTCACAGCATTAAGGCATCTACCCAAGTCCGTAGCTTTACGATATACGGAGGTTTTATAGTTACCATTCTCCTCTTCTATTAATACATCAAGAAAAGGGATTTTGTTGTTTGCACTTATCTCATAAGTAAATTTTAATATTGAGTTATGTTCCATGGCAGTTCTTAGTTGTTTAAGGTGGTTTTCGTCTCTAACGACCACATAGATATCATCAACATAGCGACAATACGTGGTTGGACGCAGGTTGGTATCTTCTAACACCTTGTTTTCTAGGTGACACATGTAAAAGGCAACAAATGTTGGGCCCAGGGGTGAACCCATGCTGACTCCGTTAACCTGCTGATACAGCTTACCGTCTGGGTTGCGAAAGGGAGCTTCGGTGGTGCATGCTCTCAGTAATGTTTCCAAGTTGTGAGTTGAGATCTTAGGTGGGCACAGGGTTGGGTGGTGATACACATTTTCTAAAATTATCTGTATAGTTTGGTCTACTGGTACGTTAGTGAAGAGGCTTTCAACATCTAACGAAGCCAAGAGTCCGCTGGGTCGAGTAGAGCGGATAATGTCTATGAACTGGTCTGTGGACTTCAGGGAAAACTTCGCTGGAATGTATGGTGTAATGATTTGATTTACTTCTCTTGCTGTTGTATACGTTGGTGTGGTTACCTGGGAGATGATGGAACTACCGGACTAGATC